>NC_057798.1:349000987-349300987 GCF_018294505.1 Triticum aestivum
GCGCGGACATGTCCGGCGCGGTGCGGACGCGTCCGGTGGCGGCGGAGGGCGATTTTTAGGGTTTGGATGGATTCATCCGCGAAAAATGGAGGGGGAGGACCTATTTATAGATTCTGGGAGTTAGGAGAGTCCAAATGAGGAGCGGTTTTCGCCCACACGATTGTGATCGAACGACCGAGAGCATGGAGGGGGTTAGGATGGGTTCTGGGCCACTTTGAAGTGGTGTTGGGCTGCAAGAGAAAAGGGGGGTTTCGGGCTACGCGGTTAACCGTTGGAGTATCAAACGGACTCCAAATGGCACGAAACTTGACAGGCGGTCTACCGGTGGTGTACCAAGGCCGCTTGACAAACCTCGGGCCATTCCGAGAACGTTTAACACCCGCTCACAACAAGATACAAAAGGGGGACGCCGGAGGACATAGGAGTGCCGGATTGCAAAACGGACAACGGAGAAAATGTTCGGATGCATGAGACAAACACGTATGCAATGCAATGCACATGATGATATGACGAAATGCAACACGCAAGCAAATGACATGGCAAAGAAGGCGAATAACTGGCAGACACCTGGCGCATCGAATCCGGGGCGTTACAGGCACCGTACTTGAATTTGTTTGAGTTGGAGGCTAAGTTCCTCGAAGGGAAGGTGAATAACTTGGAGTACTTGACGTTGTGTTGAACTTGTCTCTCCGCTTGCGTTGGTTGGTGAACCAACTCAGACAAGTTGTAGGGTTGGAAATCCGCAATCCTCTTGATGGGATGGTTGAGCTCACTGCGAAAATGGGCCATTGTCTTGGAGCTTCTTGAATAGGTCATGAGTATAGTGCGTGGGTTTGAATCGCACTCTCATGACTTATTTCATTGCATCCCAAGTGGCAATGGGGGCTTCTTTGCTTTCTTGTCAAAGTTGTTGAACTTGTTCCTACCACACAAGTGCGCACTCGTCTGACTCGAGGGATGCCATGTTGATATTCTTTGGGTCTTAAAAGTTGTGGACTTGGAAGATCTGTACACTCTTTTTCATGGTCGATGTGGCGGAAGAACTTAGTCGTTGTAATTTGAGCTTGCCAAAGCACTCTTCTCCTTGGAGGTTACGAGGTTGACGATGCTCCTGTCGATCAGGGGTGGGTTGTCTCGGTCTTCATTTCGGAGTTGGTGCCGATGTGTGGTGCATTGGCTATGAAATGCACTTCATGTCATTGTTTAAGATGAGCCTCCTCCGCTTGTCATGCTTCACAAGTTTGACAGGTTTGCTCCGTGTATTGCCATGCGCACGTAGAGCTTGGTGCGCTTGGTCGCTTGTTCGACGCGGTGAGCTTCTTCTTGTAGATGCGCATTGTGCTCTTGTAATTTTTGTTTTCCGGCTTTTCAAACTTGTTGCTCATCATCACACTCTTCATTGGCGTGTTGCTCTTGAGCTTCACGTTTTCGTCGTTCATGATCGAGAATGTGGTCTTGTAACCAATTGCCATGATGAGGTGAAACCTCAGTTGGGCTCTTAGTCTTCATGGTGGTGGTGGCGTCGCGGCCGGTGTGAACTTGACGATGATGGGCATTTGGAACGATGTGCACTTAAGTGTCTTCTTGAAGAGGATGAAGAGGACTTGTGGTTGTGGAAGATGTTGCGGAACTGCGTGTTCAATTTGGTGTCCGAGTAGTTCTTGTTACGACTTTTGGCTTCTCGCATGTCAATGGGAAGGCATGTGATACACCCATCCAAGATTGCATTGGCATCATGCATAACTCGTTGAGACCGATGTGACGCCTTGGAGACATAGTTGTGTGATTCTCTTGATCATCATAATACCGGATGAGAGGTGCTTTTCCTAGTTGTGACCTCGTGCAAGGTGTGAGACACAAAGGAAAATGAACAACACCAAGTTACCTCTTTCTCATGCCGTTGAAGAATCAAGTGACCTCAAGATTGTCAATGCAAAATGAGCGAGACTTGGTAGTGTTCTTTATCCGAAAGCGTATACACCTGAACACAAGGCTTTATATGGAGCTTGGAGGGGTTAGTGGCTCAAAATCATGCAACAAGCGGATCAAGATATTGATAAAGTTGGGTAAGATCCAAATGATCGCAAATGAGATACATGTAGAGTACAAATGTAGATGAATGAGCAAGAGAAACACGCCACACAAAGATAACGGGTTAGTGCAACCAACGGAATGAGCAAGACAAAAGTTCCTAACAAAGACTAATGCTCATGTTGCACAAGCACAAAGAGAGACGCTCGCTTGATTGCATGTTTGGGCCATATTCGGGAAACTTGGCACCAACCTTCGATGACAAGCGTAACATGTTCCTATCTGATAAACTTATAAAATATGTTGTCATTATACTCAACAAACTATGTTAAGCAGATATTTTCCAAACGCTGTTTGCTCCATCTTAGTCCTGATTTTGAATGTACTTCTGTGCACGATATAATTATAATTTACGTACAACAAAACACAATCTGTTTTTATTTGTGTTAATGTATTATCTTATAAGAGTACTTTCCTGAGAACATCAGCATAATACGTCCACGTTTTTGTTTATGCATCTCAGAACTTACTATTTCCTTCAAATTTGTAATGCAGGAGTGTGAAGAAGTCAGAGAATGATGTACCTGTTCCACCTCTTCTAAAAACTTCTGCTTTGTGGGGTAAGTGACCTGATGTTTTATCTTAGCCAGATTATACACTAAATATTGAAGTAAAGTTCACATACTCTGTGAGGTTTGACCACTTGACTACTTAGGCCATGTCTAATGTAGTGCCGGTTCGAAGAGAAAAGGCTGATTTATCAATGGTTGAGTTTTCTCTCCAATGTATAGATGTGCTATTCAACCAACGATGGGACCTACAGCAAAAATAAACAATTTTCTGTTTCCTGCTAGTGCGAACTGTTTTGCATGTGGCCATCGTGATCCCCTGGTCAGTTTTTTGTACCGTGTCACACAAACATTATTTAAATAGATAAGAACCAAACCAACTTCTTGGTTCGCTTTGTACTTCTAACACATTGGGTCTGTTAGGAAATATGACTTGTATTTTCAGGTGGCCATAGACCAGTATATATACATGCACATGTGTGGTACAATGTGCAGAAAACCCCTTATAGAACGGGGAAAATAAAAAGTGGTACACGGATAAATATATACAACTCTAACACCACCCCCTCTCAAATTCATGGTGGATCAACAATACTGAGTTCGGGGAGATAGAAGCCATGTTGTGCTCTAGTCTGGGCCTTCGTAAAGAGATCCGCCCACTGTAACTCGGAAGACGCATAGTGAAAAGCAATAACATGATCCTGTACACTAGCACGCACAAAAGAAGCATCAACACCAATATGTTTGGTGAGCTCATGCTTCACAGGGTCGTGTGCAAAACTTATAACACATGTACACAATAGCATAGTAGTAGGTGTAGTGACAGAAACACCAAATTCCTGAAGTAACCACCATAACCAAGTCACCTTTGCAGTCAAAAGAGCCATAGCTCATAACTTAGCCTCTGCACTCGAACGAGACACTGCAGTTTGTTTCTTCATCTTCCACGTAATGAGAGAGCCACCAAGAAAAACACAGTAAACAGAAAGTGAATGGCGATCCGAGGGATCACTGTCCCACGTAGCATCCGAATAGGCTTGAAGCTGTAATGGACTGGAACGAGGAAAAAACAGACGGTGAGAGATCGTGCCACGAAGATATCGGAGAACACGAAGAAGGTGACTATAGTGAACCGAAGTGGGAGCAGAGACAAATTGACTCGAAATATGTACATGATAGGAGATATCCGGACGAGTGTCAACTAGATAGACAAGACTCCCAACAAGTCATGATAACGCGTCAGATCAGACAAGGGGTCATCGTCAGTAGCATGGAGGTGAACATCAGTAAGAACAACATGAACAAGAAGATCTTGGATATACTTCTCTTTGGAAATAAAAAAGCTATTAGACGTCGAAGAGGCCTCAATCCCAAGAAAGTAGCGAAGAGGGCCTAGATCAGACATAAGAAACTGCCCACTAAGACGTGCCTTCGCAAAGGCAATGTACTCAGGATCGTCGCCAGTGATGATCATGTCATCAACATATAAAAGAAGAGTCCGTCCATGAGTAGAAAGGGGGACAAACAACGCGGGAACATGAGCACTCGCTGAAAAACCAGCGGTAGTCACCATAGAGGCAAAACACTCAAACAAGGCGCGAGGTGCTTGCTTAAGGCCGTAGAGAGAGCGACGAAGACGACAAACCATGTCGTCAGGAACAAAATACCCAAGTGGTGGCTGCATGTAAACCTCCTCACACAACTCACTACTAAGAAAGGCATTTTTAACATCAAGCTGAGACAGACTAGTGGCGAACAGAGGCCACGACAAGAAGTGTGCTAATAGTGGTCAAATGGCCACATAAGATACGCATTCTTAACATCAAGCCGAGACAGACTAGTGGCGAACAGAGGCCACAACAAGAAGTGTGCTAATAGTGATCACATGGCCACATGAGCAAAAGTCTCATCGTAATCACAACCATGCTCCTGCTGAAAGCTCGAGCCACAAGACGAGCTTTTGTAGTGCTTAAGAGAACCATATGAGTGAGTCTTAACCTTGTAGACCCACTTACAAGTGATGGGACAGACACATGGAGGAAGAGAAACAAGATCCCACGCGTTGGTGCGCTCAAGAGCAACAAGCTCTCCTTCCATCGCAAGTTGCCATTCGGGATGAACAACAAACATTATGATAAAAAGTTGGCTCAAGAACAACAACGCCAGTGTTTGGAAAACCAAGGCGATCAACAGACCGAATCAGATGAGGATGCAAGCCATAAGTAGGCCAAGACAAGGAAGATGACACATTAGAAGTAGAGGGCGCATCCACAATACGTGGACTACGAGTATAAGAGTGAGGAAAAGATGGAAGAAAAGGAGGAATCACCGGGATAAACTTAGGTGAGGGAGATGGGGAAGCTACTCGTGATGAAGGTGCAAAATCTTGTGATAAGTGAGGTGAGGAAGCCATAGGAGATGGTGTCGGATCTGCAATAGTCGGAGAACTAGGAGCAGTAGGGCGGATGGACAAAGGGCTCAACAAGAGTGATAGGAGTGCCGGGAAAAGTGAGAAAAGAGATATCCTCCACTAGAAAGGCCGAGGAAGATGGACGCGGGTAGGAGGGATGAGACTCATCAGAAGTTACATCACGACAAATACACATCCGACGACTGACAGGATCGGAACAACGATAGCCCTTATGCTCATCAGTGTACCCTAAGAAGACCACTTGACAAATCGAGGGTCAGTTTGGTGTGGTGTGTTCATGAGGGGCAAGAAGAACATAGCAAACACAGCCAAACAGACGAAGCGCTGATTAATCAGGAGAACTATGAATAGACGCACAAAAGCAAAGTCACCCCGCAAAACATAACAGTGGATGGCTGAAGGTTGACGAGATAGGTGGATACAACCTCGGGCCAAAAGTGAGGTGGAAGAGAGGCGGCGATCATCAACGCATGAGCCATCTCAAGAAGGTGACGATGCTTGCGCTCAACCACGCCATTCTAAACATGAGTACCAGGTCAAAGAGAACTGAGCAAGAGTGCCTGTTTTTCTTTGCTAGTGGTCAACCCAGCGGAATCAACCTCAGAGAAGTTCTATCCCACCACGGCGTGGGCTGCTCGGGGGAGAGTCTCAAGAACGATGGCCGGTTGGTGCTACAGCAGGCAGCGCATCCACACAAGAGCTGTAGGGAAGCCACACAAGAGATAGGGCGATGGGCTGGCTGGCTGGAGAGAGCCGTGCTATAGCAGGCAGCGCAGCCACACGGGAGACGGGATTCGGCGTCTCACGGCCCGGATAGATGGTTGTCGACTTGCTCACCTGCAGGTCGAGCGAATCGTCAAGGCAGGAAACGCAGGGCGGCTGGCGACCTGGAGCTCGCGGGAATCAGTGGATCAGGCATGGACGGGCGGGCAGTAGTGGGGGATGGGCATGCGGTTGCACGAGGGAGCACGCGGGGCCCAGCATCTTGGGTCGGCGTTGACCCAGAAGAACAATAGATGGGCAGGCGGTTGCACGAGGGAGCACGCGGGGCCCAACAATCTGGGTCGGTGTTGACCTAGAAGAACAATAGCCGCAACACATTGTGGAAGATGCAGGCATGTGTGGACAGGGAGGCAAAAACTACCAGCCAGGGAAGTGCGGTAGCGCGAGTAGCGTCAGGCCAAAAGGAGGAAGGCGGCGACAAATTGGATTGATAGGAGCACGCGTTGTGCATGCGAAAAAAAATCCCGCGCCTCTAATACCATGTTAGGAAATATTCAACTTGTATTTCAAGGTGGCCATAGCCAGTATATATACACGTACATGGGCGGTACAATATGCGGGGAAAATACAAAGTGGCACATGACTAAATATATACAACTCTAACAAGATTGGCACGCTCCATTGTATGGAACCGATTATCGTCTTTGAATCGCTTTTTCCTCACACTAGAGATGGCCTTAACCCCCTGAAGGTTAAAATCGGATACAAGGAATATTACTGTAGGATCTAAGTATATCGACCAGAGGAGAGGGTGAATGGGACATTTAATTTTTCTTTCGAAGAACTCAAATCTCTCAGGCTCTCAGCACAGCACAACAGAAAAACTTAAACATATACAGTTCTACTAAAGGTAAACTACTGGCTACAGGGGATAACTAAGATATTCCATCAGAACTAAAGCCACGACACTTATTTTGGGACGGAGGGAGTTGACTACTGTGAGATAGTCATCAGAACTAAAGCTAGAAGGATGACTAAGTAACAATTGACGAAGAACATATGAATATAGAGACAAATTACATTCAGTACAGCAAGATGAAAAACAAAAACAAACATATTGCAGTACAGATGAGAATGCTAACAGATTCACAGATGAACATACCAATGAATATCACAACATAAACAGTACCGAAGAAAATGTGGTAGAGAAAGAACCAGTGTTGCTCGATGGTGACAAGTAATTTGAACTAAAGAACCAGTAATTTGATCTAGGGGTAAATGAGGAGGAATAGACTCACCGACAAGTGCCTCTCCCCTGTATTATTAGTTTTATTTTGTCTATTTGCTGAGTCACCTGGCACATGCCACATCACTTCACATGGCAATATCTGTTAGACCTTTCAGCCTGAGCATTGATAGTTGTGGATGACACTAGGAGAGTTGGGACAATTTTTCTTGTTAGACCTTTCAGCCTGAGCATTGATAGTTGTGGATGACACTAGGAGAGTTGGGACAATTTTCGTTGGTTTATTTCTCACACAATGCCATGCCAACCTGAGGGGTTGGGGATACATATTTGTAGGCTGCGAGCCAGCCAAGGCATATGCTAAGATGCTGCTAAGATGCCAGTCTAAGATGCTAGTCTAAGATGCTAGTCTAAGATGCTAACTGACAGTCCTTGATGGTCAAGAACAGAACTCTATCCTAACAGCCAGTCCTTGATGGTCCAGGACTTTATCCTCCTAACTGCCACAAGGACCATGTGCTGCAGCAAAGGACCCTAGTACACAGACTTATCCATCATTCTCCCCCTAAGTCTTGTACGTCGTCTTGTGGGAGAGTTGAATCATCCCAATCCTGGAGCAAAGTTCGAGGAACTTGACCCTCCCAAGGGGCTTGGTGAGCAGGTCTGCGAGCTGATCCTTGGTGTTGATGTAGCTCGCCTCGATGCTCCCTTCTTCCACACAGCTGCGAATGAAGTGATACCTCAGTCGGATGTGCTTGCTCCGTTCGTGGAACACGGGGTTCTTTGCCAGGGCCAGGGCGGACTTGCTGTCCACCAGGAGCTGCACCGTTCTGGTGTCTTGAACGAGAAGATCACCAAGCAGTCGAGCAAGCCAGAGCGCCTGAGTACAGGCGGTGGAGGCCGCTATGTACTCAGCCTCACAGCTGGACAGGGCCACCACCTGCTGCTTGACTGATTGCCAGCTCACGAGACACTTGCCGAGGAAGAGGAGGATCCCGCTCGTGCTCTTGCTGGTGTCGATGTCGCCGGCGTGGTCGCTGTCGCTGTACCCGACGAAGTGTGCCGCCCCAGGGCACCTAGGGTAATGGAGGCCGTGGTCGAGGGTCCCTGCTATGTAGCGGACGATCCTCTTCACTGCCTGCTGGTGTTCCGACGTTGGTCGCTCCATGAACCGACTGACATAGCCGACGGAGAATGCCAAGTCCGGCCGTGTGTGAGTGAGGTAGCGAAGGCTCCCCACAAGGCGTCGGTACTGCGTAGCATCCACTTCCTCCGTCGTGCTGTCGCGACTTAGTTTCAGCCTCTCCTCCATCGGAGTGAGAGCTGGATGGCAGTCGGTGAGCCCAGCTAGCTCAACGATGCGCTTGGCGTAGGCGGACTGTCGAAGCGCGATCCCGGAGTGGTCCTGGTGCACCTCAATCCCTAGATAGAAGGAGAGGAGCCCCAGGTCACTCATCTGGAACGTGGCCTTCATGTCTTCCTTGAACGCCGCCACCTCTGCATCTTTGGTGCCGGTGATCACCAGGTCGTCAACGTAGACGCCCACCAGCAGGGCATTTCCTCCACTCCCCCGTCGGTAGACGGCAGCCTCATGCGGGCTCTGCTCGAAACCCATCTTCTTCAGCGTGGAGTCCAGCTTGGCGTTCCACGCCCTGGGTGCCTGCCGCAGGCCATAGAGAGCCTTGCGCAGGCGGAGCACCTTGGCCTCCTGGCCGGGAATCGTAAACCCCGGTGGCTGATGCACGTAGACTTCCTCCTTCAAGTCGCCGTTGAGGAATGCCGACTTAACGTCCATGTGGTGAACACGCCAGCCCTCCTGGGCAGCCAGCGCAAGGAGAAGTCGCACGGACTCCATTCGTGCCACGGGAGCGAAAGCGTCGTCGAAGTCGACTCCTTCCTGCTGCAAGAAGCCTCGGGCCACCAAACGAGCCTTGTGCTTGATGATGGCGCCGGCTCCATCCCTCTTCAGCTTGAACACCCACTTAAGGGTGATTGCGCGGTGACCTCGAGGGAGATCAGCAAGCTCCCAGGTGCGGTTTTGCTCGACCGCATCCATCTCCAACTTCATCGCGGCGCGCCATGCCGCGTCTCTCTCGGCCTCTGCAAAGGACCGTGGTTCGCCGTCTTCACACACGAGCTGTAGCTGCGCCTCCAGGTCACGTGGCACCAGTCCTGGCACCGGCTGGTCGCCGAGCACATTATCCATCGTACGGTACCGCAGCGGTTCGCCTCCATACCATGCGTCGACCCGCTCCTCGTCGTGAGTGAGCGGGGAAGCGAACTTCATCGGGTTGTGCTCTGCGTGAGCTGGTGCTGATGAAGACGAGCCCGGAGTGGCGACCGCCGGGGCTGGAGTATGCGGCGTCGCCGGTTGTGGTGTCGTCGGTGTAGCAGGCGCCGGAGTCGATGTAGTTTTGGGGGCCGGGGTAGACGTGCCCGGTGAAGAGGAGCTGCTTGCTCCCCCAGCTTCCTTGAAGTGAGCGTACTCGACAATGAAGTCGTCATACGTCGGCGTCGAGCCGTCGTCCACCGCCTTGTCCCATTGCCACCCTCGCCCTTCGTTGAACACGACGTCTCGCGCTGTGCGCACACGTTGTGTCTTTGGGTCGAGGATGCGGTAGGCCTTTGAGCCCTCCGCGTAGCCGATGAAGACTCCCGGAGTGCTCCTGTCGTCGAGCTTGCCGATGTGGCCGAGCTCCTTGGCGAACGCAAGGCAGCCAAAGACCCGCAAATGAGAGACCGCCGGCTTCCGCCCATGCCAGGCCTCGTACGGAGTTCTGCCGTCGAGTGCCTTAGTAGGAGAGCGGTTGAGGATGTAGACGGCCGTTAGCACCGCCTCTCCCCAGAAGACAGCCGGCATCCCTCTCTGCTTGAGGAGAGCCCGAGCCATCCCCACAACCGTCTGGTTGCGCCGCTCGACGACGCCGTTTTGCTGCGGGCTGTACGGCGCGGAGTAGTGGCGCTGGATGCCCTCATCGGCGCAGTACGACGCGAATTCAGCCGCCGTGAACTCGCCGCCGTTGTCAGTGCGCAACACGCGCAATTTGCGGCCGCTCTCCGCCTCCACACCAACCTGCGCGCGCCTGATGGCGTCCGCCGCTTCTCCCTTACTGCCGAGGATCATCACCCACATGTAGCGGGAGAGATCGTCGACGAGCAGCAGGAAGTAGCGTCGACCTCCTGGTGTGGCTGGCGTCACCGGGCCGCACAGGTCTCCGTGCACGAGCTCCAGCTTCTCCTTAGCCCGAAAACTCGCCTGTTGGGGAAAGGGGAGTCGTCTCTGCTTTGTCAGTACGCAGATGTCGCAGAACTGCTCCACATGGTCGAGGCATGGCAGGCCTCGCACCATCTCCTTGGCACTTAGACGCTTCAGGGCCTCAAAGTGAAGGTGCCCAAAGCGCTCATGCCACTGCCACGCCTCGTCGTCTCGACGGACAGCGAGACAGACCGGTTGTGCCACCTGCACATCAAGGACGTAGAGTCGATTTTCACCTCTGGGCACCTTGGCGAGAAGGCGACGCTGGCGATCCCAGATGCGTAGGACCCCATGCTCAATCAGCACGCGTGAGCCGTTCTCATCCAGCTGTCCCAAGCTGATGATGGAATTCCTTAGCGCGGGGATGTAGTAGACACCGGTGAGCAGCCGGTGCTCTCCCATCTTGGTGGTGAAGATGACGGAGCCGACGCCCTTTATCTCCACAGCGGAGGCATCCCCGAACTTGACGGAGCCTCGCGCATCGGAGTCGAGCTCGGCGAAGAATTCCCTTCGACCGGTCATGTGGTGGGTGGCGCCGGTGTCGAGGCACCACCCCGTAGCCTTGTCCTTCCCGGAGCCATCGCCGAGAAGAGCGTGTGCTTTTGGCTCATCGAGGTGGATGAAAGCCTTTGCGACTGGAGTCGCCGAGGGTAGCTCAATGCTTGCATGCGCCATGAACAGAGCCGTCTCCTCCTCCTTCGCCTGTGCGACGTGAGCCTGGCCTTGTCGTGGTTGCCGACACTCATTGGCCCAATGGCCAAACCGGCCACAGTTGTGGCAACTGTTGTCTTGTGCCGGCCTGGGCTTGCCAGCGGCGCCGTCCTTGGCGCCTCCGCGGGCGTCACCTTCGGCACGTCCTTGTGCCCTGCCCGGGGGGCCTCTTCGCGCCTTACGCTGCTTGCCACGCTTGCGGCCGCCCGTCGAGGAGGAAGGCTCCCCCTTCTTCTTGTCACCAAGGCTGGGATCCCACTGCTCCCGAGTTAGGAGCAGCTTCCCGCCGGTGGTGACGGGCCCCGAGGGGGGCTGTGGCTCGTCGGTGTCGACGACCTTGAGTCGACCTATCGCCTCCTCGATCGTCATCGTGGAGAGGTCCAGCAACGACTCGATCGAGCGAGCCATCTGCTTGTACTTCTCGGGAATGCACCGAAAAAGCTTCTCGACAGCTCTCTCCTCGGTGTAGGTGGCATCGCCAAACTTCACCATCTTCTGCAGCAGAGTGTTGAGACGGAGAGCAAAGTCATCAACGTCCTCACCTGGCTTGAAGCCCAGGTTCTCCCACTCCTTACGAAGTGCCTGCAGGGTGGACTTGCGAGCACGGTCGCTGCCGATGCGTGCTGCGGCGATGGCGTCCCAAGCCTCCTTGGCAGTCCGCTTGTTGGAAAGCGAGAACTGCATCTCGGGCGGGACTGCGGCGATGAGGGCGTCCAGCGCCCGTCGATCCTCTAGGTGGTCGACGTTGCTGTCCTGGACTGCCTCCCACATGCGCCGCACCTGGAGCCTGACCTTCATGATCCCGGCCCACTCGACGTAGTTGGTTTTAGTGAGGGTAGGCCACCCAACACTGGAACCAACATCCCTGACCACAGTCCGGACCTCGTAGAGGCCGCGGTCCTGGTCGTTGCAGCCGCCGTCGCGGTGCGCGCCTCCACCTGGAGCGCGGGCGTGCTCGGCTGCCCACTGCGCCGTCCGCTCCTGCGCCACTTTGGCGCGATCTGCGTCGGCGCCGTCGTCCGCAGGCGCGGAGCTGCTGGAGCTGCCGGGGCTGCCGCGGAGTGCCTTGGCATCCGCCGTAGCCTCACGGGCTGCTTCTGCTGCTGCTGCTGCTTCTACCTCCGCCCTGGCTGCTTCTACCTCCGCTCTGGCTGCTGCCAGCTCCGCTGCAGCCAGCCTCGACACTCTTGCCGCCGCAGCAGCCGCTGCTACAGCCGCTCGCTCACGCTCCTCTGCCACGGCGCGCTCGGCCTCTTGCCGGCGCCGCATGCTCGAGGTAGCCGTGTGCTGAGAGCGACCTGCAGACATGGCTCGCTGCAGGGGGGCTGTTGCGTGAAGAGGAGGCTGATGAAGACGAGCTGCTGCTCGACAGTCCGGAGGGAGGAAGGTAACCAGAGGCAGACGGAGCAGCTGCTGCTACCGACTTGGGCTGCTCACAGGAAATGCTCAGGGTGCAGGTTAACCTGGCTCTGATACCACTTGTTAGACCTTTCAGCCTGAGCATTGATAGTTGTGGATGACACTAGGAGAGTTGGGACAATTTTCGTTGGTTTATTTCTCACACAATGCCATGCCAACCTGAGGGGTTGGGGATACATATTTATAGGCTGCGAGCCAGCCAAGGCATATGCTAAGATGCTGCTAAGATGCCAGTCTAAGATGCTAGTCTAAGATGCTAGTCTAAGATGCTAACTGACAGTCCTTGATGGTCAAGAACAGAACTCTATCCTAACAGCCAGTCCTTGATGGTCCAGGACTTTATCCTCCTAACTGCCACAAGGACCATGTGCTGCAGCAAAGGACCCTAGTACACAGACTTATCCATCAATATCACTCTCATAACCATCTCATAGAATAAACTGTTTTGTACTGTTTGGGGGTAGGATATCCTGTTTTACTTACTCCCTCTGTTCCAAAATAATCGAAGTTCTAGGTTTGTCCTAGTCAAGCTAGTGTAAGTTTAACCAACTCTATAGAAAAATGTGCTAGGATCTATAACACCAAATACTCATAGTACGAAAATATATTTTATAAAGAATCTCATGAGACTTGGGACAAACCTAGAAACTTCAGTTATTTTGGAACAAAGGAAGTATTAGTGTATATATAATCCTCTATTACGGTGCTGTATACTGAAATACAGAAGTTTTTTAAAGGATGTATTTTGCTAAATAGAAGATCGATAATATAATGAAAATAGATCACACATGAGAGTTTATTTACTTATAACCATTTGTTGGATCAAGGCAACTTTTGGCAAAAATGGACAACAAAGAGAAGAATTCGAATGCATTTTTTACTTTGATGAATACTACTCCCTCCGTCCGACAATACTTGTCACCAAAATGAACAAAAAGAGATGTATCTAGAACTAAAATACGACTAGATACATCTCCTTTCATCCATTTTGATGACAAGTATTTCCGGACGGAGGGAGTATGCACTTCCTAGGTCTTGTGGTTGAATGTAGTGTTACTGTCAATAGGTGATTTGGAATCTTCAAAGCTGATTACTATGTATTGTGTCTTTGATTTGAGCATCTCTTAAAATAATTGTACAAATATTATACATAATTACTCCCTCCATTGCAAGTCAATTGAAGTTCTAGCTTTGTCCTGAGTTAAACTTCTTTCAGTTTGACCAAATCTGTAGAAAAATATATCAACATGATATTACCATTTTTCTACAAACTTAAAGAAGTTTGACTTAGTACAAATCTAGAACCTCAATTAATTTGGAATGAAGTATTTGATGTGCTTGTTTATGTGAAGTTATTTGAAACACATGATGTGAGGGTACAATTTCTATGTTTACAATTTGATAGTAACATGCTTTTCCTAGTGAAAACCATAGTAGTTTCACTAAAAATAAATAAATTAAAGCTACAGTAATTATGGTAACAACAACTTGAGCTTGATAGCACGTATCATCATGTAATTACTTAGCAATATTTTGGTAGTAAATTACTTTTTCTAATCTAATCCATGCTAGTTGGATATATCAACTTCATAGACAAATGCATGATGCAAATAATTTTATCTATTTATTTCTGCAAAACATGTGTACTGCTAAATTGCATCAAATGAAGGTACGTATAATCTTCCTGATTGTTTCAGGTGTGTTCCTTGGTGTCTCGTCCAACACCCGTTATCAGGTAATCAATGGTCTTGAACGTTTGGTTGAGGCTTCGCCTCTTGGCAAGCGTGTCCCAGCTGCTTCTTTGGCATTCACTGTCAGCGTGCGCTTTGCAAATAACGTCTATGGAGGAATGCAATTTGTGGATTGGGCCAGAATGAGTGGTTGTCAATGAGGTTTATTGCGTCCATGTTTTTCATGGTGAGTTCAGTTTTATTTGTTCACATATGGGTGCACGGCATTCTCAAACACAGTGGTCCTTTCACTTCATGCTGTGATGGGAAGGAACCTTGCTTACGAGCAATTTATTGTCAATAGAAGTATATTGTTTATCCTATGACTATCTGCTGATGTGATCTATTGTTATTGCAGTCACCATCCATACTGATGTTGTATGTGATCTGCTGTTTGATAAAGCAATGAAACTCGTCGAATTTGCTCCTCTTTGAGTTAAAGATTTGATACCATTATTGACAACAGCTTGGCTGCAGAATTCCAAAAATAAACATGAAGGTGCTCAGTAGATTGATTGGAGTCTTGATATGTTGAGATTGTGTTAGGCTGCTAGAAAGTGCCATCGGAAATGAATCAGGAAGAGGCGTGGTATAATTGTTGAAATTTAAGCATGTACTCCCTCAGGCCGAAAATACTTGTCATCAAAATGGACAAAAAAGATGTATGTAGAACTAAAATACATCTAATACATCCTCTTTTATTCATTTTGATGACAAGTATTTCCGGACTGAGGGAGTAAGTGCTTAGCGATTCATGCAGTGATTTCATGATCTTGATTTTGATTGGGTAGTTGAATCAGTTTTCGTATGCCTTCTAATCAAACGTGTAGGTATCCTAACCTGGCGCGCTGTCCAAATTTTGTCCACGTGCATACTCCATCCGTCCCATAATGTAAGACGTTTTTTGACACTATACTAGAGTCAAAAAACGTCTTACATTATGGGACGGAGGGAGTACCACTTATCTATCTTTGTGGATGTCTCTTATGTAAGACGAAAAATATTGGGCAAGGAAATAAAGTAATCAAGACAGCAAAAGAAAGTTTCGGCGAGAAAGACCTCAAATCCAAAAAAATACGACCAGAGTAGTGGTGTTGCTTTACAATGAAGATTGTAGGTTGCAACCTTTACAGTTTCTAAGCTCCCAAGAAATGAAGCTTCCTCGGTCAATTGGGGATGTGGGACCAACATGTCATGCACTGAAAGGGATGTACTTACCGTTTTAGGCCCAAGCTTTGTTTACACATGTCCTCTGTGTAGCCCATTTTGAGCAACCTGTCGCAGTTTGGTGTAGAATAGCCACCGCTGGCTGCAGGTGGGGTACTATATGAACTCAACTTCTTTCTCCAGTACTGCTTCCAATCTCCCTGCCTGGACGCTGCCGCTTCCTCCTACTTAAAGTGAGAGATGTGGTATCCAACGACTGTGGGACAACAGATGGAGAGAGGGAGAGCTCTCAGATTTTTTATTTTTTACAGAAAGAGTGACAAGAGTTTCTTTTAGATATAAGAGCGCTCAGAGATACTGTACTATATATCCAACGGGAGACTGCTGCCATTTTTATTCTGCACATCTTGTCGGCCTCAGGCCCAGGTACATAGCCAATATTCGTGCTAGGCCCATACAGTATTTGGATGTGGATGAAAATACAGTTTGGCACATATCTTTATGACAAAATGGAAGCCCAGGATTTTGAGCTCAGTGTCGTTCAAGCACCGAAATACTCTACTCATATGTATGTGGTGCAGTACAACCTTTATGTGAATATTTTGTTCTTTTTTGTGGGAGAATATCTGCCGTAAGCCAAGAAGAGAAATCAGCAAACTCTACCTTTATGTGAATATATAAGATGTCTTTCACTAGAAATTTGGTTAGTATTCACCTCTTACATATTTATTCTATATGATCCAAATAAAACACATCAACTTATGCTGTTTTTTTTAAAGGGTGGATTGTATTGACTCAAAATGAAGTATCAAAAGAATACAAACACAATGGGCATACACCCAACACACAGTCAACACAAAACACACAGTCAACACTGGCAAATACCAAAGTCATATAGGACCAAAGGTATGTGTAGGCAACGACAAAAAAGGAAAAAGCCCCAAAGCGATCAGATCTGCGATGGGCAAACTAGAGCAATGACCATATATGCAGCAATCATCTCATGACACCACACAGACGACAAGGTTCTTCAACAACAACACATTCAGGAAGGAAGCGAAACTCAAGCATCACCATCACCGGGTCCCTAAGTTTTCACCCTGAAGAATCACTCCAAGCATTCCGAATAATTCCTTCAACAAGGTAACGACGTAAAAACACCGCCATTGCCGGGTATACCCAACTCGGGTCAGACCTAGGCTTTCACCTCGGAGCTCGAGACCGGGTACTCAAGTAGCACCACCACCAAAGTCACTTATGTGTTGGTGCCACCACTTTTCCGCGATCCCAACAACTACTTGCGATCTGACCGTCGGCGCTGCACAACCATCCCTCTGCATCAGGACTTCGTTCATAGTCCACTGGATTTGCAAATATGGAACTCTCACAAAATCTTTCGATGGCAACCACACTCCGCAACATAGCTGCCGCTGCATGCCAAAGTGACCACACACATAACTGCTGTCAGGGTCGACCTAGCCCGAAGAACCACCTTCATTTGTCATGG
This sequence comes from Triticum aestivum, assembly GCF_018294505.1. NCBI lineage: Eukaryota > Viridiplantae > Streptophyta > Magnoliopsida > Poales > Poaceae > Triticum > Triticum aestivum. The sequence continues at coordinate 349,017,778 of NC_057798.1, forward strand.
AAGGACCAGAGCGCCCATCGACCCACAATAGGGACCCCGAGCATGCCATGCCCAATCCGGACGAGGGAACTGGAGGCGGCCAACAGCTACCTGCGATCTGACCGTCGGCGCTGCACAACCATCCCTCTGCATCAGGACTTCGTTCATAGTCCACTGGATTTGCAAATATGGAACTCTCACAAAATCTTTCGATGGCAACCACACTTCGCAACATAGCTGTCGCTGCATGCCAAAGTGACCACACACATAACTGCTGTCAGGGTTGACCTAGCCCGAAGAACCACCTTCATCTGCCATGGAAGGACCAGAGCGCCCATCGACCCACAATGGGGACCCCGACCATGCCATGCCCAATCTGGACGAGGGAACTGGAGGCGGCCAACATGACTTGAGCGACGAAGATGAGGAGCTCGGGACCAAGGCAAGCTGGCATGGACCAACCCCTAGATCTACGATCAGAGGTGTTGTCGCCGGATCGGCACTCGGGTCTAAAACAAGGCGCTCAAACCATGTGCACCGTCACTAGATCTTGCACTTGCGCTTGCTACAACGGGCGCAGGGAACGACGGAGAATGGCTTCCTCCAGGACAGCGCAAGCGTGACGGGAACCGCATCACGCGTTGCCGTCACAAGATCCTTCATCTGCTATGGAATGAGTCGGAGCCTTGCCCGCAGAGCGTCCCACTGTCCTTGGCCCCAGCGCCAGCTTTGCATGTAGTGGCCTCCGATGGCGGCGAGACGGGAGGCAAACTAATTGAGCCGGCGACGGCTGAGAAGGGATCCCCAAGTCGCTTGCCGGTGATGCGGTGTCTTATGCTGAATAAGTAGAATATTATATTATTTTCTTGATGGATTGTATATTTCCGTTTGGTTAATATGTGACATTTTCTATCTGCCAATCAATGTTCACTATATACTGATTATCTTTACTCTTACTCTTGCTACATATGAAAATGTTAAAACCCCATCTATTCCATGACTTCAACGATACACGATAAGGCGCATGCATGTTCTGTCCATTGACGACACACAACAAAAGAAAAAAGATCGGATTGGTTTACAGAAATAAATAAAAATGGCGCGGAAGAGCTTGTTCCGCTTAGATATCCGAAACGAGCCCAGGCGGATCGGTAGTTGGGGCGGTTGCACCGCTCTTTCTGGGCGGTTGTACTGCTTTGGAAAGGCCTAAAACCAAAGATATACATAAATATCTTCTCTAAATTTTGAAATGGCGCAAAGGAATAAAAACAACAAGGTATAAGAGTTAGTACCATCATATAGTTCACTGATATCTTCTTCATTGTGAAGACAAAGTTCTTATTGTTTTTCATTGCTAGTTTTCTTATCCTAACAATCTTTCTGAGTTTCGTGAATCGACTTATATTCATGGACATCTCATTTTTCCATATGCAAAATGGGTTGAACAGTGGGTCAAAAGCTCTGACATCATGACCTACATGTGCAAGACCAAATTGTTAAAAACTTAAATATTAAAATGGTTCCTGCAATTGCACAATAATATGCTATTAGACAAAGGAACATCCCTGTGCAAACCTCAATGGTAAACATCTGCCTTCCATTGTTTCCTTGCAACACATATAAGGTAGTTATTGATCAGATTAAGTGAGTGTTGGCATACTATAAGTAAAATATGTTGATGAAAAATAAACACATTGCAAATTGCAAATTCAGCGGATTAATTCGAGCCACATGGAAAAGACATTTATCCAAACCAAGTCTGCTTAAGAACTAGGAAATATAGCAATTGTATACGCTTCTCATGTATTTAGTACAACCAAATTCTATCTATTCCTCACATGCGTAACAATACAAAATTGTACCCACAACAATTGAACATCACATTACAGAATGAAGAATAGAGGACAATCTGCGGGAGCGGCGGTGGCAGTCTTCGACGATTGCTACTTCATGGCATGCGATTTTCCTTTGATTAGATTTGAACATTGTAATAAGGTGGCTAATAAAGTTGGTCATGAACTTGCTAGGTAGCAAAAATTTCTGTAACTAGAGATTGGTTTGAGAGCCTATGGAGAATATTGTACGTCTTCTTACAAAAGATGTAACCATTATTTCCAATTAATAAAGTGGGTGTTTTTTTTTCAAAAAAATTAAACATCGCATTGTAGAATTGAATCAAACAGTTAACTAAATACTACAACAAATGAATCAAACATTAACTGAGCACCACATTGCACAATATAACATACTAGAAGATCAGATAGTTAACCAAACTAAGCATGCTTAACAATTTGGAAATATAGCAATTGTATTTGTTTGTCATGTATTTTGTACAACCAAATTCGATTTATTTCTCACATGCAAGACAATACAAAATTGCACCCGCAACAATTGAACATCGCATTGCAGAATTGAACAAAACAGTTAACTAAACACCACAACAAATGAAACCAAACATTAACTGAGCATCACATTGCAAAATATAAAATACTAGAAGATTAGACAGTTAACCAAACCAAGCATGCTTAACAACTTGAAAATATAGCAATTATAATTTTTTTCTCATGTATTTTGTACAACCAAATTCAATTTATTTCTCACATGCAAGACAATACAAAATTGCACTCACGAGAATTGAACATCATATTGCAGAATTGAACCAAACAGTTAACTGAACAAGACAACAAATTAACCAATCAGTTAACTAAGCACCACATTGCACGATATATAGAACATATATACTAGATGATCAGATTGCATAGTAACAATACATAGGACAATTCACTAGAATTTGTAAAGGATAGGTAGGAGAAGCACATGCAAAAGGTAAACCGAACATTCTTAATTGACGTAGCTAGCTAGCTGAACATAGGTCCTTATAGTGAGCTAAAAAGACATGCTACTCATCATCATCGGAGATATCGTTGATGATTGTCTCCTTAGACTTGGAAGAGGGCGAGGCCTCCTTATCGTGGGTGCCCTCCTCGTAGTGGTGAGTCACCTGAGCTGCTCTGGGAACCAACTTGCTGGCTCTAGAGTTGAGGTAAGCACGGACACGCTGAGAAAACACCGCGTAGTCCTCGTCGAAGGCACCGACAGTGGCCTCAAGAAAACGCCATGAATTGTCGTTTAAAGCAGTCAACCTCATGGTGGCGTTGGCATGCGAGGCGTCGACGGTGGCCTCGATGGCGAGGTGCTCCTCCAAGATTTGGGGGTCGACACGAATAGCAGCCATCGCGACCTTATCGGCACATTCGGCCATGATTTGCTTCTCCGCTGCCAAATGCTCCTTGAGCTCCTGACTATACTGCGTGTACCATGACTTAGGGTTGCGCTTATTTGTAGGATGGGTCGGTGATTTGGGTGGAAGGTGTTTCACCGGCGACCGGGGCATGTGGGACATAGAAGGAGAAGGAGGATGGTGGTCGGGTGTGGATTTCCTGCCTAGATCGATGAGGCCGGGCAGCGGGAATGAGCGTCGCCAGCTGTGACGCCCCCGATTCAATCGTACACTAACCATACATGCAAATATGTACGATCAAGATCAGGGACTCATGGGAAGATATCACAACACAACTTTAGACACAAATTAAAATAGTACAAGCTTTATATTACAAGCCAGGGGTCTCGAGGGCTCGAATACATCAGCTCGAAAACAAACGAGTCAGAGGAAGCAACATTATCTGAGTACATACATGAGTTAAACAAGTTTGCCTTAAGAAGGCTAACACAAAAGCAACATCGATCGAAAAGGCAAGGTCTCCTTCCTGGGAGCCTCCTAACTACTCCTGGTCATCGGCGGCCTCCACGTAGTAGTAGGCACCCTCAGTGTAGTAGAAATCATGGTCAAAGGTGGCGTCTGGATCCTAGGCTCCACCATCTGGTTGCAGCATCCGAGAAGAATGGAAAGAGGCGGAAAAGGGGAGCAAAGCAACCGTGAGTACTCATCCAAAGTACCCGCAAGCAAGGATCTACACTACATATGCATCAGTATCAATGAAATGGGTAGCATCTGCGGACTGAACTGCAGAATGCCAGAAGAGAAGGGGAAAGCCTAGCCCATCGAAGACTAGCATCTTCAAGCAGCTCCAAGCATCTTGCATCAATCAGAAGAGTATAGAATAGCAGTTTATATTTAACAAACATGTTGTAGAAATAACGCCCAGAGATCCTTCCCCGACTCCCTGCGGGAAAGCAATCTCGGAGCCACATATCCATTACATGCCTCAGCATTCAGTATCCAGTTCTAGTTCTATAGCTCGGGATACAACTCCGAGCGTCCGTTACCGTAGGACAGGCTATCAATAGATGTTTTCTTCCCTGCAGGGGTGCACCAACTTACCCAACACGCTCGATCAACTCCGGCCGGACACACCATCAAGTCATGACCGGCCTCGGCCGATCAACACACCATAGTCCTACCTAGGCTCAACAGAGAGGCCAGCACACCGGTCTACATCCTAAATGCGAAGGAGTCATGGGCCAATCGTCCTTTGCAATCCTGCGCGTTGCGAGGGCGGCCGGTGAGCAGACCTGACAACCTTCTTTATATATGGCAGGTGCTTACGCAGTCCAATCCGGCGCGCGCCGCTCCATCGCTGACGTCAGTGAGCTTTCGGCTGATACATACGATGTAGAGTGCCCATACTTATTCTCCGTGGTGGTTAGTGCTATCAGGCCAGAGGCCCCTCAAATCAAATATCCAAACCGTTAGTGGATTAGGAGTGCATGGTAACGAGCAGAGACTCACGATCGATGTGATCCCGTCGCCCCATCTCGAGGACTTGCGGCAAGGGCTAAGAATGCCCGGCCATGCCTCTTCATTAACTCGCGGGCACCCTCCAGGTCAACCCGCCTTCACATCACTCGCATCACATGCTCGCGCGGGTACCCCCTCAGGGCCAACCCGTCTTTATCCACTTTAATCAGTAACAATGGTAATGTAAAGGCAATCAGTGTGGCTACCACATCAAGAAGGAACCCAAGGCATCACCCTCGTTGGATTCCCACCTGATGTAAACATCAAGGTGAACGTAAGAGGAAATCATCCTCGAGGTTCACACTTGAGGTGTTGCACGACAGCGTCGTTATCGTAAGTGGAAAAGGAGAAATCACCCTCGATGACCACGACTGTGTAACTACTCCACAGAGCTAGCATCAGAAGTGCTAACGAGGTATCACCCTCAGCACTCGATAGTAACGCGGCGGTGTCGTACAACTAAGGGGAGTGTTGTGCTGTGCCAGGTCCTGGTCTTCAATCCTGTTGATCAGGTCTTCTGATAATCCAGCCGGGCAGTTGGGTCAACATGGGGTCTCTGATGGGTATCTAACCATCCTATACTAAGCAGTTTAGGATAAACAAGTAGGTAACAATAGCAGGTTACAAGATCAGGCTATGTATCAGAATAGGTAAAGCAGTAGCAGCAGCAATTTCTAATGCAAGCATAAAAGAGAAGAGAATAGGCGATATCGGAATGTTCAAAGGGGGAGTGCTTGCCTGGAAGCTCTGCTGTAAACGGAAGAAGAGCCATCATCAACGTAGTCGATCACAACGGCATCGGTAGCGGTCTCGGGGTCTACCGGAAAGAAGTAACAGAGGGGGAACACAATAAATAACAGGGCAATCAAAGCATCACAAAGCATAACATGGCAATACGCGGTGCTAGGGGTGGCCTAACGTAGGGCTACGCGTTACAGACGAAGAGGGAAAACATCCGGAGTTAGGCATTTTCGGACAGACGAACCGGGGGGAAAAGGTTTGATGTTCGCTATGTTGGGGACGTGTGGCGGACGAACGGATCGCGTATTCGGATTCGTCTCGTCGTTCTCAACAACTTTCATGTATAAACTTTTTCATCCAAGCTACGGTTTACAAAGATTTAAACATTTCTGAAATCTCTAGATTTATTATTAATTTCACAATTAAAATTGTAAATTTACTTTTGTCACCTAATGTGTTTCAGCCGCAGTCAATGACATGTGGGGCCAGGTCAGGTCAACAGTACAATCAGCTGTTTACTAGGTCAACCAGTGAATAATTTCTGTGGGTCCTGCGTGTCATTGGCTATGGTTAACTAGACTTTAATTAAATTAAATTAGCTAATAGTGGGGGGCCACTGTCATTGGCTAGTAGTTAAACTAATTGGTGATTAGCCCCTAAGATAAAATGCACGGCCGGCCGGCGGTGGTTGTGCATACACACGCACACCACACGAGCTTGGACATGGCCACGGCCATGGCCACTAGCAGCAACTAGCATCGGCTGGAACAACAACTAGCAGCGGTAGTAGGAAGAATCAGCAGCCGGCAATCAGCAGCATCTAGGAGCAGCAGTCGCTAGCAGCCAGGAGCAGTGCTTAGGAGAAGCAGCGACGGGCACCAGCAGTGAGCAGCACCAGCAGCTTGCGGCAGCGACAGCAGGCGATAGCAGGGGGCAAGCGGCGGCTGCGGGCAGGTCACGCGGCGGCAACCAGCAGTACGCAGCAGCCGCAGGCATCAGTTCAGTAGCAGAATCAGGCAGCAGCTCACGCACATACTCCCTCCGTCCCATGATGTAAGACACTTTTTAACACTACATTAGCATTAAAAACATCTTATATTATGGGACGGAGGGAGTACGCCTACGGAGATCGGATGTGTTCGGGGACGGCAAAATACGACTCAATCGAGGCGGAGAAAGGGGATCCGGAGGAGTTGCTCACCACGAGTCCATTAGCGCGCTCGGGGAGGGTCGGGGTGGACCGGAGAGGCGGTCCGACGGTGACAACATGCGGCAGCCGACGAAGAAGAAGGCGGCGCGGACGACGAGATGGTGGCTCCTCGCTCCGATCCAGCTGGTGCAGGCGACGAAGACAATGGAGGTGCACCACCTGGGCACCCTCCAGTGGCGCGGGGTGGCCTCAGTGCACGGCAACGCCGAGGCGGCGGCAACAACGGTCTCGGGCTCGGGCTCGATCTACGCGGGAAGAAAGAGGGAGGGACAGGGGAGGTCCTAGGGTTAGGTTGGGGGTTGCAGGGGGGCGAGGGGTGGCCTTAAGCACGACGGGGAACCGCGAGATGGCCGCCACGGCGGCATCGCCGGCCAGGGAGGCGTGGATTTCCGCCACGGCCTCCCCCTGTTTGCTGTAGCGTGGGGAGGGAGAGGAGATGAGGTGGGTTGGGCCGACCTCTTTGCTAGATGGGCCATAGTGCCCATTAGTTTAGGTCCACCTCGTCTTCTTCTTTTTATTATCTAATTTTCTATTTATTAGCTCCTGTTTTTATTTAGGTTCTGTTATCAAATGAATTTTGTTGACCATGTAAATTTGCACGTAACTCAAGCACTATATTTTGGGGCTGCACAAAATGTTTGGGGGCAATCGGAGTTAATATAAATTATGATTGTATTTTAAAAGGGCTAAAAAGGTGTCGTTGGTCCTTTGTTTAAAATGCATGGATATTTTTAAACATCTCCAAAAATATTTTTTTAATGAATGGTAATTATGTAGTGAATATTTCCAACCTAAGGAACATTTTTAATTTACAGTTTTATAAAAATTATAATTTGACTTGGCATTCAAATTTGGATTTGACTTTGGTTTGAAGCAAAGTGAGGATTATCAGAATAATTATGATGTCATAGTATCATTAGGCATGAGATTACTGTAGCATGATTCTCCGGGTGTTACACCAGCGAGCAGGCGGTGCTGCAAGCAAGCAGTGAAGGTTTGAACTTGGAAAGGAAGGCGGAAATAAGGGAAATGTGGCTTTTGGTCAAGAGGAGGGGGGAGGTAGATATTTTCGCGGAAGCCAATTTTTTTTCGCTCGGTGCAGCGAAAAACTTGCGCGCAAAGTGTCATTAGACACGGTCCCTTATTGAACACTGTGTACGATATGTGAACATCACAAACAATTCATATATCTTATCCCGTGTGTGATGAGTTTGAACGTGCAAAACTTTGTCCGAATTACCCTGGTTATAGTGGTCATCCACATCATTGCATAATTTGGGTACACAAAAGATCCTACAATACACCCACAGTTCTTAATCGAGTAAGTACAACAATTAAACAGAGCTAGCTAACCTAAGTATTACTCTAACAAAAGACCGTCGCTCTAAGCAAAGACCACTACTCCGGCTGGCGTCCGTCGATCTTTTGCCGCATCCTCCATGTCTAGCTCGCGCCCGACGATCTCCTGGGGAAGGGGCTCCATGGCATCCATCGCAACATACTCGACAAGCATCTCGCCATCCGCGTCCACCGTCTCTTTGGAAAAGGCCACCATGAGCTGGGGGTGGGCGGCCGCGAGCTGCGCTTGGACGTGTTCCATCTGGGCAAGGTATGTCGCGAACGAACGGACGACTGCTCGAATGCTCTCGGTGATTGCCAACTCTTCGGTTGTGGGTTGCAGACCGTTCTCGGAGAAGCTTCATGCGGTTTATGTGGTGATCGCCAGGAGCTGCGCGTGGCCGGCCACGACATGGGCGTGGGTGGCCTCCATCAGGGCTAAGGCGGCATCCACAGAATGGACAACTATGGTGCTGCTCTCGCCATTTGCTATCCCCGTCGCAGATGTTGCTGCCACCATCTGAGCTGCAGTGACTCTCGTTTTAGCAGCCGTAGCTGCCCGGTCGGAGATTGCGGTCGCGCTAATGCAGGTTGTGAGCGCACTCATGGCGGCTGCAGCAGCGCGCTCGCTGGCGTGGGCCGCCGAAGTTGCCCTCACGATGCGGGTCCACGTCCCCATCTTGGACCGGCGACGGTTGAATAGTAAAATGATATTTGGGGAACTAGTGTGCTTGATGCACTGGCTGTGGACTGTAGGGGACGAACCTTATCCCGTAAGCCATATAAGATGGTGCACCTAGATATTTTGTAGTGCATCTCACACAGTTCGTGATAATAAACTGTCTGTGGTGTACTTGATTTTTCGTTTTGATTTAAAATACAGAATGAGGTCACTCGGCAAAAGACGGTGTTTGAATTGCTAGAACGGTTATCTACAGTGAAAATGCAAGTATAGGAGCGTTGTGATTTTTTTTGGAATTATTCACGGTTCTTCTGGACATTTTTATACATTAACTGAGTTTTCAAGGCATTTACTATGCATAATTCAAATTTGAACTACAGGAACATGCTCCGGTGCATGAAAATGGGTTGTAAAATCATATATGTGTCCATGGGTGCATGCTTAGGTCCGTGCAAGAAATGAGAATGAATTTGAAACATCCCGACATCGTGGCTCAGCCGCAAACATTGAGATACTTGGTTTTTGAATTCTAGTAAATCCAAAACTCCTTTGAAATTCATGAAACTTGCATGCTATCATGGAATGGAACCAACATGCCGTGGTAAAAATATTTTCCCATTTGGGGCAGGTTTTGGTATAAACTCCTCACAAACCAGAGCTTCTCACAAGAAGCCTCGTGGCTCCGGTAGGGAACGTGTCACCTTTGTGGATGAAACGACATTCATTTCCTCTTCTTGCCTTGAATCTTTTCTAGAGGAAACATAGAACAATAGGAGCGTCGTGTTAAAATTTGGAATTCGGGGTTTGTTTGGAATTTTTTGTACATTAACTGAGTTTCCTAGGCATTTTATGACATAATTCAAATTTGAACTTCAGGCACATGGTCAAGTGCACCAAAATGGGTTGAAAGAACATATATCTATCCTTGGGTGCATGCTTAGGTCCCATGCAAGAAATGGAAATGAATTTCAAACACCTCGGCAACGTGGCTCGGCCGCAAACATTGAGATACTTGGTTTTTAAATTTTATTAAATCCAAAACTCGTCTGAAATTCATGAAACTTGGCATGTTATCATGGAATGGCACCAACATGTTATGGTAATTTTTTTATCCCATTTGGGACAGGTTTTGATATATGCTCCTCACAAACCAGAGCTTCTCACAAGAAGCCTCGTGGTTCCGGTAGAGAACATGTCACCTTCGTGGATGAAACGACATTCGTTGCCTCTTCTTGACTTGAATTTTTTTAGAGCCAACATAGACCAATAGGAGTGTCTAGTTAAATTTTGGAATTATTCGGGGTTCGTTTACACATTTTTAATACATTAACTGAGTTTTTAGGCATTTTATGTGCATAATTCAAATTTGAACTATATGCATATGCTCCAGTGCACTAAAATGGGTTGAAAAATCATATATGTGTCCTAGGGTGCATGCTTTGGTCCCATGCAAGAAATGAGAATGAATTTCAAACACCTCGGCGTCGTCGCTCGGCCGCAAACATTGACATACTTGGTTTCAAAATTCTAGTAAATCCAAAACTCGTCTGAAACTCATGACACTTGGCATGGTATCATGAGGTGGCACCAACATGTTGTGGTAATTTTTTTGTCCCATTTGGGGAAGGTTTTGGTATAGGCTTCTCACAAACCATAACTTCTCACATGAAGCCGTAATTCCGATAGGGAACGTATCACCTTTGTGGACGAAACAACATTCGTCACCTCTTCTCGCCTTGAATTGTTTTCTGGAGGCAACATAGACCAATAGGAGTGTCGTGTTAAAATTTAAAATTATTCAGGGTTCGTTTGGACATTTTATACGTTAACTTAGTTGCATTTTATGTGCATAATGCAAATTTGAACTATAGGCACGTGCTCCAGTGCACCAAAAAGTGTAGAAAAATCATATATGTGTCTTTGTGTGCATGTTTAGGTTTGTGTAAGAAATGAGAATGAATTTCAAAGACCTCGACTTCGTGGCTCGACCACAAACATTAAGAAACTTGGTTTTTAAATTCCTGTAAATCCAAAGCTCGTATGAAATTCATGAAACTTGGAATGCTATCATGAAATGGCACCAACATGCTGTGCTATTTTTTGTGTCCAGTTTGAGAGAAGGCGTATGAATTAACAGCTAACAAAGGCATTTTGAAACAAATAGCTGCCACATTGTCATCTCAAACGTTTGTATAGTTTAAATCGTGGGTGTTTTGCTAACCATTCACGTGACGCCACGCGTCACACTTTTATTGGCTAGGAGGTGCTGTGCGGGTAGCTGCTTCAGTAGACAGGAGGCGTGCAAGTGCAGTCTACTGCACAGGCTGACCGGGAGGCATGCAAGCAGTCCTCCGCTGCGTAGGCTCATCAGGAAGCGTGCAAGCTGTACACTAAGCAGGCTCACTGGGAAGCGAGCGCTTTTACCTGCATCGCAGTCCGCCTCGCTCCCAACCTCTCCACTAATGGCGCCTGAGCTACTGTTTGATACAGGCGGCCTTACTCTTTGCCTTTGATTCCCCTCTTGCAGACCTCCACTAACGTGATGGCGCAGAAGGATCATCTGCCACTAGTCTTCCAGTTTGGTGAAGTCGACTCCGAGGCAGAGGAGATAGAAAATATGTCGGGGAATGAAGCATGAAAATCAAAAAAATATTCCTATCAACACCCAAGATATATCTAGGAGAAGTATAGCAACAAGAGGGGAGAGTGTCTCTACGTAACCTATTAGATCGTTAAGCGGAAGCGTATATCACGCGGTTGATGTAGTCGTACTCGTAACGATCCAATCGCGATCCAAGCCAATGAAGTACCGAACGGACGACACCTCCGCGTTCAACACACGTACGGCTCGATGACGTCTCCTCCTCCTTGATCCAGCAAGTGAGGGAGGAGAAGTAGATGTGATTGCCGGCAGCATGGCGGCGTGACGGTGATGGTGGTGGAGTGATTCCGGCAGGGCTTGTAGCGCCCAAGATGCAATTCTATCCCAATCACGTGATGAATTCATGATTGGGGCACAACTGCATTTCGAGTGCATATTAAGGTGGATATCATTACAACATACCATGTACTGAATAGATGAGAATACAAGATAAAGGCTTACACTCGCCACAAGCTACAACATGAATACATGAATATATAGCAATCATCATACAGAAGAGCAGGATCCGACTATGGATGAAATCAAACGAAAAAGAAGAACGACATCGATCCTGCTAGTCCCAGGCTCCCGACCCGGAACCTATATCCCTTGATCGAAGAAGAAGCAGAAGAAGAACTCCAAACAACCAAGCATTGCACTCGTGTCAGATCATCGCATTACCTATACCTGCAACTGTTGTTGTACTAACCTATGAGCCACGAGGACTCAGCAATCCCATTACCATGGGTATCAAGTCTAGCAAGGCTTAATGGGTATGGAATGAATAAGTGGTGAGGTTGCAACAAGCGACTAAGCATTTATGGTGGCTAACTTACGAATACAAGAATAAGATGAGAAACTACGCAAGCGGTCGCCAACTAGTAATGATCAAGAAGTGATCCTGAACTACTTACGTTCAAGCATAACCCAACCGTATTCTCTTCCCGAACTTGCTCGAAAAGAGACAGTCACGGTTACACACGCGATTGGTGTATTTTAATTCGGATCTGGTGTCAAGTTCTCCACAACCGGATATTAAAAACTCCCATCTACCACATAACCACGGGCACGGCTCTCGAAAGTTTAAACCCTGCAGGGGTGTCCCAACTTAGCCCATGACAAGCTCTCATGATCAACGAAGGAAAAATCCTCCTCCCGGAACAACCTGATCTAACTCGGAATCCCGGTTCACAAGACTTTTGGACAATGGTGAAACAAAACCAGCAAGACCGCCTAATGCACCGACCTAGCCCGATAGGAGTCGCACGTATCTCGTTCTCAGGGTACGCCAGATGGGACATCCTACGAGTAAAACTAGACCTCGAGATTCCCCGGGGTGGCCCCGCAGTCTACCAGTTTGGGACCAACACCATCAGCACTGCCCCCCCTATATTATGTTGAATTAAGAATCCTCGGGGACGCGACCCCCTATGCAAATTAATTAATTAAATTCAATATTATTATGTTAGTAAATATTAAAACCAATGTTGGGCCTTGCTGGAAGAGTTTCATTCCAAGCGAACTGTAAAGGGGGCCCCATAAACCCCAATCGCGTATGGAACGCAAAATCAATGAACATAACACCGATATGACGTAAACTAGGACGGCAAGAGTGGAACAAAACACCAGGCAAAAGGCCGAGCCTTCCACCCTTTACCAAGTATATATGTGCATTAATTAAATAAGAGATATTATGATATCCCCAAGATATACATGTCCCAACATGGAACAACCTGCAACTAGCAACGCTATAAGAGGGGCTGAGCAAAGCGGTAACATAGCCAAAGAATGGTTTGCTGGGATGGTGGAAAAGGTTAGAGGCTGTTTCATGGCATATTGGGAGGCTTGATAAACAAGTGGTAGGTAGTGCGACATAGCGATAGCATAGAGACAACTAGCATAGCAAAGATAGTAGTGAGATCCAAGGTGACGGTCATCTTGCCTGAAATCCCGCTAGGAAGAAGAACGAGTCCATGAAGTAGACGAACCGACGTAGTCAAACAAATTCTCACGGTTGCAACATTACCAAAACTAAGAAGCGACATCGGAAAGAAGCAAACGACATGGTAAACACTCAAGCATAATCATGGCATGTTTAAATAGGTATGGCATGGCAAAATGCAACAAACAATACTACAATTTAAGTGGAGATCAATATGCATCAGGTTGCATATTGATGAAACACCACATTCAATTATTTAGTTCGTCCTCATTTATGTACAAAACAATATTAAATGTTGGTTAACATGGCAATAGGTGAAGCATAATAAAACTACCTATTTAGCCAATTTAAATGAGGCCGGAAACAACAAACAACAATTCTGGAAAAATTCCCATATTTAGGGCTGAAAAAAAAGCTCGAAGCTTGCGATCTAAACGAGTATCTCATGACTCGACTCGAATCGCTCGAACTTGTAGAATAAGGAGTCGAGCCGACCTTTATTTTTAAGATCGTTTATAGACCAAGTTAAACGAGCCAAGTTCACGAGTACTTGTGTAACTTGTTAGACTCGGTATAAAAGTCAGCCACACAGTACCACCTTACATCCCAGGCCAGTCGCATAGGCACAACATAAGGCCCATCCGCAAAACACTAGGCGCAGACGCCAAGGAGACGCACACCACGTTTCCTCTCCTTCCATCCCTAGCGAGATAGCGACAGACCAGACCGTCGATGCCCCCTTGTCCTCTGTTCGCGAGGTCGTCAGTGCCGCATAAACCCATCTCTCGGGTCATGTACATGTTATTAACTTTCTCATTATTGTGGTCGTGTATCATTGTACATGGAATTGTGGTCATGTACATGTTACTGACTTGCTGACATGTTGGTGGTACTTATATACCAAGTTAAACGAGCCGAGTTCACGAGTACTCGTGTAACTCGTTAGGCTCGGTATAAAAGTCAGCCACCCAGTACCACCTTACATCCTAGGCTAGTCGCATAGGCACAACATAAGGCCCATCTGCAAAACACTAGGCGCAGACGCCAAGGAGACGCGCACCACGTTTCCTCTCCTTCCATCCCTAGCAAGATAGCGACAGACCGGACTGTCGACGCCCCTGTCTCCTCTGTTTGCGAGGGCGTCAATGCCGCATAAACCCATCTCTCGGGTCATGTACATGCTATTAACTTTCTCATTATTGTGGTCATGTACATTCTTAATATGTACATATTACATTCCCAATTAATATTTTTTTATCATATTCATAAGGTTTTGTGTTCATATCTATAACGAGCTAAACGAGCTAGCTCGCGAGCTACACGAGCCGAGTCAATCTTGGATTTGAGCTTGTTATAGTAACGAGTCGAGTCAAGCTAGCTCGTTAACAAAACAAGCTCTAGCGAGTTAGGTCGAGCTGGCTCGACTCGGCTTGAATTCCAGCCCTAGCCATATGCATACGAAGTTTATTTATCTCGGAGCTACGGTTATTTAGTTATGAATTAAACCATTTTAACATGTCATTATGCAAAATAAATGCAAACAACAATTTAAATATTATTATCATGATGCGGATGACAATTTCAAGTTATGCACAATTTATGAAGATGTTGAGAATAGGCATGATATGGAGCATTGGTCGCCATGGTAGAAGGAAAAGGGGTGCCACGGCGGCGAAAATGGAAATTGTGCCACGACAACATTCCGATGATCCCGTAGCTCGTTGAGATACCAGTGCAAAAGAAAGTGTGGATGTGCAGAGCATGCAAAATATGGTGGGGTGATCTCGGCAACCGGGTGTCCCACATGTCGGTGGCATGGAAACGAGTGACAATTCGCACGCGGCGCAAACACGAGCATCTCATACAACACACTGCATTCGTCCACAGGCGGTCGTCTCGGTGTTATACCTTTGAAGCGTGCATTTTTGGGGAGGAACGAGTTCAATGCGGTGTAGATGGAAGTAGATGTTCTCGCGACGGTAGTGAAAGTAGTGGTACAAGTCTCAGAGAGGAACTTGAAGCATCCGATGTTTCCGGAGGCGACGATAGTGGTACACGTTTCGTAGACGTTCAAGTCATCGGTAGAGGTACTTGTCGCATCGTCGGGCGTAGTCGACCTTGGCGTATCCATGCATAGGGGTACTTGACGAAATCCACGGGAACGGTAGTGGTACATGGTCTTCGCTTTGAAGTCGGACTTGACGTATCCGGGGGCTCCGGGCGTCGTGGTACTTGGGGTCTCGGTCTTGGCGACGATAGTTGTACACGGCTTGTAGTGGTACTTGGCGAATCCCGAAACGGTCTTGACCATCCAGCGAGACGACATGGTCCCGGGCAGTCTCGATTCTTGACGGTCTTGGTGATCCAAAGTGGCACAAGTGAGAGGCACATCCATGGAAACTTCAGACTAGGGCTCCGGGTAGGACTTGAGGGTCTCGGTCAGGAGCACTCGTGCAGAGAAGTGCCCGCATGCAAGGGGATGCAGCACGAATAGGAGGTGAAGAAGATGGCAGCGACACGATCCCCGGTGAGAAGGCGAAGCAGAGGAGGTCAGGGTCGAGCACGGGGAGGTGATACGTCTCCAATGTATCTATAATTTTTGATTGTTCCATGCTATTATATTACCCCTTTTGGATGTTTATGGGCTTTATTTTACACATTTATATCATTTTTGGGACTAACCTACTAACCAGAGGCCCAACCCGTATTGCTGTTTTTTTTCCTATTTCAGTATTTTGAAGAAAAGGAATATCAAACAGAGTCCAAACGGAATGAATCCTTCGGGAGCGTGATTTTTGGAACAAACGTGATCCAGAGGACTTGGAGTGCAAGTCAAGAAGCAGCTGAGGCGGCCACGAGGGAGGAGGGGGCGCCCACCCCTACAGGGCGCGCCCCCTATCTTGTGGGCCCTTCAGGCAGCCACCGACCTACTTCTTCCTCCTATATATACCCACGTACCCCGAAAAGATTCAGGGAGCCAACGAAAAACAATTTCCACCATCGTAACCTTTTGTATCCGCGAGATCCCATCTTGGAGCCTTCGCCAGTGCTCCGCCGGAGGGGGAATCGACCATGGAGGGCTTCTACATCAACACCATAGCCCCTCCGATGAGTTGTGAGTAGTTTACCACAGACCTTCGGGTCCATAGTTATTAGCTTGATGGCTTCTTCTCTCTTTTTGGATCTCAATACCATGTTCTCCCCCTCTCTTGTGGAGATCTATTCGATGTAACTCTTTTTGCGGTGTGTTTGTCGAGATCCGATGAATTGTGGGTTTATGATCAAGTTTATCTATGAGAAATATTTGAATCTCCTCCGAATTCTTTTATGTATGATTGAGTTATTCTTGCAAGTCTCTTCGAATTATTAGTTTGGTTTGGCCTACTAGATTGATCTTTCTTGCCATGGGAGAAGTGCTTAGCTTTGGGTTCAATCTTGTGGTGTCCTTACCCAGTGACAATAACAGTTACAAGGCACGTATTGTATTGTTGTCATCGAGGATAAAAAGATGGGGTTTATATCATATTGCATGAGTTTATCCTTCTACATCATGTCATCTTTCTTAATGCGTTACTTTGTTCTTATGAACTTAACACTCTAGATGCATGCTGGATAGCGGTCGATGTGTGGAGTAATAGTAATAGATGCAGGCAGGAGTCGGTCTACTTGTCACGGACGTGATGCCTATATACATGATCATGCCTAGATAATCTCATAATTATTCACTTTTCTATCAATTGCTCGACAGTAATTTGTTCACCCACCGTAATACTTATGCTATCTTGAGAGAAGCCACTAGTAAACCTATGGCCCCCGGGTCTATCTTTTATCATATAAGCTTTCAATCTACTTTTATTTGCATCTTTACTTTTCCTATCTATATTATAAAATACCAAAAATATATTTATCTTATCATACTATCTCTATCAGATCTCACTTTGGCAAGTGGCCGTGAAGGGATTAACAACCCCTTTATTGCGTTGGTTGCGAGTTCTTTGTTTGTTTGTGTAGGTGCGTGGGACTTTTGAGGAGCCTCCTACTGGATTGATACCTTGGTTCTCAAAAACTGAGGGAAATACTTACGCTACTATTGCTGCATCACCCTTTCCTCTTCAAGGAAAACCAACGCAAGCTCAAGACGTAGCAAGAAGGATTTCTGGCGCCGTTGCCGGGGAGGTCTTCACTCATGTCAAGACATACCAAGTACCCATCACAAACTCATCTCCCTCGCATTTACATTATTTGCCATTTGTCTCTCGTTTTCCTCTCCCCCACTTCACCCTTACTATTTTATTCGCCCTCTCTTTCCCAATCTTCTCCTCTCTTTTTCAATTGCCTTTTTATGTTTGCTTGTGTGTTGGCTTACTTGTTGCCATGGCGCAAGATAATACCAAATTGTGTGATTTCTCCAATACCAATAATAATGATTTCCTTAGTACTCCGATTGCTCCTCTTAATGATGTTGAGTCTTGTGAAATCAATACTACTTTGCTGAATCTTGTTATGAAAGATCAATTCACCGGCCTTCCTAGTGAAGATGCCGCTACCCATCTAAACAACTTTGTTGATTTGTGTGATATGCAAAAGAAGAAAGATACAGATAATGATATTGTTAAATTGAAGTTATTTCCGTTTTCACTTAGAGATCGTGCTAAAGTTTGGTTTCGTCCGTGGGCATGCTCGACGATGATAAGAAAGTTGGGCGCGGCTTGAGCTGTGGATCATTGTCCAATCGAACTCTTTATAAGCTCTAGCTATCTTCTCCAAGGAGGATGAGTGAGCTGGGAGGCGCGAGCTCCACCGCGGGCTGCTAGCCGGGCCCTGGCGGCCACCGTCATCGCTGTTACTCACGTGGAGGCAGCGCCCACCAACCTACCGTGTGCCGCTCCGGACATGGCAGCCACCCTTTTGGAGCTCCGCCGTGCAGTTAGAGGTTTCATCACGACCATCGGGGCTTTCATCGGTCCACCACGCCGCCTAGGCGTCCGTCTCAGGTCTGTTCCTTCCTTGGGGCGAGTCAAGTCACAACCCAGCGTTGCTTTAAACCCTAGCTTCTCCTGCATGCTTCCGTGCCCTCACCTTGATGCATTAAACCCTAGCTTCTTCTGCATGCCGCCGCTGGCTTTTCGCCCTTCTTCTCGTCGGCCGCCCGTTTCCCGGTCGTGTAGCTTCTTGCCCGCGTTCGTTTCTGATGTCGTTGATGGCTGTTGCTTTGAGGATGCTATGTTAGCCAAGTATGGGTGTGGCTCCGTTGAGTCAGTTGCTGGTCATAGCCGCCCCGCCGGCGTGCTCGCCGTCGTTCTCAACGACGGTATCCTGCTTTCCCCTAGCGCTTTCGCCACCCTGCTGGTCAGCTGGTTTGGCGGCTTTGCTAACGGCTACCGTGTCAGAACTTGCCAGCGTGGTGTCTTTCTTTTTCAGGTGACTCATGAGTGCATTGCTAAGGAGATCGTGCTCCGCGATTCCTGGCGATCCGGTATCATACAAATTCGCATGTCGCTTGCTAGCTTGCCTTCTTCTGCCTGTCACGACACACCCGGTGCGCCTCGCGCTACGTGTTCTAGTGCATGTCGTTGTGCATGGGCGGAAAACTCGCTCCTGCCGTCGATCCTTGGTCCTGGTCCACGCTCCACGGTTCTGGCCATTGATGGCGGCCACTCGATTGCCTCTCCGCATGCCCAGGTTTTCGGGGGAGATGGTGTTGGTTTGCCTGCAGAGTCCCCTGCCACGTCCATGGGCAATCAAGTCTCTGTCAGCTTTCCATCCTTAAACGATCTCGCTCTGCAGGCGCCTCCCGCAGCTGCCCAATCGCAGGATGTTCAAAGCTCCTACGCCGTCGGGTCTGCTAGCAACGGTTCGACTGACCCCCTTCCTGCCTCCCTGTGTGTGCATGCCTAGGCTCCCTACAAGGATGCTTTGCTCGCTAATATGGATAGACGACCCCCTTTTCCCGCCTCGCGTGCTGCTCCGAATCCGCTTTTTAGATACGGGAAGCCTAAAGACATGCACAAGTGTTGCTTCCATTGCCTATCTTACAGTCATCGCCGGCCCGATTGCCGGGATCCGGCTGTTTGCTGGCTGTGCCGCCTGGTCGGTCACTTAAGTCACCTGTGCCCATTGCGTTCCATCCGTCCCCCTCCTAAATGTTGTTCCGTGCCTTTATATACACCTGTGCGCGCTGACCTCTCTCCATCACTCATCTCTTCCTCCTCTGCCTGTGCCAGTGAGCACGCCTCCCCTCCCATCCCTCTCCCCTTGACGCTTGTAGCCATGGAGCCGGTCGTGCATGGCCGCCCTACCTCCTTAGATGTCCACTACCCCATGGTTGCCGACCAGAACTCGCTTGTCTGTCTCGTCAACATCTCTCCACCTAGACCTGCTTTTCTGCCCTGGCTCAAGCGCGTTCTTCGCCGGCACCTGGGCATCACGGCTGTCTGGTTCGCCGGCAGTGCGGTGGGCACTGTCTTTGTAGTTTTCCAAAGGGAATCTGAGCAGGTAGCCGCTATGCAGGCTAGCCCTATCTTCCTGGATAACCTCTCGATCTGGAACCTCCCTCACAATGCAGGCGACAACGCCTTCTCTTTCTCCTACCGCCACATGGTGAGCCTCTCCTTGGAGAAGATGCCCCTGGAGCTGTGGAACAGACGTGGGGTGGCCGCCAGCGTCACCGGCTTCGCCAACCTGTTCAGGCTTTAGCACGCTTGCCTTCATGGCAGCGAGTTCTCATGCATTTTTGTGCTCGTCAAGGTCGAAGCGCTGCACCACATCCCGCACCATCTCACCTTCCATCGCGTCGATGGCAACGGCATCTACGCTGACGTTGTCATCAATGAGATCTAGGACGTGGCCCGCTCGCTAGGTGCTCCCACTGCTCCCCCGCACCCGGCCGGCCAGGTTGGGAAGAGGGAGCTGGTGGCTCTCACAATCCTACGATGCTACGGCAAGGTCACGCCCATCCAAGGCCCTCGCTGGATCTATCGGAGGGCGGGGAGGGCATGGCGGACAGAGCGTTTCGGGCCTTCTTGCACCCACACATGGCTTCGATGGGTGACAGTCTCGCCATGCTCAAGATCGCCGTCAAGCCCAAGATGATCAAGCACGCTGCCTTCACCATCCCTACCATGGCGCAGCTCGAGCACGAAGATGAGATGCGCCACTGTCTTCACTCCTCGATGCTGGCGGCTGATGTGCGTGTCCCACGCGCCACGGTCCCCTTCGATGTTGATGAGTTGCGCTTCTCCTTCTCCTTGGAGCTCAGTAGCCGTCGGGTGGTTCATGGCTCCATCCCGGTACGGCCTGTGGTGGTGGATGATGGCTATTTTCCATGCCTCAACTACCTCTCTGAGCTGCTGGCGCGCGAAAGCTGCAGATCACTCCTTTTCAAATTCCTGTCTAAACTGATTGATGGCAGCTTATGCTCTCGCACGATGCCCCTGCTCCCCTCGGTGGAATGCAAGTATCCACCTAAGCCCAATGTGCCTGCCAGCCTGCTTCCTACGGTTGGTCCGCTGCTCTCCTCCAAGGACGACGCCTTCCTCCCAGCTGCGGCCTACTTCTCGGTCCAAGCCCATCTGCAAGCCCACCAAATCCTTACCACAAGGCCAATCTGCTCTCGGTCTGCCAGCCATACTCCATGCCCAGAGCCTGGGATCCTTCCGTATGGTCAACTCTCGCCGGTGGCTGCGACTGATCTCAAGCATGGCGCATGCGCTGCTCTTTCTCCGCATGTCACCATGGTCTTCTGCAGCTGCCGTGATCCGCGCCAGGTGCCTGCTGCTGGCGATCTCCGCACCTCACCGCCCACTCTGCTGTTGCTGGCTGCTCCTAGGGCGGCTCCCCCACCCCTGCACCCAGGCCAGGGAGGCTTTCGATCTTAATCTGGAGCCTGTCGCCCCGCCGGTGATGGGGGAGGTGTCGGAGGCCTCGAATCTACCGGGGTGCAAGCAGTTGCATCCGGCCCTGCTGCCATCCAGCCAGCAAGGGGCTGACCTTTCCCCTCGACGCAGCCCACGCATCAGGCGGGCGTATAACAGTGTTCAGATGGGCTCCGTCGAGCGAGCTTCCAAGCGGAAGGCGGCAACGTCTGATCCTGGCTCTGGCTCGGGTGGCAGCGCCACTCGCCGATCCAGCTCCTCGGCTGCTCGCCGCAAGAAGGCAAAGGTGGTGGCTGGGCTCCTTGAGCTGTCGCTGGCGGCGACCCCGGCGCCGTTGACCAGGGGAAAACTCAAGCTGCTTGCTGAGCAATGCGACCTCAATGCAACTGCCATCTTCGACCAAGTCCAAGCCCATGCTACATCTTCTGAAGCGGTGGCCTCTTCTGCTACATCCAGCTCCTCTGCATCTTCAGTGCATGTCCTCGACTACCCATATGTGTAGTCTTTCTTTTGATGCCATGTTTTCTCCTAGGTTCAGCATGGTTAGGTGTCTATCTATCTTCAGTATGTTGCTACTAGGTGGCGGTGCTAGCCGGCCAGTTTCTGTTCTGCAGCTATGCTGCTTCGTTCTTTTGGGGTCTGTCAGTTTTAGCGTCCTCGAGTCTGTATCGTGTTGTCAGTGTCTGTTTTGTGCTTGTTACCTGGCCTCGAAAGCGCTTTCGATGCTTATCTTAGTATGCTTTCTGTCGATCATGCATGGATGCCTCTGTTCTTCTTGCTTGGGTTGTGTACTCCCCTTTCCCTCATGAAGATTCTGAATTGGAATGTGCGCGGCCTTGGTGGCGATGATAAGTGCTCTTTGGTGCGTGATTCTTTAACCTCTTCCTGTCCCAGTGTTGTTTGTCTGTAGGAAACAAAGCTTGTAGCACTCTCCTCGTTCAAGCTGAGATCCTTTCTGCCTGCTTTTTGCAATGATCATGCGTTTACACCATCTGAAGGAACTGCCGGGGGCATTTTGGTAGCCTGGGACACTCGATGCTTCACCGGGCAAGTTGTTGCAACACACCAGTACCACGTGACTGTTAAACTGACTTCTACAACATCAACAAGTTCTCCCTTACTTACTGCTGTTTATGCACCATGTGTCAACTCTGAAAGGAGTCAGTTCTTTGAAGCTGTTGCTAGCGTTGCTGCTGAGCCCGACACCCCTTGGATCGTCCTGGGTGACTTCAACGTGTACCGCTTCGCGCATGAAAAATCACAAGGCCACATTAACTGGACTCTTATGGAGACGTTCAATGCTTGGATCCGAGAGCTTGGGATGGAGGATATTCAGGTCGATAACAGAGTGTACACTTGGTCAAACAAGAGATCTTCCCCCATGATGGTTAAGCTGGACCAGGTGCTGGTGAATGCCGCTTGGGGGTTATGCTTCGCACAAACTTCTGCCTCCGTTGTGCCTGCTACCACCTCAGACCACACCCCCATCATTATTCAGTTTCGTACTGAAGCAGTTAAAAGTTGCTTATTCAGGATGGAGAACCAGTGGCTACATATGGAGGAGACTAGGCATATTATACAGGATGGTTGGTCCAGGGGCTGCAGAACCTGTCAGGACGCCGACTCGATGCCACATCGATCTAGCATGTAACACCTCATATCACTTTGCGGCCTCACACACGGTATTCCCACGGGTGTCGTCTTACCTTTGCGCGGGACCGTTTGCGCCTTTTGGCACACGTATATGATAGTGTCGCTAGCATCCATATGGTAAGGAGCCCGGGCTGACATGGCTAGTCATAAACCCAAAGTGGCACAGACTTACAGGGACAGGCATCCATGGCCCAGCATCGAATGTGTCGGTCATCAGCAAGTGAATCCGAGCTGTAGCACTGGGCTAGCACGACTCTGGTAAACCGGGCTGTAGCGGGCTAACAGGACTTCGGTATCCATCGCGTGACATTTCCCCGAAGGGACAGACACAGGAACGAAGAAGGACACATGCCGGCCAGCCTAAGTGTTCCGGAGCAGTAGCAAGCTACCAAGGCTCAGTGGAGACACTAGGAGACATTTCCTGGTAAGAGAGGCTACTAAGAATAAACAACTAGATAGTCAGATCCCACACATACCAAGCATTTCAATCATACACACAATATGCTCGATATGTGCAAATACAACAAGGCATCACAACATGACTCTACAACACAAGTACTTTATTTAAAGGCTCAGGGAGCCATACATATCATACACACAAGTACGGGTCACACGACCCAGCATTCAAGTCATACAGACATACAAGCCAACAGCGGAAGTAACTTGTCTGAGTACAGACAACTAGTAAAATAAAAGAGGCTTGGGAAAGCCTGGCTATACTATGTGGTCCTTCATAAGCTCAGGATCACCACCTGGGCCTCAGTCTACTCATCGATGTCAACGTCTACGAAGAACCCATCAGAAGGGGTTGCAGCCTCTTCTGAAAAATGTAAATTAAAGCAACATGAGTACAAAGGTACTCAGCAAGACTTACATCAGATCCTACATACATGCACATTATCAAGAAGGGTTGGTGGGGTTATTGCAGCAAGCCAGCTTTGACTCTTGGCTAAGCTATCCTACGAGACACCAACTTGAAATGGTTTTGCGCACACGAGTCCACTACACACCACTTCAATACTCCACCGAGGATCCACCTCCGTCATCCTACGGAAGAGCCATCCTCGGCACTCACGCTTATCTTGAGATTTTTAGTAGTATCCATTTACTTGTCTATGAACTGTATAGGCAACCAAGTAGTCCTTTACCACGGACGCGGCTATTCGAATAGATCATGTTAACCCTGCAGGGGTGTACTTCTTCATACATGTTTCCACCACTTAGCGTCTGCACACGACATGTGCTCGGCAGACTTCAAGCGAAAGACGACGTGGGTGTAGACCACGACCTACCTAAACACCTAAGTCTCTAGTCCAGGTTTATCGCCTATTCAGGTTCCATCCGCAGGGAGTCCGGCCGGGGTTCCACATACGGCCCCAAACAATGTGTACAGGGTTCCGAGACACCTAACGGGTGCCCGGTATTCCCGGCCACGTACCTACCGCATCACAGCCCACCCCGCGGGTCAGCGCTGCCCACGGCCTCCAGTAAGCTACAAACACCAGTGCTTAAGGTCGGCTTCAATGAAACAACCCACCATGTACTCCTACATGGCCTTTCATCTATACCTTTACGAAATCGTGTTCACCACATCACTCTCATTACCGGCATGATCATTTCACTCTAGCCCATCACCCAGATGAACCAGACCCGACACGACTCTAAGCATAGCAGGCATAGCAAGGTAGGAACAACACATACATATGGCTCAATCAACTCCTACACATGCTAGTGGGTTTCATCTAGTTACTGTGGCAATGACAGGTCATGCAGAGGAAATGGGTCCAACTACCGTAGCACACATCAGTTTGAAACGTGTTGTCTTAATGCAGTAAAAGAGAGCAGAAGCGAGAACATGGGATTGTATCGATATGATCAAATGGTTGGTTGCTTGCCTAAAGGGTCGATGCACTGATATTGTTCTTCGTTAGGGTAATCGTGGTACTCCTCGAAGGCAGAACCTACCACAAAGAGCACCGATACACAAACATCACCAAACAATATGCAACAATATGATGCATGCATGAGACATGGCAAAATGAGTGTATTGGGCTAATGCAACTAAGACCAGATGGGTTTGAACCATTTTGAATCAAAGATTCAAGTTTCAAACTCATAAATGACCCTTTTAAGTGCTTTATCTTGTTCTGCACTAAACATCAGGTTAGCTTGCTTAAACATGCATGAAACCAGTACAGATGGATAGATTGGATTTTTCTGATCATTTTTCATATATAAAACTTTGCATTTGGAGTTACAGATTAATTTCTATGATTTTTAAAGTTTGTGGTATTTACTGGAATTTCCTGTGTAATAATAATTCCAGTAAATAAATTATTACGTCAGCATTACATCAGGATGACGTCAGCGGTCAACGGAACAGTCCAGGTCAACCCTGACTAGTGGGTCCCGTGTGTCAGTGTAATTAGTTTAACTAAATATTAAATAAAACTAATCCTGATTAGTTAACAGGACTGGGCCCCACCTGTCATTGACCCAGGGGGGTCAAACTGGGCCCACCCGTGGTCAAACGAGGGGTCAGCGGGGTCAACTCACTGGCGTTTAGCTGCCGGCGAGGCCGAACGCGGCGGCGAGAGTGGTTTTGTGCATTCCGGCGACCAAAAGAGCCGCGGAGGGCATCTACGTGTAGTTGGGAGCAAGCCGCAGCTCTTGGTGGTGTTGGTTGACCTCGGGGTGGCCGGAAATGGCACCGGCGACGACTTTGGCGGTCGCTGGAGTTCGGGTGATGATGAACCCGAAGCTACGGGGCACGACGAGGCTCGTGGTGAGGTGCTACGGGTTCCTGCGTGTGCGGTGAGTGTGTTGGACATGGTGGTGTGGCCAGTGGGTGGCCGGAGTCACGTCGGCGACGAGCTCCGCGGTGGTGCGTGCGGGTGAGCTTCGTGCAGTCGCTACGGGGCTCGAGAGCGAAAAAGGAAAGGGGGGGAGAGGTAGCTGGGCTCACGGCGATCTCGAGGAAGCAGACGACGCGGTCGGGGACGAGCTGTTACGGCGGCGACAGCGAAGGGGATCTCCGGCGATGGCGGAGTCGGGCGAGTTCGGTGCAGAGGCATCGGGGCAAGCGAGCGCTCGGGGATCGGCTAGCTCGAAGAAGAGGAGGGCGGCAGAGCTCCTGGACACGACGACACGACGCAAGAACGACGGAGAGCGCGACTACGGCGACGGTGCGGCTGCGGTGGCGTCGGCCATGGCGTGGGAGAGCAAGGGAGAGAGGCAGGTGCGCGAGTGAGGTGTCCAGGGGGTTCGGGGCACGACGTGGAGCTCATCCAAGCCAGTAGAGAGGCGAGGGGAGGAAGCAGGGCGGCGGGCAGCTGCGTGGCGCACGCTGGTGCCACCGTCGAGCACCTGCCTGCCTGCCTGGCGAAGGCAAGCAGCTCGCTGGAGCAGCTGCTGGGCTGGGCTGGCTAGGTGGGCTGGCTGGTGGGCTGCCAGGTTAGTTCCCTCTCTCTCTCTCTCTCTTTTTATTTATCTTTTTTTATTTATTCTTTAGCTTTGTGGACTTTCTAAAAATACCTAGACAACTCCAAAAATCACCAAACTGCTCATGGCCACTAACTGGAATATATCCAGCATGGAACATTTTAGTTTGCGATTATTTGAGCATTTAAAATAATTTATATAATTTAAATGCCCAAACTCAAATACTTATGATTTAATTCAAAAACCTTAGGATGACCTAGAAAATTGAGCACCACTTTTGGCAGAGGTTCTGAACCAAGACAAAAATGATGGACATTTTAGAAGGGCATTTCAGGTTCATTGAAAATATTTTTAGTAAACCCTAGTTGGTTTTAGAGGGGGCTGGGGGTTCTGTCATCCCCATTTCAAGTTTCTGTTGAGAAAAATAGACATGATGCAACACTCTAATGCATGAACTAGCTAGGGTGTGACAACTCACCCCCACTCAAAAGAATCTCGTCCCGAGATTTAGGTTCCTCCGGAAAGAAGGCGGGGTACTCAAGTCGAAGACGATCCTCCGTTTCCCAAGTTGCTTCCTTCTCAGAATGGTGCGACCATTGAACCTTGAGAAACTTGATATTATGACGTCGAGTGGTACGCTCGGCTTGATCGAGGATATGAACGGGGTACTCTCGATACGTGAGATTATCTTGAAGATCAAGGGTTTCGTGGTCCACTCCACGGATAGGATCCGAGAAGCAACGCCTAAGTTGAGAAACGTGGAAGACGTCGTGGACTCTGGAGAGATGCGGAGGTAGTTCCAATTGGTAGGCAACTTCTCCTCGTTTAGCGAGAATGCGAAAGGGTCCAATGTAGCGAGGAGCCAATTTGCCTTTGATACCGAAACGATGGGTTCCCTTCAGAGGAGTAACCCGAAGGTAAGCCTTCTCGTCAACCTCAAAAGTCATAGCCTTATGTTTTCGGTCATATTGACTCTTTTGACGAGATTGGGCTGTTTTCAACTTTTCACGAACAATGCGAACTTGCTCTTCTGCTTCCTGGATCATGTCCGGGCCAAAGAATTGTCTTTCCCCGGTTTCTGACCAGTTAAGAGGCGTTCGACACCTTCGTCCATAGAGAACTTCAAAAGGGGCTTTACCCAAGCTAGATTGATAGCTGTTGTTATAAGCAAATTCGGCAAATGGAAGGCATTTCTCCCAATCCATTCCGAATGAGATAACAGAAGCTCGGAGCATGTCTTCTAGAATCTGGTTGACACGTTCTACTTGACCACTTGATTGAGGGTGAAAAGCAGTGCTAAAGGAAAGGCGGGTTCCCATAGCATTTTGGAAACTTTCCCAAAATCGAGAGGTGAAGAGACTTCCTCGATCCGAGTTAATTTCCAGTGGAACACCATGGAGGGATACTATTCAGGAGATGTACAAGTCTGCTAGTTGACTAGCGGTTATACTCTCGCGAACACGCAAGAAATGGGCTACTTTGGAAAGACGATCGACAACGATGAAGATAGCATTATTCCCTCTCTTGGTCCTGGGAAAACCGGTGATGAAATCCATACCAATTTTATCCCATTTCCATTCAGGAATAGCTAAAGGTTGAAGGGTGCCAGCAGGCCGTTGATGCTCTGCTTTTACACGACGACAGACGTCACAACTAGCAACAAACTGAGCAAGGTCTCTCTTCATCCTAGTCCACCAGAACCTCTGGCGTAGGTCCTGATACATCTTGGTACTACCGGGATGAATGGTGAGAGGGGATTCATGAGCCTCCTTAAGGATCAACTGCCGTAGATGCTGGTTCTTGGGAACCACTAAACGGTTCTCAAAGTACACAACACCATGATCATTTGTGGAGAAACATCTAGCACCTCCGCTAGCAATGTTCTCCTTGATTCTAGATATTCCTTTATCTCGCTTTTGGGCAGCGATAATTTGATCCGTAAGAGTAGGTTTCGCCAGCAAGGTGGAAAGAAATCCTTGAGGAACGATGTGAAGATTAAGCTGCCGAAATTCCTCATGGAGGAGCGGTTGACTTTGTTGTAACATCAGATTGTTACAATAGGATTTACGACTTAGTGCATCAGCCATGACATTGGCTTTTCCAGGGGTGTAAGTTATCCCTAAGTCAAAATCTGTGATCAACTCAACCCAACGTCTTTGCCTGAGATTCAAATCCGGTTGGGTGAATATGTACTTCAGACTTTGGTGATCAGTGAAGATTTCGCAACGATTATCGAGGAGGTAATGTCGCCAGGTTTTGAGTGCATGGACTACAGCTGCAAGCTCTAGATCATGAGTAGGATAGTTCTCCTCATGTGGGTGCAATTGCCGTGAAGCATAAGCAATTACGTGACGATCTTGCATAAGAATGCAACCTAGTCCTTGTCGCGAGGCGTCGCAATAGATAACAAAGTCCTTAGAGAAATCTGGTGGTACCAGTACGGGAGCAGATGTCAGGCGTCTTTTCAGTTCCTGAAAGCTGTGCTCACATTGTGGAGTCCACTCGAACTTGTTATCTTTCTTGAGGAGTTCAGTTAGAGGTTTGGCAACCTTGGAGAAGTTCTCGACAAAGCGGCGACAATAGCTCGCTAAGCCAAGGAAACTCTGAACTTGCTTGACCTATTTAGGTGGAGTCCAGTTAAGGACGGCTTGAACTCGCTCGGGGTTGACAGCAATACCCTTACCAGAAATTACATGTCCTAGATAGGTCACTTCTGGTAACCAAAATTTGCATTTAGAGAACTTGGCATAAAGGCGATGCTCTCGAAGTTTCATCAACACTAGCCTTAGATGCTCGGCATGTTCTTCTTCGTTCTTGGAGTAGATAAGTATATCATCGAGGTAAACCACGATGAATTTATCCAAATACTCCATGAAGATTGAGTTCATTAAGCAAGAGAAAGTGGCTGGAGCATTGGTTAAACCGAAGGACATGACGGTGTACTCGTATTGGCCATAACGAGTAACAAAGGCCGTTTTAGGAATGTCCCCGTTCCTGATTTTGATTTGATGGTAGCCCAACCTCAAATCCATTTTGGAGAAGACTGAGGATCCAGCGAGCTGATCATACAGGTCGTTGATCCTGGGGAGCGGATACTTGTTCTTGATTGTGACCAGGTTGACTGGTCGATAATCTACAACCATCCGATCCGTACCATCCTTCTTCTTGACGAAGAGAACGGGACAAGCCCATGGAGACGAACTAGGACGGATGAAACCCTTTTTCAAGGACTCATCAAGTTGTTTCTTAAGCGCGGCTAGTTCTAGTGGTGCCATTTTATAGGGTCTTCTAGAAATTGGGACAGTTCCTGGAATAAGATCTATTACGAACTCGACATCTCTGTCAGGTGGAACACTTGGCAATTCTTCTGGAAAGACATCTGGAAAGTCACGGACTACCGGAACGTCTTCGAGGTCTGGTAAAGGACTGGCGTTAAGAGAAAATAGCTGTCACTTGGCTACTCGGGTCAAGACATTGACTATCTTTCCCGAAGGATGGGTGAGTTGAATAGTCCTAGAGAAGCAATCAATCTTGGCATGATGGGCTGACATCCAATACATACCCAAGATGATATTAATATCCGAAGATTTGAGAGCTATCAAAGATGCGAGAAAAACAAGTCTGTCGACTTGAATTTCATTTCCATGGCTTACTCTAGAGGTTTGCCATCTAGAACCAGGAGTAGAAATTTCCATAGTGGACGGCATGTCACAGAATGTGGTGTTATGCAAACGAGCATAATTTTCGGATATGAATGAATGAGATGCTCCAGTATCGAAAAGAACAGATGCCGGGTGGCAATTAACAAGGAGCGTACCGAGAACGACGTTGGGATCCTCTTGAGCTTCTTCAGCAGAGATACAGTTGACATGGCCACGTGCAGCGGTGGCCGGCTTGGCGTAGAATGCTTTCCCTGTCGGCTTGCCACGGCCAACAACTTTTCCAGATTGGTTGGGGTTGGTCTGGGGACACTCGTGTAGGTAGTGGCCCGATTCCCCACACTTGAAGCATGTCACGGAGCTGGTGCGTGGAGGAGCATTGTTGGTTGGACCACCATGGGGCTTGGCTGGTGCAAACTATTGAGCTGGACGAGGCGCCTGATAGGATGGCCTCGGTGTGAACCTGGGTGGCAGGGCAGTGTTAGGCACCCACACCCGACGCTTATGAGGACCAGCACCAGATGAGGAACCCATGTCACGGCCATGCTTGTGTGTTGCTTCATAATCTGTCTGACCAGACTCAGCACTGATGGCTTTGTTAACAAGCTTTTGAAAAGATGTGCACTCATGCAGACGGAGGTCACGGCGAAGCTCAGGGCTAAGTCCCTTGCAGAACCTTGCTTGCTTCTTGGCATCAGTGGAAACTTCCTCAGTTGCATACCGTGCTAGGTTACCGAACTCCCTGCTGTATGCATCCACAGAGAGTCGGCCTTGAGTGAAACTGCAGAACTCCTCACGTTTACGGTCCATAAGACCCTCCGAAATGTGATGTTCACAGAAAGCCTCGCTGAATTCAGCCCAAGTTGTGACCTGGCCCATTGGGCGCATGGCTCCATAGTTCTCCCACCAGAGACCGGCGGGGACTTCAAGATGATATGCAGCAAATGTGACCTTGTCAGCCTCAGCTACGAGTGCAGAGCGTAGCTTGTGAGTAATACTGCGAAGCCAGTCATCAGCGTCGAGGGGCTCGACGGAGTGGTGGAAAGTGGGTGGATGTAACTTGATGAAATCACTGAGTGACACCAAGTTATTCCTCTGATGGTGTGCCGTGTTTTGCTCGATGCGCTCCAACAAACGGTTGGTCTCCCGCTTGTTTCTCTCGGCCTCCAGCATAACCTCGGCCAGAGAAGGAGGGTGAGGCAGGTTTGTTTCCCCAACTCTGCTGCCTTCGGCCTGCTCTGGGGGAGCAGGGTTGGTGCGGGTGTTAACCATCCTAGGAAAACAAGACAATGGTTTAGTCCAGGATGGTAGGATTCTGGCATAGAAATGTAGAATGTAATGGATAACTTGGAATGTAAGATGATCATCCGTATGACATGGTAGATACAGAAACTGCTTCTTTTATTCCATCGTCATACACACCATACAAGGTTTAGTACAAAACCAAACAAAGTACTACTACGGTGAAAAGAGGATTACATCTCATCGGAGGCATTCCAAGCTCCTATACATTATTTTTCTACACCTCCGGAAGGCGGTACAAGCTAAGTCATATCCCACGAGTCACGCAGGACGGTGGACGATACAACTAGTACGATACTAGTGATACTACTACTAACTCAGACAGCTCCGTAGTAGTCTTCATAGAAGTCACCTCCATAGCCTGGAAGCTCAACGTGATCATCCGGAAACAGTCGGTCCCGTGGAGCTTGTGGACCATAGGGGCTAGGATGAGGTCTTGGACCAACAAACGGTGGCCTGCGGGGACCACGAGGTGGGGTGATGCCTCCTACATCACGCCAATCCATCATGTCTGGCAGAGCAGATCTCACAGGATAGAGATCTCGCATATCCATATATCCAGCTTGCACAGCCGGTGCAAACCGAGTCAAAGTGGCCCAATGATCAGCACGGGTATTGAAAAGCTCCAGTCTCAAGGCCCGATTTTCACGGTCCTTGTCTTCAAGCAACTGTGCAGTGGTGCGGGTTAGTGAGTCCTCCTGAGTGGAGTCAGCATAGATAGCCTGGAGATACCCTTGTGCTCCCGGGAGTGAAGCTGGCATATACCGGAAGTCGGAGTCCCGAAATAGGCCAGTCCTGACTCGCATGATGGTCATCATAGAGTAGGCAGCATCCTGCACAGCCATCTCAATAGTAACCCCGAGTCCATAGGAGCAGTGGAGGGGCTCGGTAGATCCAGGATAAGATGGAAATATCCTGACAGTGCAAAAATATTGACTTTGATTAAAGTCTCGGAATTGCTCTTCGACCGTGTACTCAGGATACCAACGGTACCCTGCCTCAGTCATTACCCTGACCAACATGGCAGTATGGCCGGGTACATCTAGACATCGAGTCAAACGAACCACTTGATTCTGAGGACGGGAAGCCATCTGGAACATGATAAACACAAAACATTAAGATTCCTGGCAGAAATTGGACAGCATAACGGCTGTAAATGCTCAAAAGGATTTTGAGGCATTTTGCAAAGAATTGCATAGACACTCAACAACATCATATCAAGGTTCTGGGTCCATCTTAGCAACATAATGGGGTAGTAGAACTGAACTAGGCTTGTATCCATCAACCTATAAGGTACTACTGATTAGTAACACGTGAACCTGATAGAGAGGGGAGATCCTAATTCCTTAACCCCCGGTGGAAGAATAGACTGACTCAGATCAGAATGTCATGAGATAGAGAAGTAAAAAGAGCCTTACGTTCCATCCCACAATCAATTCCCCTACATATAACTAAAGCATTTCTAGACTCAACATCGACCAGTTTGGCTTGGAGAACCTACAGGCAGTCCGGCTCTGATGCCAACGCTGTCAGGACCCCGACTCGATGCCACATCGATCTAGCATGTAACACCTCATATCACTTTGCGGCCTCACGCACGGTATTCCCACGGGTGTCGTCTTACCTTTGCCCGGGACCGTTTGCGCCTTTTGGCACACGTATATGATAGTGTCGCTAGCATCCATATGGTAAGGAGCCCGGGCTGACATGGCTAGTCGTAAACCCAAAGTGGCACAGACTTACAGGGACAGGCATCCATGACCCAGCATCGAACGTGTCGGTCATCAGCAAGTGAATCCGGGCTGTAGCACTGGGCTAGCAGGACTCCGGTAAACCGGGCTGTAGCGGGCTAACAGGACTCCGGTATCCATCGCGTGACATTTCCCCGAAGGGACAGACACAGGAACGAAGAAGGACACATGCCGGCCAGCCTAAGTGTTCCGGAGCAGTAGCAAGCTACCAAGGCTCAGTGGAGACACTAGGAGACATTTCCCGGTAAGAGAGGCTACTAAGAATAAACAACTAGATAGTCAGATCCCACACATACCAAGCATTTCAATCATACACACAATATGCTCGATATGTGCAAATACAACAAGGCATCACAACATGACTCTACAACACAAGTACTTTATTTAAAGGCTCAGGGAGCCATACATATCATACACACAAGTACGGGTCACACGACCCAGCATTCAAGTCATACAGACATACAAGCCAACAGCGGAAGTAACTTGTCTGAGTACAGACAACTAGTAAAATAAAAGAGGCTTGGGAAAGCCTGGCTATACTACGTGGTCCTTCACAAGCTCAGGATCACCACCTGGGCCTCAGTCTACTCATCGATGTCAACGTCTACGAAGAACCCATCAGAAGGGGTTGCAGCGTCTTCTGAAAAATGTAAATTAAAGCAACATGAGTACAAAGGTACTCAGCAAGACTTACATCAGATCCTACATACATGCACATTATCAAGAAGGGTTGGTGGGGTTATTGCAGCAAGCCAGCTTTGACTCTTGGCTAAGCTATCCTACGAGACACCAACTTGAAATGGTTTTGCGCACACGAGTCCACTACACACCACTTCAATACTCCACCGAGGATCCACCTCCGTCATCCTACGGAAGAGCCATCCTCGGCACTCACGCTTATCTTGAGATTTTTAGTAGTATCCATTTACTTGTCTATGAACTGTATAGGCAACCAAGTAGTCCTTTACCGCGGACGCGGCTATTCGAATAGATCATGTTAACCCTGCAGGGGTGTACTTCTTCATACATGTTTCCACCACTTAGCGTCTGCACACGACATGTGCTCGGCAGACTTCAAGCGAAAGCCGACGTGGGTGTAGACCACGACCTACCTAAACACCTAAGTCTCTAGTCCAGGTTTATCGCCTATTCAGGTTCCATCCGCAGGGAGTCCGGCCGGGGTTCCACATACGGCCCCGAACGATGTGTACAGGGTTCCGAGACACCTAACGGGTGCCCGGTATTCCCGGCCACGTACCTACCGCATCACAGCCCACCCCGCGGGTCAGCGCTGCCCACGGCCTCCAGTAAGCTACAAACACCAGAAACTACTTGCAACTCCTGGACAGAGGACTAGGGTGAATAAGAAGTCGAGCGGGGTCATATTTCAGGGCCCAATGCATGGTAGTAGCTGAATCTTAAATCACACATACAGATCTCAGTGCTTAAGGTCGGCTTCAATGAAACAACCCACCATGTACTCCTACATGGCCTTTCATCGATACCTTTACCAAATCGTGTTCACCACATCACTCTCATTACCGGCATGATCATTTCACTCTAGCCCATCACCCAGATGAACCAGACCTGACACGACTCTAAGCATAGCAGGCATAGCAAGGTAGGAACAACACATACATATGGCTCAATCAACTCCTACACATGCTAGTGGGTTTCATCTAGTTACTGTGGCAATGACAGGTCATGCAGAGGAAATGGGTTCAACTACCGTAGCACACAGCAGTTTGAAACGCGTTGTCTTAATGCAGTAAAAGAGAGCAGAAGCGAGAACATGGGATTGTATCGATATGATCAAATGGTTGGTTGCTTGCCTGAAGGGTCGATGCACTGATATTGTTCTTCGTTAGGGTAATCGTGGTACTCCTCGGAGGCAGAACCTGCCGCAAAGAGCACCGATACACAAACATCACCAAACAATATGCAACAATATGATGCATGCATGAGACATGGCAAAATGAGTGTATTGGGCTAATGCAACTAAGACCAGATGGGTTTGAACCATTTTGAATCAAAGATTCAAGTTTCAAACTCATAAATGGCCCTTTTAAGTGCTTTATCTTGTTCTGCACTAAACATCAGGTTAGCTTACTTAAACATGCATGAAACCAGTACAGATGGATAGATTGGATTTTTCTGATCATTTTTCATATATAAAACTTTGCATTTGGAGTTACAGATTAATTTCTAAGATTTTTTAAAGTTTGTGGTATTTACTGGAATTTCCTGTGTAATAATAATTCCAGTAAATAAATTATTACGTCAGCATTATGTCAGGATGACGTCAGCGGTCAATGGAACAGTCCAGGTCAACCCTGACTAGTGGGTCCCGTGTGTCAGTGTAATTAGTTTAACTAAATATTAATTAAAACTAATCCTGATTAGTTAACAGGACTGGGCCCCACCTGTCATTGATCTAGGGGGGTCAAACTGGGCCCACCCGTGGTCAAACGAGGGGTCAGCGGGGTCAACTCACCGGCATTTAGCCGCCGGCGAGGCCGAACGCGGCGGCGAGAGTGGTTTTGTGCATTCCGGCGACCAAAAGAGCCGTAGAGGGCATCTACGTGTAGCTGGGAGCAAGCCGCAGCTCTTGGTGGTGTTGGTTTAGCTCGGGGTGGCCGGAAACGGCGCCGGCGACGACTTTGGCGGTCGCCAGAGTTCGGGTGATGATGAACCCGAAGCTACGGGGCACGGCGAGGCTCGTGGTGAGGTGCTACGGGTTCCTACGTGTGCGGTGAGTGCGTTGGACATGGTGGTGTGGCCAATGGGTGGCCGGAGTCACGTCGGTGACGAGCTCCGTGGCGGTGCGTGTGGGTGAGCTTCGTGCAGTCGCTACGGGGCTCGAGAGCGAAAAAGGAAAGGGGGAGAGGTAGCTGGGCTCACGGCGATCTCGAGGAAGTAGACGGCGCGGTCGGGGACGAGCTGGTGCGGCGGCGACGGCGAAGGGGATCTCCGGCGATGGCGGAGTCGGGCGAGGTCGGTGCAGAGGCCTCGGGGAAAGCGAGCGCTCGGGGCTCGGCTAGCTCGAAGAAGAGGAGGGCGGCGGAGCTTCTGGACACGACGGCACGGCGCAAGAACGACGGAGAGCGCGACTACGGCGATGGTGCGGCTGCGGTGGCATCGGCCATGGCGTGGGAGAGCGAGGGAGAGAGGTAGGTGAGCGAGTGAGGTGTCCAGGGGGTTCGGGGCACGACGTGGAGCTCATCCAGGCCAGCAGAGAGGCGAGGGGAGGAAGCAGGGCGGCGGGCAGCTGCGTGGCGCACGCTGGTGCCGCCGTCGAGCACCTGCCTGCCTGCCTGGCAAAGGCAAGCAGCTCGCTGGAGCGGCTGCTGGGCTGGGCCGGCTAGGTGGGCTGGCTGGTGGGCTGCCAGGTTAGTTCCCTCTCTCTCTTTTTATTTATCTTTTTTTATTTATTCTGTAGCTTTGTGGACTTTCTAAAAATACCTAGACAACTCCAAAAATCACCAAACTGCTCATGGCCACTAACTGGAATATATCCAGCATGGAACATTTTAGTTTGGGATTATTTGAGCATTTAAAATAATTTATATAATTTAAATGCCCAAACTCAAATACTTATGATTTAATTCAAAAACCTTAGGATGACCTAGAAAATTGAGCACCACTTTTGGCAGAGGTTCTGAACCAAGACAAAAATGATGGACATTTTAGAAGGGCATTTCAGGTTCATTGAAAATATTTTTAGTAAACCCTAGTTGGTTTCAGAGGGGGCTGGGGGTTCTGCCATCCCCATTTCAAGTTTCTGTTGAGAAAAATAGAGATGCAACACTCTAATGCATGAACTAGCTAGGGTGTGACAGAACCATCCTTTCCTCAGCGTCTCTCATCAACTTTAAAATGAGAAGAGTTCGCTCTGCTTTACGACAATGGAGTAGACGCCGACCTAGTCTTAAGTTACTCATCGAGAACAATAAACATGTCATGAGCTTCATATGTGCTGTTGAGGAGAGAAGGCCGTTGTCACTGTTGGAAGTGGTACTCCGGGAGTTCGTGTCTGCTAAGGCGGAGCAGTTGATTTTGTGGCAGGATGCTATGTGGAAGCGAAGGGCCAAGCTTCGATGGTGTGTGTCCGGGGATGAGAACTGCAAATTTTTCCATGTGGCAGATAGTCAGGCACGTCGTAACAAAGTCAGGGTTCTTGTTGATGCCGGGGTGAACCATTACCAGAATTGTTAAAAGATTCAGTTAGCAATTGCATATTTTGCCAACATTTTGGGGCAGCCTGCTCCCTCACAACCCACAGTCCAGCTGTCTAACTTGTATAACCCCGTGGATCTGTCTAAACTGGTTAATGTCTTTTTCTGGGCTGAGCTGGTTCGAGCCATCGATATGTCACCAAATAACAGAAGTCCGGGGCCGGACGGGTTCACAAATGAGTTCTATAAGGCTTTCAAGCACCTGCTTAAGGATGATCTGCTCAAGTTCTTCAGAGGTTTCCATGCAAATCAAGTTGCTCTAGATGGTATCAACACGGCTTACACAACCTTGCTGCCCAAAGTGGACTCGCCGATGGAGTTGCGGGATTTCAGGCCTATATCTCTGGTGCATAGTGCCCCTAAACTGGTGTCCAAGGTGTTGACATGCAGGCTGCAGCGTTGCATTCTAGTTTCAGTGCATTCACTGCAGTCGGGGTTTTTAAGAGGAAGATCCATTGTGGAAAATTTTGCTTTGGCAGCGGAAATGATCCAAGCAGCACATAAAAGGAGGGCACCAGTAATTGCTTTGAAGTTGGACTTTCTCAAGGCTTTCGATTCGGTCAGTTGGGATTGCCTCACCCAGGTTATGCAAGCTAGGGGGTTCCCCCCATTGTGGGTGCAGTGGATCCATGCTCTCCTCTCCACTGGACGATCGAGAGTGCTGATTAATGGGGAACCATGGGATCCTATCTTGGCAAAGCGGGGTTTTCGACAGGGAGACTCCTTATCACCCTACCTCTTCATTCTGGTAGCTGACGTCTTGCAACACTTGTGCTGTTGGCATTTCCAAAATGGTACATTGACGCACCCACTTGGCTCCTACGACTTCTTCCCAGCTTTGCAATATGCAGACGATACGCTGATCATTTTCCGGGGTGAGGTGGAGCAAGCTAGAGTTATTAAGTATATCCTTGCTGCCTTCTCTGTGTTCTCAGGGCTGACTATCAACTTTCACAAAAGCACTATGGTGCCTGTTTTGTGCAACAGGAAGTGGCTGCAGAGATTGCCAGCATCCTGGGCTTCCCGGTCTCCTCCTTTCCCTGCACCTACCTGGGGATGCTCCTCTCCTTGCACAAGATCAAGCATGGTATGTTGCTTCCGGTTATCCACAAAGTTGATCGCTGTCTCTCTGGTTGGCTGGCCACGTTCCTCTCTAGGGGTGGCAGAATCACTCTCATTAACTCTGTTCTCTCTGGCATCCCGAGCTACTTCATGACTTGTTTCCAGTGGCCAAAAGAGTCTTTACATAAGTTGGACGCCTTGCTTCGGGCTTTCTTTTGGCAGGGCAAGAATACAGTTAAAGGAGGCCAGTGTCTGATGGCCTGGGACATGGTTAAACTACCACGGGTGAACGGCGGTTTGGGGGTAAGGAACTTGGAGGCCCATAACCAAGCGCTGCTATGTAAGTTTGTAGCAAAAATTCTCTAATCCTCCGATATAGCCTGCTTCCAGTGGTTTGCCTCCCAATATTGCAAGGATTCTTTGCCTTTAAAGAGTCAGCACAAATATACTGCTATTTGGAAGGGCCTCAAGAGCTACATCCCTCTGGTTGTCTCCTCCTCACGCTGCTCTGTTGGCAACGGCGCACACGTCTCCTTCTGGCATGATCGGTGACTGATGCCTAGCAGTTTGAAGCATGCTTTCCTGGTTCTTTTCTCCTTTGCTCGCAATCCATATTGTTCTGTGCAATCTCAGTTTATAGGAGGTGCCTGGAATGTACATCTGCACCCAAACCTCACACAGGCTGCAACCCAGGACTTTCATCTGCTTCATCAGCTCGTGGATCATGTCAACCTGGATCTCTCAAGCTCGGATGCACGGGTACCCACGCTTGGAGGAAACAGTTTATGCACCAGCTACTTCTACAAGTTGCTCACCTTCAGGGGAGTTCTTTGGGCTCCTGCTTTCTGGATTTGGGACCATATTATTCCCCTAAAAAGTAGAATTTTCTTTTGGTTGGCTTTCTGGGGGCGCCTGAACACCAAGGCTAACATGGTGCGCACAGGTTGGTCGGTAGTGGCTCCATCTGCTGGCTGCAATGCTTACCCAGCTGAGGAGACAGCTGACCATCTGCTCCTTCGCTGCCATCCCGCCGATGCAATATGGAGCAGGCTATCACTAGCAACGCTGGCTTGTGCGTCACCCAATATTCATCACTTTGTTTGTCAGGCCAAGGATCACCTCCAGTCCACAGCCAAGTGGAATGTCGCTTTTGCTGTATGTGCTGTCATGATTTGGCAAGCCAGGAATGATCGGGTTTTCAATGATAAATGCTGGCCGGAGACATATATCAGGTTTCATGCAGCTAATTTGCTTAGTTTGTGGAGCAACAGGGCTACCAAGCAGTCAAACAAGGACGATCTGGCTTCGTGGATCACCATTCTCAGCAATTAGGGTTTACTGACTCGGCCTTTGTTCTGCCTTCTTCCTCTCTCCTTTTCCTTCCACTTCCCCTACCTTCTATCTTGGGCTGCTTGTGGCCCTGCACCTGGGTGCACTTCACAATTTTTGTAACTGTCAACTGCAGGCTTTTGCCTTCTTTGAAATATAAGGTCGGCTGCGCGCCACCTTTTACTTTCAAAAAAATAGTATTGATTCTTGGAACAAGTGCAAAGATGCTTTTATCTCTAAATATTTCCCTCCCGCTAAGATCATCGCTCTTAGGAATGATATTATGAATTTTAAACAACTTGATCATGAGCATGTTGCCCAATCTTGGGAATGATTCGCAATTGCCCTACTCATGGTTTGAATTTATGGATGATCATACAAAAATTGTATGCCGGTTTGAACTTTGCTTCTAGAAATCTTTTAGATTTAGCCACGGGAGGCACTTTTATGGAAATCAAATTAGGAGATGCTACAAAACTTCTTGATAATATTATGGCTAACTATTCTCAATGGCATACCGAAAGATCTACTAGTAAAAAAGTGCATGCTATAGAAGAAATCAATGTTTTGAGTGGAAAGATGGATGAACTCATGAAATTATTTGCTACTAAGAGTGCTCCTTTTGATCCCAATGATATGCCTTTGTCTACTTTGATTGAGAATAATAATGAATCTATGGATGTGAATTTTGTTGGTAGGAATAGTTTTGGAAACAATGCTTATAGAGGAAACTTTAATCCTAGACCGTTCCCTAGTAATTCCTCTAATAATTATGGAAATCCCTACAATAATTCTTTTGGTAATTTTAATAAGATGCCCTCTAATTTTGAGAATAGTGTGAAAGAATTTATGATCTCTCAAAAGAATTTTAATGCCTTACTTGAAGAAAAATTGCTCAAAGTTGATGATTTGGCTAGGAACATTGATAGACTTTTGCTTGATGTTGATTCTCTTAAACTTAGATCTATTCCTCCTAAGCATGATATCAATGAGTCTCTCAAAGCCATGAGAATTTCCATTGATAAGTGCAAGGAAAGAACCGCTAGATTGCGTGCTAAGAAAGATTGCTTTGTAAAGGCGTGTTCTTCAAGTTTCAATGAAAATAATGATGAAGATCTTAAAGTTATTGATGTGTCTCCTATTAGATCTTTGTTTTGCAATATGAATCTTAATAATAATGGGACTAGATATGAGTCAACTTTAGTTAGAAGGCGTCCCAATAATTCGGAGTTTTTAGATCTTGATGCTAAATTTGGTAAAAGTGGGATTGGAGAGGTCATGACTTTAAATAGCATTGAACCCACTATCTCGGATTTCAAGGAATTTGATTATGATAATTGTTCTTTAGAAGGTTGTATTTCCTGGTTGCAATCCGTCGTTAATTCTCCTCATGCTTATAGTCAAAATAAAGCTTTTACCAAACATATTGTTGATGCCTTGATGCAATCTTATGATGAAAAACTTAATTTGGAAGTTTCTATACCTATAAAACTTAATGATGTGTGGGAACCTACTATAAAGATTAAAATTAAAGATCATGAGTGTTTTTCTTTGTGTGATTTGGGTGCTAGTGTTTCCACGATTCCGAAAACTTTATGTGATATTCTAGGTTTTCCATGATCTTGATGATTGCTCTTTAAATTTGCATCTTGTGGATTCCACCATTAAAAAGCCAATGGGAAGGATCAATGATGTTCTCATTGTTGCAAATAGAAGTTTGATGCCCGTAGATTTTATCGTTCTTGATATAGATTGCAATCTTTTTGCCCTAATATTCTTGGTAGACCTTTCCTTAGAACGATTGGCGCGATTATTGATATGAAGGAAGGGAATATTAGATTCCAATTTACATTAAGGAAAGGCATGGAGCACTTTCCAAGAAAGAAAATTAAATTACCTTATGAATCTATCATGCGAGCTACTTATGAATTGAGTGCCAAAGATGGCACTACTTAGATCTATCCTCGCTTTTATGCCTAGCTAGGGGCGTTAAACGATAGCGCTAGTTGGGAGGCAACCCAATTTTATTTGTGTTTTTTGTTTTTGTTTCTGTTTAGGAATAAATTTTGCATCTACCTTCTGTTTAGATGTGTTTTTATGTTTTAATTAGTGTTTGTGCCAAGTAGAACCTATAGGATAACCTACGATGATAGTTAATTTGATTCTGCTGAAAAACAGAAACTTTGCACACACGAAATTAGTTTTGTTAAATCACAGAAACATGCTTTTGCGTTGATTATTTTTGCTGTAAATCAATAGACAAATTGTCCAGGACTTCCTATTTTGGTAGGATTGTTAGAGTTCCAGAAGTTTGCGTTAGTTACAGATTGCTACAGATTATTCTGTTTTTGACAGATTCTGTTTTTCGTGTGTTGTTTGCTTATTTTGACGCATATATGGCTAGTATTAAGTGGTATGAGCCATAGAGAACTTGAAATACAGTAGGTTTAACACCAATATAAATAAAGAATGAGTTTATTACAGTACCTTATGTGGTGGTTTTGCTTTCTTTCACTAACGGAGCTTATGAGATTTCCTGTTGAGTTTTGTGTTGTGAAGTTTTCAAGTTTTGGGTAAAGATTTGATGGACTATGGAGTAAGGAGTGGGAAAAGCCTAAGCTTGGGGATGCCCATGGCACCCCAAGATATTCAAGAGTAGTCAAAATCCTAATCTTGGGGATGCCCCCGGAAGGCATCCCCTCTTTCGTCTTAGTTCATTGGTAACTTTACTTGGAGCTATATTTTTATTCACCACATGATATGTGTTTTGCTTGGAGCGTCGTGTATGATATTAGTATTTGCTTTTTAGTTTACCACAATCATCCTTGCTGTACACACCTTTTGGGAGAAGCCCACTTGATTGAAATTTATTAGAATACTCTATGTGCTTCACTTATATCTTTTGAGCTAGATAGTTTTTGCTCTAGTGCTTCACTTATATCTTTTCGAGCACGGCGGTGGCTTAATTTTGTAGAAATTGCTAGTCTTTCATGCTTCACTTATATTATTTTGAGAGTCTCTTAGAACATCATGGTATTTGCTATGGTTATAAAATTGGTCCTATAATGGTAGGCATCCAAGTTGGGTATAAAAAAACTATCATAGGAAGTGAATTGGATGCTATGATCAATTTGATACTTGATAATTGTTTTGAGATATGGAGGTAGTTATATTAAAGTCATGCTAGTTGTGTGATTATGAATTTAAAGAATGTTTGTGTTGAAGTTAGCAAGTCCCGTAGCATGCACGTATGGTTAAAGTTGTGTAACAAATTTGAAACATGAAGTGTCCTTGGATTGTGCATCTGTATGAGTGGCGGTCGGGGACGAGCGATGGTCTTTTCCTACCAATCTATCTCTCTAGGAGCATGCATGTAGTGCTTTCATACATTTATAGCTCTAGTGCATCCATTGCATGGCAATCCCTACTCCTCATGTTGACATCAATTGATGGGCATCTCCATAGCCCGTTGATTATCCTAGTCAATATGAGACTTTCTCCTTTTTTGTCTTCTCCACACAATCTCCATCATCATATTCTATTCCACCCATAGTGCTATATCCATGGCTCACGCTCATGTATTGCGTGAAAGTTGAAAAAGTTTGAGATTATTTAAGTAGGAAACAATTGCTTGGCTTGTCATCGGGGGTGTAGAATTTGGGAACATTTTTGTGTGACGAAAATGAAGCATAGCCTAACTATATGATTTTGTAGGGATGAACTTTATTTAGCCATGTTATTTTGAGAAGACATGATTGCTTTTATTAGTATGCTTGAAGTATTACTATTTCTTATGTCAATATGAACTTTTATTTTGAATCATTTGGATCTGAACATTCATGCCACAATAAAGAAAATTGCATTGAGAATTATGCTAGGTAGCATTCCACATCAAAAAATCTGTTTTTATCATTTACCTACTCGAGGACGAGAAGGAATTAAACTTGGGGATGCTTGATACGTCTCCAACGTATCTACAATTGTTGATTGTTCCATGCTATTATATTACCCCTTTTGGATGTTTATGGCTTTATTTTACACATTTATATCATTTTTGGGACTAACCTACTAACCGGAGGCCCAACCCGTATTGCTGTTTTTTTGCCTATTTCAGTATTTCGAAGAAAAGGAATATCAAACGGAGTCCAAACGTAATGAAACCTTCGGGAGCGTGATTTTTGGAACGAACGTGATCCAGAGGACTTGGAGTGCAAGTAAGGAAGCAGCCGAGGCGGACACGAGGGTGGAGGGCGCGCCCACCCCTACAGGGCACGCCCCCTATCTCATGGGCCCCTCGGGAGGCCACCGACCTACTTCTTCCTCCTATATATACCCACGTACCCCGAAAACATCCAGGGAGCCAACGAAAAACAATTTCCACTGCCGTAACCTTATGTATCCGCGAGATTCCATCTTGGAGCCTTCGTCGGTGCTCCGCTGGAGGGGGAATCGACCACGGAGGGCTTCTACATCAACACCATAGCCCCTCCGATGAGTTGTGAGTAGTTTACCACAGACCTTCGGGTCCATAGTTATTAACTAGATGGCTTCTTCTCTCTTTTTGGATCTCAATACCATGTTCTTCCCCTCCCTTGTGGAGGTCTATTTGATGTAACTCTTTTTGTGGTGTGTTTGTCGAGATCCGATGAATTGTGGGTTTATGATCAAGTTTATCTATGAGAAATATTTGAATCTCCTCTGAATTCTTTTATGTGTGATTGAGTCACTACTAGGAAAAGGCCTACTAATGGCGCACTGGTTTTGCCTACTAATGGCGCACTACCGGTGCGCCACTAGTAGCACGTCACT
Organism: Triticum aestivum; assembly: GCF_018294505.1. Taxonomy (NCBI): domain Eukaryota; kingdom Viridiplantae; phylum Streptophyta; class Magnoliopsida; order Poales; family Poaceae; genus Triticum; species Triticum aestivum. The sequence goes on from NC_057798.1 coordinate 349,062,185, forward strand.
AGTATTTTTTACTAATGGCGCACCACAGGTGCGCCATTAGTATCTTGTATACTAATGGCACACCAAGCAGTGCACCATTAGTATGTAACACCATGCGCCATTAGTATGCCTCCCGGGGGGCCATATGTTACCATGTGCTTTGTCATACTAATGGCGCACTATGCCTTGATGCGCCATTAGTATCCTTTGGCATACTAATGGCGCACTCTGCCTTGATGCGCCATTAGTATGAATATTTGGTTTTTTTTGCTTTTCTGATTTTTGCACAGGTTACAAAATATATTATTGGACAGAATATAGACAACAGCACACATCAATATCAGATTCATCGAATACAATAGAAGATTAGTCTCTGAATACAATTCATCTAAACTATCATCACATAAAAGAGAGCTGCGGTCATCACGATGAGCATCATCGCGATCAAACTGGTCTTCATCCGGTTCCTCCAATGCTCCCTCCTCTCTCCCGCTAGATAGCGGGCGTATCTAGATTCGGCCTCCGCCCTAGTGGTGTACCGTTTGTAACTATTACCGCTGAAACGGTGAACCTGTCTCCGACACTCCTCCCAGTCGTCGTAGACTCCGGGAACCTTACCCTTGTACACGACATACGACGACATCTCTATGCACAAGCCAAACAACAGACAACAGACAATACATAAGCAATATTTAAGTATGCAACAAAAGGATCGGAAGAGAAAAGCAAGACATTAATAGCACAATTCATGATCCTACTAATAAATAGCATCGATTACATCTAAGTTGAATGACTGTCCAAACCAAAGGGACATACGAATTCATTAAAGTTTAATTACAACATGAGCCAATCAATGTTTCAGAACTACACATCACTACTTTCGACTCGACTCATCGGACAGGAGCGTGGATGAAGCCGTCGTCTGTCGTGATGGTCATGAAATCGTGGTCGTTGTCACCCTGCATTTGTAGCATTCCATCTATCTCATTGTTGGACGGTTGATATCTGAGGTAGAACTGCCCCGAGGTATGAAGGACATCTTGATGGATGATGTCCGCAAACTCTGACTGGATGCGAAAGAATTCTTGTCTGAGGTCCGCGTCCTGGGTTGCCGACAACCTCGCGGCCCAATCTTTGAGACTATCTGGTAGCAGAAGTTGATGATGGTCCCTTACGATCGCCCCCATGTGATGGAGGGCGTAGTAGGCATCCTTCTGACCGCCAGGCGGCTGCTTGACGCAGCAGAAATTCGTATTGTGTGAGAAGGTGTGCTTGCCGTACTTACGAACTGCCCTGGTGAAGGTGCCTCCAGATTTGGCGTAGCCGGGGAGAACATCATCAAGAACTTTCTTGACATTTGTGTAGTCTATCTTGGAGTTACGGTTCGGGTCGAAATACGTGGCCATGGAATATTTCGGGCTTAAGAGGATGAGTGTGCAATGTGTGTCACTGCACAGAACATGGAATGTTAGAAAAAAAAGAACGATCGAAATCTAAGAAATCATATGTTACGGGGCGGTTAAGGGATGACTTACTCGGGAAAGTAAGCCACAAGGAAGTTATCCTTATCTGGGTTTGCCAGAATGACGCCTTCGAGGTGTGAACTCGCAACTTGGCGGTCCCCAGCGCTGCTCAAGTGCTTGGCACGCATGTAGAAGGGGTCGACTATCACGATGTCCGGGGTCTTGTCTCTAATGATCCGCATCTCCATACTCAGCGAAAACAGCCGAACGAAGGTGTAGTGCAGCGGATGAAGGTTAAACATAGCAAAGATGTCATCAAACCACAGGACGATCGTACCCCCGGTGTCGCCATCCACAAAGCCCTTGCCCTCTGGCACCTTGGCCACGAAAACCGGGTATGCCACATCCTTCTCTCTGAGACGCCGCTTCTCCAAAGAAAGAACACTGTCGTGCAGACTCCGCATAGCACCGGTTGCAGCATTCAGCATATTTGGCAGTAGCATCGCCCAACCCGCCACATGCACCCTCCTCGAGATATCCTTAGGTGAAGGTGGCCCGTCCTGAGCACGGATCGAACTCGGTGCCCGCTGGCTCGCACCGGCGCCCTTGTTAGTCTTTCGCTTCCGTCCCTTCTTCTTGATCTCCTGTAATGGGACCGAGTTTTGCTCACAGACTGCCTTCTTGAGCGTGTTGGGGCTGATAATATTTCACACCTCAGCTATCTGAGGCTCGATGAAGGCGGGAGCTGGAGGCGTGTCCTGAGAACTGAACGCCAGACGACGCCTGTTGCAATTGGATTTCTCCGTCGTACCAGCTAGATCGCGGTCGTCTTGGTTGAGTTCTTGAGAAAGAGGTCTACAGAACTCGTCAGTGTACCCATGTTCGGCAAAGTACTTATCAACTTTGGTAAATGTACCATCGTCGTTGTCGTCGCCGTCTGGATCCTGTGCCATAGGGCTGTCCGGATCCTGTGCCATAGGGATGTCCGGCAGGTCCGGTAGCGTTGCGGCGTTCTTGCCATGGCTTGGCGCCGACACGACTGGCGGTCTTGTCTGTGGGGTGGTGTCCCCCGCCCCCAAACGAATCTGGCTCTTTGGCCAAAGCAGGGACCAGTTTACGCAGGCGCTGAGGGTCATCTCATCTTCTTCATCGGCCCCAGTGGGTCGAATCGGAGGTAACAACTCGTCGCAGCCTGGAAGCACCCGAACCACTTCAACCCTATACATTGTGGGTTCCATCGGATTACCGTGGAACATGCGGTTGCCCGGTTGAACGATTCTGCCCTTGGCGACATCGACCAACTCGGCGCCCACGAAGTGCAGAAGAGTGCAAGGAACGTCGGCGGCGCCCTGCTAAAACATGTACATGGCGTCAGGGATGCTCAGTCAAAGGCAAGGAGATGAAGTCACCGGCCGAGAGGCTTAGTTACCGTGATGCCGTCGAGCTCGGCTAATGTCGAGGCACCGCCAACAGCGGGCGTGCAACTGACGGAGGGGGTGCTTGCTGGCGAGGTGCCGGCCGGCGTACACCTGGGTGCATTAAGCTCCAATGCCCATGCCGGCGCCGGAGACACGAATACCGCCTCCGCCGGAGACACCAATGGCGCTGCCGGAGACACCAATGGCACCGCCTGCGCGCTGTGCGAGTTGCTGGCCGTGAAGCTGGGAACCGGGGGAGGCCCCTGTTGGCCGCCCGCAATCCACGTCGTCAGCCCATGAATCAACGTAGGCACCATGGCGTTGAGCTTCGTTCCCAGTTGTTGTTCCACTTGCTCTTGGACAAGCTCCGGAATCCGCGCCACTTGTGCCTTGAGTGCTTCAACCTCGCGCGTCTGGCTTTCCGAGCTGGGCTTTTTCTCCTTCCGCACACCAACGGTATAGTATGACCCCCATTTTGTGGACAAGCCTTTGCCGGCCACACGACCAGCTGACGTCGGCTTAGTGAGCTTATCCTTGCTTTTCATTATGTTCAACGCCCTATTTAAAGGGGTGTCGAAAGGGGAGCTCTGAGACGACCCCGCGCTACTGCTTTCAGTGTCCTGCGAAAGGAACGTGAACCATTTAGAAATATTGGGGATTAATTAGAGTGCAACCATATGGAGCTAATTACGCGGGGGTGTATTCCTTACCAGAACAAGCTCAAGCGCCCTGGTCTTCGGATCCGTGGTAAGCTCCTTTGTTATCGGGTCCTCCTTGTACCGGGCCCTGACATAGTTCCTGGTCTGCTTGTTACCGCTGTATTTCTCGAAGCGGGGCGGTAGGCCTTGCTCGGCACGCTCCGCGTCCTCCTTGTCCCATATAGGCTCCGCCACTCTGTAACCGCCGGGACCGAGTTTGTGTTCCCCTAAGTTCAACTCCCGCATTTCTTTCCCCCACTGACTTGATTCGGAGGTTGCGCTGCTCTCGCACTTGATCTTGAACTCCTTGTACTCATCTTCGCTCATCAAAGGATATTTCGCCTTGATCTTCTCATAAGTATCACCTTTATCAATCATTCTCTTCACCGCGCTTCTCCAAGTAGACAGGGCCGTGCTCATCTTCGTGAGGGCGGCACTGTTCACTTTATTCCCTGAGAGGCGTGTGTTTTCAAATTCGGCGGGGAACTTGTATCGTTCGTGCAGCTTCGTGAAGAGGAGGTTGCGCAAATTCCCTCGGTCCTTATTCCTAAGGTTATCGGTGTTGATCGAGACGGTGCTCCGGAGAATGCACCCGAGCTGAAGCGCGTACCCCTTGACTATATGTTTGGGCTCCGTTGGATTCCCGTCGGAGTCCACTTGAGTGAATTCCTCCTTGAGGGTGCGGAGCGCATTCGGGCGCCGGTCCTTCCTTTGCTTCTTCGGTTGGCTGCCATCTGTGTGTGCGCCGCCATCATCAGTGGTGGCATCCTCGGCGGCACCATCAGTGGTGTCATCCCCGAAGCCACTAGGGGTTGTGTAGTCAGGATCGGTGTCTTCCGCGGCGTCCTCATAGCGGTGAGGTTGTTCCTCCATCTCCTGGGACAGCTCCCAGAATTGCTTGCCGCCCGAACCACCGGCCTCATCGTTGTGGGCCATGTTTTGCTCTAAATAGGAAAAAAGTTTGGTCAAAAAGTTGGTTATTGTCAAGGAACAAGATCATGGTCTCATCATTTAGGGTTTGTCGACACCGAGGCATCCTAAAAGCTAAGCTTTTATCATTTAGGGTTTGTTGACGCCGAGGCACCCTAAAAGCCTAAGCCGAGGCACCCTAGGTTGGGCCTAATCACTTGGCACTAATCACTTGGCTCTATTGCCACCTATGTTGGGTTTATCATCTAGGGTTTATCGATGCTAAGGAGAATTCTAAGTTGGGCCTAATCACTTGGCTCTATTGCCACCTATGGTTTAATGCAGCAAGAATGGCGGGGCAGTTGATCCTACTTAACTAAGTACTAAGATACCCCGGCCCATGCATTAGTCGCAAGTACCCCATATGTCCTATTTTTAGCAAAGTCATGCTAAAATTCACGGAAAATTTCAGCATGACCTTTGCTGAAAATAGGACATATGGAGTACCCGAATTTGCCGGAACGGAAGTTAATCGACATTCCGGCAAACTCAAGGGCCTCTCGGGGTACCTGCAATTTCATGATAAACTGCCAACAAAAACACATGGAGTACTTGACACAGTACTTGCCATAGTAATAGTCAATGTGCCTCTGTATGTATGTGTGTGGTGTCTAGATGCCAGCCACAGGTCAATGGCCATGCCACTACACTGCTTTGATTCTGTTTCTGATGGAGCTTTGTGCCACTAGGTGGCCTGTTTGAAGTGAAATAATCAGCATGGGCAACTGCTATTGGATTCACAGTGTAAAGGATGGATGAAAAGGTATTGTGCCCAAGTACAACATTTAACAATGCAATGCAGATAATCATTTTTTTCTCACAGTACTTTTCCCAAGTAATAATAAACTAAATAACTGAGTAATCCAAATGAGGAAACAGAAAATAGCTGGCTGCAACAACATAGCAAGCCTTCACTTACACAAGAATTCATTTCAAGCATCATTTATTATCTGAAACAGATCATGCTAAAGATACATGATACATCATTTCAGGCATCATTTAATATCAGTACAACTAACTAGCAGTACTTAAACAAGTTAAGCTACTGACTACAGTACTGGCTACTCACTTAAGCTAGAAGCTACAAGTTAAACACATTATAACTTGAGTGTAACTCAGGACAAGTTAAACTTAAGCTAGAAGATACAAGTTGAACACACACCAGGCAGTTTTTATAATATTATCAGAAAAATATCTTCAGTGTAACTCAGGACAAGAAAAATCTCCACCAGAATAGGACTAGCATTTAAGAGTAATTTCCTCCAGTCAAACAAAGTTCAAACAAAAACTGACAACAGTCTTTTGATTAAGAGCCAAGTCACAACACTCTTTGAAGTTCAAACAAAAACTGACAACACTTGTTTGATCTGTCTCCTCCAAGAAAGAGCCAAGTCAGTCTCACCCAACTAGGGAAACATCAGTTAGACCACTAGCAATTGGGAATACACAACTGGGGCTAGGTTTGTGCTCTAGCTAGGCAGTAAAACAGAGCATATAGAGGCATTGCCTGCCTCTGCTGCAAGTGGGGATGTGAGCAGGATTATCACAATTAGATCACTAATTTGCTGGAATCTTATTTACAATTTTCTTCAAACTAGTTGGAATCTTATTTACAATTTTCTTCAAACTAGTTACCACTCACTAGTACAATGTTTTCTAAACTGGTTGCCATCATCTCCCTTTTTATCATTTTGGTTATGTGAAATTAGTTGTAGTGAGTGGCCAAGCAACCACTAGCAATTTGTGCATAACAATTCCCGGTAGTTTTACCTGTAAGCCCCCCTCTTCTGGCAACCTAGTAAAAAAATTATACTACACAGGAAGCATCTGTTTCCATCTCTCTGTATAAAGGTTTAGCATTTGGCTGAATTGACTGAACGAGAAATGGGAAAAACTAACAACTCAAACAGCAAATGTCATATATATGTTGGAAATTGCAGTGATAACTGATCGGCGTGTTCCATTTGTCAGTGGTATTTACAAACTAATTCTCTTCGTTTTCTTGGGGAAAAGTTGCTCTTTGCTTAACTACTAGCAAAATCATTGTGCATTGTTTTTTGTAATATTGTATCAGTTGTTTAAATGCTTGTGCCATCATGGCACTAACTATACCCCAGAATGATGCCACTGCCGTTCGGCGCTACTGTTGGATTGAAATACTACAGCCGGAATCAACAGGATTATCGCCGATTTGCTGGACAAACAGAGTGTTTGCGAGAAGGAAGAGGGGAGAGGAGGCGGAGCTCACCGGGGAGGCGCAAGGAGGCCCTGCGACAGCTTAGTAGCAACAGAGGTGGCCGGAGTTGAGGAAGACAGCGGCGACCCGAGGAAGAAGAGGTGGAGGGGGGGTGGAGGGGTCGAGCGCCGTCGCGCCCTGGTTCCGTGGCTCGCCGGCCCGGTGTTGAAGCAGATTCTGCCCGCCGCCTTGCCTGTCGCCTCGCACGGTGGAGCTCGAGGGCTGGGAAGGCGAGGGAGGGGGTGGGTGGGTGCGGTGAAGGCGAGGGAGGGGGTGGATTGGGAGCGGACGGCGATGGGGGGCAGGGCAGGGGCTGACTGGGGCGGCGACGGAGACGGAGGCGCGGGGGCGGCGGCGGCATGGGTCGGTGCAGCGGGGGGAAGTGGATCTGGCGAGGGAGAGGGACGAAGGGGATCTGGCGAGAAGGAGGGAGTTAGCTAGGGGGGAATCTTACTAATGGCGCACCCGCGGTCGGTGCGCCATTAGTAATTTTGTTTTTACATAGCAATGGCGCACCAGGCAGAGGTGCGCCATTAGTAATCTTTTTTTTATTTTTGTTGCATGTAATAATTTTTTAGAAAATGAATATGAACATGAAACAGTAATATTTTTTTATAAAAACAGTAATAATTGTTGTTTAACTACAATTGTAGTCTACACTTTTTTATTATTATTTTTTTAAAAATGAATATGAATATGAAACGGGGGGTGCTCGTCGGCGGCGGTGGAGCGGGGGAGGGTGCGGTGGGTGCTCGTCGGCGGTGGTGGAGCGGGGTAGGGTGCGTGGGGGGGGGTGCTCGTCGGCGGCGGTGGAGCGGGGGAGGGTTGCGGTGGGTCGTCGGCGGCGGTGGAGCTAGCGGGGGAGGGTGCGGGTGGGATCGAGATTTAGATCAAAAAGTGTCCATGAAATTTAAAAATATTCATGATATCAAAAAGTGCCCATGAAATACAATCGAGAAATGAAGACTACGATTTAAATACAATCGATCTTAGCTAGCTATCTGTTCACAATCTTCTTGCCCTTGTTTTTCGCAAATGGAGTTCTTCTGTGGAACGGACGTCCTTTAGGTAGGGTTGTCCTGCTTCTTCTTGTGGTGTGTGCTGCTACTTCATCGTCGTCGTCATGTTCGATCTTCGGGTCGCCGTACTTGTCGAAGTCTTGCTCATTGGCTACTCCATCCATTCCGATGATCTTCCTTTTGCCTCTCCTCACGACAACACGACTGGGCTTTGACGGGTCGGTAATGAAGAAGCATTGGTCCACTTGGGAAGCCAGTACCCATGGCTCATTTTTCGCGGTGACGTTTGCGCCCGCGGTCTTGGATTTGGCTTCGGGTATAACCATGGTGGTGAAATACCGGTCTTCTTTTAGGACGCTCTTGGCCCATCTGACACGGAACATCGGGACCTTCTCTCCAGCGTAGCTCAGCTCCCAGATCTCCTCGATCCTTCCGTAGTATCTGTCCTTGTCGTTGCCGGTGTAGGATTCCATCGTTACCCCGGAGTTCTGATAACCATCGCTCTTCATGTCCTTGTCCTCGGTGTAGAATGTGTAGCCGTTGATATCGTACGCCTCATAGGTCATCAGGTTGTGCTCGGCGCCCTGTGACAAGGCGAATATGAGTTGTTCTTCCGCGGAAGAATCCTCATGTAAAGGGTACGACAGAAGCTTCTGCTTGAACCAACGCGTGAAACATGAGTTGTGCTCTTTGATTATATCTCCGTCCGTCCTCTGTTGGCCTCGGTCATTGTACGTCTTCTCAATAAAGGTTTTGTGCTCTACCACCCAAGGATCGACCACGTCTATGTGTTGTAGCGCGACTAGGTTTGCTCTTTCAAAGTCGGCGAGTCGACCCTCGAAGTCGACATGCATTTCGCGGCGACCCTCACGGTGACCCCATCCAGCGAGCCTGCCTAGGTGCCTGTTGACGGGCAGACCAACGGGGTTCTCGATGCCTAGATAATTCGTGCAGTAGGAGATGCACTCTTCGGTCAGAAAGCCCCTGGCTATACTTCCCTCTGGACGTGACATGTTGCGAACGTATCCTTTGATGACACCATTCATCCTTTCGAACGGCATCATGCTGTGCAGGAACGTCGGCCCGAGTTGGATGATATCCTCCACGATATGGACCAGCAGATGCACCATAACGTCGAAGAATGCGGGCGGGAAGTACATCTCAAGCTCGCATAGTATCACCACGATCTCTTCCTGTAGCCTTCTGAGTTGCCTCACGCCAATGGACTTCCGAGAGATGACGTCGAAAAAGTTGCATAGGCCAAATAGCGTTTCACGGACGTGCGCGTCCATGATCCCACGGATTGCAACTGGAAGTATCTGCGTCATCAGCACGTGACAGTCGTGAGACTTCATCCCGCTGAACTTCTGCTTCGCTGGGTCTAGGTATCTGCTTATCTTCCCCGCGTAACCGTAAGGAAGTTTTACTCCTAGGAGGCAGGTGAAAAACTGCTCGATCTCCTCCTGACTTAGAGTGAAGCACGCGGGAGGGTAGTCATTTCCGGTCTTCTTGGCCTTTTTGCCTTTGCGACGACTTTCTGTGTCCTGCTTCGCCTCATCATCATCATCATCATCATCATCATTAGCGTGAAGCTCCTGCCTGATGCCCATTGATTTCAAGTCTGCCCTTGCTTTCGGCCCATCTTTGGTCCTCTCTGGCATGTTGAGCAGGGTACCAAGCAGACTCTCGCACACGTTCTTCGTGATATGCATGACATCAAGGCTGTGAGGCACACGGTGGATCTTCCAGTACGGCAAGTCCCAGAAAACAGACCTCGTTTTCCATACCTTCAGCAGCGGCTCTGGCGCCTTTCGCTTTTTCCCGGCTCTGGCGCCTTTTGCTTCTTTCCCGGCAGTGGGCAGTCTTTCCAATTTTTCAACAGCTCGTCTATTTCCTCGCCGCTCCTCGTACACGGGCGTTTTCGGGGTTCGGTTTCACCATCGAACAGATCCTTGCGTTTCCTCCACGGGTCATCGTCGCGAAGCCACCTTCGATGTCCCATGAACACGGTTTTCGAAGACCCGGGATCTCTATCTAGCTGGCGATACGTTGTGTCATCCATGCACCTTACGCATCCAGAAAATCCGTGGACTACCTGCCCCGCGAGATATCCGTAACCGAGATAGTCGTGCACCGTCGTGAGCAGTGCGGCTCTCATAGGGAAATATTCTTTCTCTGCGGCGTCCCACGTATTGGCTGGCGTTTTCCACAGCGTGTCTAGCTCCTCCTTCAGCAGCCCCAGATACAGATTGATGTCGTTCCCTGGTTGTTTCGGCCCTTCAATTAGCATACTCATGTGAATGTACTTCCTCTTCATGCACAACCAGGGGGAAGGTTGTACATCCACACAAACACAGGCCAGGTGCTATGTGTGCTTCTCTGGCTGCCAAACGGATTGACTCCATCGGTGCTCGCGCCCAGCACGATGTTCCTTGGATCCTTCCCAAATTCTGGGTATTCGAAGTTCAACGCTTGCCACTGGCTCGCATCCTTAGGGTGACTCAGCATCTTGTCTTTTTTATTTATCTCCGGATCATTTCCGTCATCTTCCCGCTTCTTCTCCTCCCTATCCGCGTGCCAACGCAGGAGCTTTGCTACCTTAGGGTCCGCGAAATACCGCTGCAGACGAGGAGTGATCGGAAAGTACCACACCGATTTTCGAGGAGCTTTCTTCCTCTTCTTGTATCGAGTGACGCCGCACACCGGACATATGGTAGACTCCGCGTGCTCGTCCCGATAAATGATGCAATTGTTCATGCACACATGGTATTTCACGTGCGGTAAATCCAGAGGACACACGATTTTCTTCGCCTCCTCGAAACTGGTCGGGCACTTGTTCCCCTTGGGAAGACGTTCGTGCCAGAATGACATGTTCTCGTCGAAGCATGCGTCGGTCATTTTGTGTTTTACCTTCATCTCCAGAGCCATGAGCGTTACTTTCAGGCGGGTATCCTCGGGCCTGCATCCTTCATACAATGGAGTAACCGCGTCTATCTCCAGTTGATCCAGCTTGGCTTTCTCTCGGGCGGCAGCTCTTGCGTTATCCGTCTGCTTGCGAAGCAGCTCTTGAATATGAGGGTCCTGCACCCAGCCTCCATCGTCGTCTGCTCCGGCATCTTCATCTTCATGATCATGCCCTTCGTCTTGATCTTCCTCATCGTCATGTACGACATCTTCTACATGATGACTGTGTACAGCATCACCGCCGTGATCATGTCCTGGAGATTCTTCGTCTTCTCGCCCGCCCTCGCCGCAGTGGTACTTGTCTTGTTGCCCTTCCTCATTTCTTGCCCGGCCCCCATGGACGACTTCATAGTCATCTTCATCACCTTGCCACCGATAGCCATCCATGAAACCATGCAAGAGCAGGTGGTCCCACACCTGCCCAGAATCCGGGTCCGCAATAAGGCTCTTCAGCTTGCATCTTCGACACGGACATCTTATCTCCGTCTCGTTCTTTTGAAGCATCTCGGCCTTCGCGGAGCTCAAAAACCTATTCACGATGCCTTCGGTCATCGTGCGGACCATGGTCGCCTGCGGGGTAGAGCAAAACGATATTTTAGAACCAAGAAAAATTTGGCATGACCTTCCCTAAAAATAGGACCAAAAAGAATGCATAGTGCCAAAATTCTCGCCGAAACGGAAATGAATCAACATTCCGGCAAAATATTGGCAACTATCGCATTTCAAATACCGGTACCTGCAAACACAAACATATATGCAACACCACAAACACAAGCAACACCACAAACATACATAGATCTAGCTAGGCCACAAAAAGTGCATGTGCACGTTGTTGGAGCGAGCTAGGGAGAAAAAAAGTAGATCTACATCATGAAGATAGCTTTCCCCTTACTTACCTATCAAAAAAGGTAATTTCACCACTTAATTTTGATGAATCTATGGTGGAAATGAGGTGAGGAGGAGGAGGCAGCCGAGACAAGCTTGGAGGAGGAGGTGGAGAGAATGAAGTGGGGAAAGTGAGTGGGTAGGTGGGCTGTCCAAAATATCTTGTTGGTCCCAGGTTACTAATGGCGCACCACCACAAAATGCGCCATTAGTAACCCTGGTTACTAATGGCGCACCTGCAGGTGGTGCGCCATTAGTACTTTTTGCAGAAAAGTAAAAAAAAAACATATGTATACTAATGGCGCACTGTGGGAAAGTGCGCCATTAGTAGTTTAAACTAGTAATGGCGCACATTGACACGGTGCGCCATTAGTAGGTTTGCAAAAAAGTAAAATATATATATATATACTAATGGCGCACTGTGTGGGTGGTGCGCGATTACTAGTTCTAACTAGTAATGGCGCACTTTGACATCATGCGCCATTAGAATGTATGGAAAAATGGAAAAAAATCAATACTAGTGGCGCACCGTGTGCCTGGTGCGCCATTAGTGTCTTCCACACTAATGGCGCACCTCCAACCGGTGCGCCATTAGTATATAGTAGTGGCGCACTGCTTACCTGGTGCGCCATTAGTATCAATCCTATCTATAGCCCTTTTCCTAGTAGTGAGTTATCTTTGCAAGTCTCTTCGAATTATCAGTTTGGTTTGGCCTACTAGATTGATCTTTCTTGCCATGGGAGAAGTGCTTAGCTTCGGGTTCAATCTTGCGGTGTCCTTACCCAGTGACAATAAGGGTTGCAAGGCATGTATTGTATTGTTGCCATCGAGGATAAAAAAATGGGGTTTATATCATATTACATGAGTTTATCCTTCTACATCATGTCATCTTTCTTAATGCGTTACTCTGTTCTTATGAACTTAATACTCTAGATGCAAGCAGGAGTCGGTCGATGTGTGGAGTAATAGTAGTAGATGCAGAATCGTTTCGATCTACTTGTCACGGACATGATGCCTATATACATGATCATGCCTAGATAATCTCATAACGATGCACTTTTCTATCAATTGCTCGACAGTAATTTGTTCACCCACCGTAATACTTATGCTCTCTTGAGAGAAGCCACTAGTGAAACCTATGGCCCCGGGGTCTATCTTTTGTCATATAAGCTTTCAATCTACTTTTATTTGCATCTTTACTTTTCCTATCTATATTATAAAATACCAAAAATATATTTATCTTATCATACTATCTCTACCAGATCTCACTTTCGCAAGTGGCCGTGAAGGGATTGACAACCCCTTTATTGCGTTGGTTGCGAGTTCTTTGTTTGTTTGTGTAGGTGCGTGGGACTTTTGAGGAGCCTCCTACTGGATTGATACCTTGGTTCTCAAAAACTGAGGGAAATACTTACGCTACTATTGCTGCATCACCCTTTCCTCTTCAAGGAAAACCAATGCAAGCTCAAGACGTAGCAGGAGGCTAGATGCCGACGGGGTTCTCCAGTCGGCACGTCAAACGGTGAAGCAGGCGGGGCTTGAGCGGCTAGCGTGGGACTCCAGCGACGAAGGAGCTCTGGGAAGAAGACGGCAACGGGGAAGGCCGGGACAGGAGGTTGCCGTTGGGTGTCGGGGCTAGAGGAAGAGCATTGGCCTGGCGACGGATCGAGGGGGCGAGGTAGCAGGCCAATGGCGGGGCTTGACAGATCCATGCGAGATCGCCGGTAGCAGAGGCTGCGACGCGGCCGGGCTTCGACTGTCGACGGCTCCGGTGGCCGGCATGGTCGATGGAGGTGGTGGAAGGTGGCCGGGTGCGGGAGGAAAGGACGAGGCGTGGTGGTGGAGGTTGCTAGCAGAGGGATCAGGCACGGGGGATGGTGTGCATGTGTGGTGTTGGGAGGGACAGAAAGGGAGAGAACAAGGGAGAGATGGTGGCGCTGCGGGAGGGAGATGGGGATCGAGGGAGAGATGCTGAGGGTATCAGGGAGATGAGGGTTATGGTTAGAGAGGGCGCCGTCTGGGCCTAGGCCTGGGTAGTGGGCTGCGCGAGGCCGCGATGGCCTGGGCCGGCTGCTGGGAGCAGGTCGAGCTGCGGCTGCTCTCCTTCTTCTTTTTCCCCAAAACAGAAAAATGTCAAAGAAGAAAAAGAAGAAGAAAGGAAGGTAGAGACAGAATTTGGGCATGCGGATAATTTTCTCAGACTCACAAAAATGAGCTTGATCCAAGAAAAATAGAAGTGAGCGTGTGTGTGTGTAGTTTGAATTCAAAGTCATTTGGATTTAATTCAAATGAGTGAGAAAGAAGTGGGTATACCCTAGGTCCAAAAATGTTGAGAATTTCGGTGGAGCTCGGGAAAATGACGAAATAATTTATGGACAAAGTTTGAGGTCAAGAAGGGAGATAACAAAGGCATGGGGAATTATTTGCAAGTGTGTCAAAGGTAATTCCACATCAATGGAATATTTTATAATAGCTCCATAATATTGGGAGGATATGTTATAAAGAGAGGTCACCATGTGAATTCCCTCGATTTAAATGGATCAAAGATCCATGCAATTTATTTGAGTTTTTAAAATGGTTGCAAAAAATTAATGATATGATGGCATGATGACATGATGCAATGCAATAAGCAAATAAAACACAGGGCGATAAGAGAATACATGGAAGGCGTGTGAAGCGTCGGTCTCGGGGCATCACAACTCTCCCACACTAACAGAGGATCTCGACCCAAGATCCTAGGGATGGCACCGGAGAGAAGTGAAAAAGGAAGAGGTAAAAAAAGTTGCTTCTTCGACAAACGAGTGAAACCAAAGAACCTTAGAGATTGCAAAAATTGAAAGAAAAAATACAACAGAGACGAACAAGATTGCAAACAGTCTATTGGACAAGTGGAACAAGGAATATGATGAGAATCAAGAGCTTAGGGGACAAGATAGATTTTGAAGCCACTCCGGTTCAAATTAGCTGGACAAGGAATAAGAATAAAGAATTCGGGCAACAATACAGTTGGAAAGAGATGCAAGACTTGATAAGATGAAAGAACTTGAATGAGATCACAACACTCCGGTTAAATGGATAATCAAGAAAATAACATGATCTTGACAAAACGAGGTGATGGGTGATAACCCACAAGTGTAGGGGATAATTGTAGTCTCTTTCGATAAGTAAGATTGTCGAACCCAACGAGGAGCTAAAGGTTGAACAAATATTCTCTCAAGTCCTATCTGCCACTAATACGACTCTATGCAAGCTTAGTGTTCTCTTTACCTAGAACAAGTATGAAACTAGAAGTACTTTGTAGGTGTGATAGGATAGGTTTGCAAGATAATAAAGAGCACGTAAATAAAAGGTAGGGGCTGTTTAGATAAAGAAGCAATAAACTAAAATATAGCGAGTGTGGAAAAGTGGTGGTAGTAGTTGTGAAATTGTCCCGAAGTAATTGACTACTTTACTAGATCGGTAATCACTATTGCAATTCTATTTGAGGGAGAGGCATAAGCTAACATACTTTCTCTTCTTGGATCATATGCACTTATGATTGGAACTCTAGCAAGCATCCGCAACTACTAAAGATCATTAAGGTAAAACCCAACCATAGCATTAAAGTATCAAGTCCCCTTTATCCCATACGCAAACAACCTACTTACTCGGGTCTGTGGTTCTGTCACTCACGCCACCCACCATAAGCAAATGATGAACATGTTGCAAACCTACAGTGGGGATCCCTCACGCTTGCGCGACATGGAGAGCACCATAGGACAGCACCAATAATAAAACATGCAACTCAAACCAATCATACCAATTCATCAATCACCGGTAGGAAAACGAAAATCTACTCAGACATCATAGGATGGCAACACATCATTGTTTAATAATATGAAGCATAAAGCACCATGTTCAAGTAGAGGGTACAACGGGTTGCGGGAGAGTGGACCGCTGAATATAGAAGGGGGGAGGTGATGGAGATGTTGGTGAAGATGATGGCGGTGGTGTTGGTGAAGATCACGGTGATGATGATGGCCCCCGGCGGCGTTCCGGCGCCACCGGAAGCAAGGGGGAGAGAGCCCCCCTTCTTCTTCTTCCTTGATCTCCCTAGATGGGAGAAGGGTTTCCCCTCTGGTCCTTGGCTCCCATGGCGTGGGAGGGGCGAGAGCCCCTCTGAGATTGGATCTATCTCTCTGTCTCTCTCTCTCTCTATTTCTTTTATATTCGGAGATCCATAACTCCGATTGGGGTGAATCTTTTGCCTAGATTTTTCTCATAAAATTAGCTTTCTTGCGGCAAAAGAAGAGCGTCAACCGCCTTACGGGGTGCCCACGAGGGTCCAGGGCGCGCCTGCCCCCCTGGGGTGCGCCCCCTATCTCATGGCCCCCTCGGGCACCGTCTTGCGTTGATTCTTCCTCCCCAAAATCACAAACATTCCAAAATAATTCTCTGTCCGTTTTTATCCCGTTTGGACTCCGTTTGATATTGGGTTTCTGTGAAACATAAAACATGCAATAGACAGGAACTGGCACTGGGCACTGGATCAATATGTTAGTCCCAAAAATAATATAAAAAGTTGCCAAAAGTATATGAAAGTTGAATAATATTGGCATGGAACAATCAAAAATTATATATACGACAGAGACGTATCAACATCCCCAAGCTTAATTCCCGCTCATCCTCGAGTAGTTAAACGATAAAAAAGATAATTTTTGATGTGGATTGCTACCTAGCATAATCTTGATCATATGTCTAATCATGGCATGAATATTAAGACACGAGTGATTCAAAGCGATAATCTATCATTTGACATAAAAACAATAATACTTCGAGCGTACTAATAAAGCAATTATGTCTTTTCAAAACAACATGGCCAAAGAAAGTTATCCCTACACAATCATATAGTCTGGCTATTGCTCTATCTTCCTCACACAAAGTATTTAATCATGCACAACCCCGATGACAAGCCAAGCAATTGTTTCATACTTCAGTAATCTCAAAAAATTTCAACTTTCACGCAATACATGAGCGTGAGCCATGGACATAGCACTATATGTGGAATAGAATGGTGGTTGTGGAGAAGACAAAAAAGGAGAAGAAAGTCTCACATCAACTAGGCGTATCAACGGGCTATGGATATGCCCATCAATAGATATCAATGTGAGTGAGTAGGGATTGCCATGCAACGGATGCACTAGAGCTATAAGTGTATGAAAGCTCAAACTGAAAACTAAGTGGGTGTGCATCCAACTTGCTTGCTCATGAAGACCTCGGGCATTTGAGGAAGCCCATCATTGGAATATACAAGCCAAGATCTTTAATGAAAATTCCCACTAGTATATGAAAGTGAAAGCATAGGAGACTCTCTCTATGAAGAACATGGTGCTACTCTGAAGGACAAAGTGTGGTCAAAAGGATAGTAACATTGCCCCTTCTCTCTTTTTCTCTCATTTTTTCATTTTCTCCTCTTTTTTAAATAGGCTTCTTTGGCCTCTTTTTTATTTAGGCTTCGTTGGCCTCTTTTTTTATTAAGTCCGGAGTCTCATACCGACTTGTGGAGGAATCATAGTCTCCATCATCCTTTCCTCACTAGGGCAATGCTCTAATAATGATGATCATCACACTTTTATTTACTTACAACTCAATATTACAACTCGATATCTAGAACAAAGATATGACTCTATATGAATGCCTCCGGCGGTGTACCGGGATGTGCAATGATCTAGCATAGCAATGACATGAAAAAACGGGCAAGCCATGAAAACATCATGCTAGCTATCTTACGATCATGCAAAGCAATATGACAATGAATGCTCAAGTCATGTATATGATGATGATGGAAGTTGCATGGCAATATATCTCGGAATGGCTATGGAAATGCCATAATAGGTAGGTATGGTGGCTGTTTTGAGGAAGATATATGGTGGGTGTATGGTACTGGCGAAAGTTGCATGGCACAAGAGAGGCTAGCAATGGTGGAAGGGTGAGAGAGCGTATAATCCATGGACTCAACATTAGTCATAAAGAACTCATATACTTATTGCAAAAATCTACAAGCCATTGAAAACAAAGTACTACGCGCATGCTCCTAGGGGGATAGATTGGTAGGAAAAGACCATCGCTCGTCCCCGACCGCCACTCATAAGGAAGACAATCAATAAATAAAATTGTGCTCCAACTTCATCACAAAGCAGTTCACCATACGTGCATGCTTCGGGAATCACAAATCTCAACACAAGTATTTATACTAATCCACAATCACCCACTAGCATAACTCTAATATCACCACCTTTATATCGCAAAACTATTGCAAGGAATCAAACATATCATATTCAGCGATCTACAAGTTTATGTAGGATTTTATGACTAACCATGTGAATGACCAATTCCTGTCATCTCTCTGAATAGATATAAGTGAAGCAAGAGAGTTTAATTCTTTCTACAAAAGATATGCCCATGCTCTAACAAATATAAGTGAAGCAAAGGAGCATTCTACAAATGGCGGTTTTCTATGTGAAGAGAAACAGGCAATCCAAACTTCAAATGATATAAGTGAAGCACATGAAGCATTCTATAAAGCCATACTCAAAAGATTTAAGTGAAGTGCAATGATCATTCTATAAATCAACCAAGGACTATCTCATACCAGCATGGTGCATAAAAGAAAAATGGAAACTAAATGCGAAAGACGCTCCAAGACTTGCACATATCACATGAACAAAACGAATCCGAAAACATACTGATACTTGTGGAAGAAAGAGGGGATGCCTTCCGGGGAATCCCCAAGCTTGGACTCTTGAGTATCCTTGAATATTTACTTGGGGTGCCTTGGGAATCCCCAAGCTTGAGCTCTTGCCTCTCTTCCTTTTCCTCGTATCGAGACCTTCTCGATCAAACACTTCATCCACACAAAACTTCAACAGAAAACTCGGTAAGATCCATTAGTATAATAAAGCAAATCACTACTCTAAGTACTGTTGCAAACCAATTAATATTTTGTTTTTGAATTCTGTCTACTGTAATATAACCTTTTTCATGGCTTAATCCACTGATAGAAATTGATAGTTTCATCAAAACAAGCAAACTATGCATCAAAAACAGAATCTGTCAAAAATAGAATAGTCTGTAGCAATGTGAACATTCACCATACTTCTGTTACCCCAAAAATTCTATAAACATTAGGAAAAATAAAAAATTTGTAAGTAAAGACACTGCAAAAAGAATCAGAACCGTTTGACATTCCAGTTAAAAATGTAAAATCGCGCACTACAGCCAAAGTTTCTGTCCTGCACCGCACAAACCAACAAGCATTGTAAACATCCTAAAGGCAAACCTTAGCACATTATTTTTATAATACAATGAAATTGTATAAGGGGACAATTATTTTTTATGAAAAGTTTCTGTAATTAAGATTCACAAAGTATTCGTGAGCATGAACAAAGTTCAAGGAGCTCTCCCACTTCAACAATGCTTGTCTTTCTCACTTTCACTTTTCTTTTTGAAAAGTTTTGGATTTCTCTCTTTTTTTTTGTTTTTAGACTATATAAAAGAACTCAACAGAAATAAATGACTCTCTAAAACTTCCGGGTTGTCTCCCTGGCAGCACTTTCTTTAAAGCCATTAAGCTAGGCATATAGTGCTCAAGTAATGGATCCACCCGGATCCCAAGGTCTATCAAAGACAATTTTAATTAACAATGATTTGTAATTTAGTAGTGAGTACAAAGTAACATATATCATGCAACAACGAAGTCTAACTCTCTTCCTATGCATTTGCATGTCATAAAAGAACAATTCATGCACATATAGTAAAGGCCAATGCATAGTATAAACAATTTCTTGCAATTCTATCATATTGGAAACATAGAGAGGTGGAGATGTAGTTCCTCTCTCATAATAATTGCAACTAGGAGCAGCAAGCACATGCATATCACATTCATCAAAAGTATCATGTGCAATGGTAAAAGGCAACCCATCAATATAATCCTTAATAAGCACAAACTTCTCCGATATATTGTAGTTGGGAGAATTCAAAAAGATAATAGAACTATCATGCGTGGGTGCAATAGCAACAATTTGATGTTTAACATAAGGAACTATGGCAAGTTCATCTCCATAAGCATAATTCATATTGGCATCTTGGCCACAAGCATATCAGGCGTCATCAAAAAGGGATATTTCAAGAGAATTAACAGGATCATAACAATCATCCTTCAGTAAGCACGAAGGGGAATTAAACAATGTATGAGTTGAAGAGTTACTCTCATTAGAAGGTGGGCATGGGTAGCTAATCCGCTCTTCCTCCTTTTGTTCTTCGCTCTCCTCATCATCTTTTTCATCCGATGAGCTCACAGTTTCATCAATTTCTTCTTCCATAGCTTCCTGCAAAATATTAGTCTCTTCTTGGGCAGCGGAGACTTTCTCAATAAGTGCATCAATATTGTAATTGTATTCATATTTTTTATAGCAATATCTAAGTGTAGCAAAATTTTCAGGTCTGTAAACTGAATCATCAAAATCGTCAAACTCTTTAAACATAGATTCAATCTCATAATCTCCCATAAAAGAAATGAATTCTTCTATTTGTTCCACATCATAGTAATCATATATACCATTAGCATAAGAAGCCAATGTTTTATTATCATTGAATTTGCATGAAAAGGGAAGGTGTGGAGACTATATCCTAGAGCAACAAGTATAATCATGTCTGAAGCATAGATCCCGAGCATACCAATACAAGATATTAATTTGATCCCATAATAGTTTCCCTTTTTGAGTCAAGCGATAATCCCTAAAGAATTCATGTTGATCTAACGTGTCTCCAGTAACAAAATTGAATGGGGTTTTCTCAGGATTATCAAAGTAGTATATAATTTATTTCACATAACGAGCATCGAGGGTTTTAGGAGGTTCCCCATCTCCATGAGTAGTATGTACACCTAATAGTTTTTGGTATTCGTGTTCCATATCCATAACTACAGATAGAGAACAACTAAGAACAACAAATAAAAATTACTTAGTGATAAAGCAAACAAGCACACACGAGAATATTCACCCCACGCTATCACTCCCTGGCAACGGCGCCAGAAAAAGGTCTTGATAACCCACAAGTGTAGGGGATAATTGTAGCCTCTTTCAATAAGTAAGAGTTTCGAACCCAACGAAGAGCTAAAGGTAGAACAAATATTCTCTCAAGTCCTATCTGCCACTGATACGACTCTACGCACGCTTAGTGTGCTCTTTACCTAGAACAAGTATGAAACTAGAAGTACTTTGTAGGTGTGATAGGATAGGTTTGCAAGATAATAAATAGCACGTAAATAAAAGGTAGGGAATGTTTAGATAAAGAAGCAATAAAGTAAAATATAGCGAGTGTGGAAAAGTGGTGGTAGGAGTTGTGAA
Organism: Triticum aestivum; assembly: GCF_018294505.1. Lineage (NCBI taxonomy): Eukaryota > Viridiplantae > Streptophyta > Magnoliopsida > Poales > Poaceae > Triticum > Triticum aestivum. The sequence goes on from NC_057798.1 coordinate 349,083,202, forward strand.
ATCGTCCCTAAGCAATTGACTACTTTACTAGACCGGTAATCACTATTGCAATTCTATTTGAGGGAGAGGCATAAGCTAACATACTTTCTCTTCTTGGATCATATGCACTTATGATTGGAACTCTAGCAAGCATCCGCAACTACTAAATATCATTAAGGTAAAACCCAACCATAGCATTAAAGTATCAAGTCCCCTTTATCCCATACACAAACAACCTACTTACTCGGGTCTGTGCTTCTATCACTCATGCCACCCACCATAAGCAAATGATGAACATATTGCAAACCCTACCGCGGGGATCCCTCACGCTTGCGCGACACGGAGAACACCATAGGACAACACCAATAATAAAGCATGCAACTCAAACCAATCATAGCAATTCATCAATCACCGGTAGGACAACGAAAATCTACTCAAACATCATAGGACGACAACACATCATTGGATAATAATATGAAGCATAAAGCACCATGTTCAAGTAGAGGGTACAACGGGTTGCGGGAAAGTGTCTGTTGGGTTGGCACGAATCAAGACTGGGATTTGTCACTCCGTGTAAACGGAGAGGTATCTCTGGGACCACTCGGTAGGACATCATCATAATGTGCACAATGTGACCAAGGGGTTGATCACGGGATGATGTGTTACAAAACGAGTAAAGAGACTTGCCGGTAACGAGATTGAACAAGGTATCGGCATACCGACGATCGAATCTCGGGCAAGTACAATACCGCTAGGCAAAGGGAATTGTATACGGGATTGATTGAGTCCTTGACATCGTGGTTCATCCGATGAGATCATCGTGGAACATGTGGGAGCCAACATGGGTATCCAGATCCCGCTGTTGGTTATTGACCGGAGAACATCTTGGTCATGTCTGCATGGTTCCCGAACCCGTAGGGTCTACACACTTAAGGTTCGATGACGCTAGGGTTATTAAGGAAGTTTGTATGTGGTTACTGAATGTTGTTCGGAGTCCCGGATGAGATCCCGGACGTCACTAGGAGTTCCGGAATGGTCCGGAGGTAAAGATTTATATACGGGAAGTCCTGTTTTGGTGACCGGAAAAGTTCCGGGTGCTATCTGTAATGTACCGGGACCACCGGGAGGGTCCCGGGGGTCCACCAAGTGGGGCCACCGGCCCCAGAGGGCTGCATGGGCCAAGTGTGGGAGGGGACCAGCCCCAGGTGGGCTGGTGCCCCCCCACCAAGGCCCAAGGCGCCTAGGGCTTGGGGGAAACCCTAAAGGGGGGCGCCCCCTTGCCTTGGGGGGCAAGGAAACCCCCCTGGCCGCCGCCCCCTCCTCAGATTGGATCTGAGGGGGCCGCCCCCCTCTCCTTTGCCCCTATATATATGTGGGGGGTGGGGGGGGCAGCCGCACCCAAGTTCTGGCGCAGCCCTCCCCCTCTCCCAAGTACTCCTCCTCTCTCGCGGTGCTTGGCGAAGCCCTGCAGGATTGCCATGCTCCTCCATCACCACCACGCCATTGTGCTGCTGCTGGATGGAGTCTTCCTCAACCTCTCCCTCTCTCCTTGCTGGATCAAGGCATGGGAGACATCACCGGGCTGTACGTGTGTTGAACGCGGAGGTGTCATCCGTTCGGCACTAGGATCTCCGGTGATTTGGATCACGACGAGTACGACTCCTTCAACCCCGTTCTCTTGAACGCTTCCGCTTAGCGATCTACAAGGGTATGTAGATGCACTCTCCTTACCCTCATTGCTGGTTTGTCCATAGATAGATCTTGGTGATACGTAGGAAAATTTTGAATTTCTGCTACGTTCCCCTACAGTGGCATCATGAGCTAGGTCTATTGCATTGATTCTTTGCACGAGTAGAACACAAAGTAGTTGTGGGCGTTGATTTTGTTCAATATGCTTACCGTTACTAGTCCAATCTTGTTTCGACGGTATTGTGGGATGAAGCGGCCCGGACCGACCTTACACGTACACTTACGTGAGACAGGTTCCACCGACTGACATGCACTTGGTGCATAAGGTGGCTAGCGGGTGCCAGTCTCTCCCACTTTAGTCGGAACAGATGCGATGAAAAGGGTCCTTATGAAGGGTAAATAGCAATTGACATATCACGTTGTGGTTTTGCGTAGGTAAGAAACGTTCTTGCTAGAAACCCATAGCAGCCACGTAAAACATGCAAACAACAATTAGAGGACGTCTAACTTGTTTTTGCAGGGTGTGCTATGTGATGTGATATGGCCAAGAAGAATGTGATGAATATATGTGATGTATGAGATTGATCATGTTCTTGTAATAGGAATCATGACTTGCATGTGGATGAGTATGACAACTGGCAGGAGCCATAGGAGTTGTCTTTATTTATCGTATGACCTGTGTGTCATTATACAACGCCATGTAATTACTTTACTTTATTGCTAATCGGTAGCCATAGTAGTAGAAGTAATAGTTGGCGAGACAACTTCATGAAGACACGATGATGGAGATCATGATGATGGAGATCATGGTGTCATGCCGGTGACGATGATGATCATGGAGCCCCGAAGATGGAGATCAAAAAGGAGCAAAATGATATTGGCCATATCATGTCACTATTTGATTGCATGTGATGTTTATCATGTTTATGTATCTTATTTGCTTAGAACGAAGGTAGTAAATACGATGATCCCTCATTAAAATTTCAAGAAAGTGTTCCCCCTAACTATGCACCGTTGCGAAAGTTCGTCGTTTCGAAGCACCACGTGATGATCGGGTGTGATAGATTCTTACGTTCACATACAACAGGTGTAAGCCAGATTTACACACGCGAAACACTTAGGTTAACTTGACGAGCCTAGCATGTACAGACATGGCCTCGGAACACAAGAGACCGAAAGGTCGAGCATGAGTCGTATGGTGGATACGATCAACATGAAGATGTCCACCGATGATGACTAGTCCGTCTCACGTGATGATCGGACACGGCCTAGTTGACTCAGATCATGTAATCACTTGGATGACTAGAGGGATGTCTATCTGAGTGGGAGTTCATTAGATGATCTTAATTATCCTGAACATAGTCAAAAGCCCTTTGCAAATTATGTCATAGCTCGCGCGTTAGTTCTACGGTTTTAGATATGTTCCTAGAGAAAATATAGTTGAAAGTTGACAGTAGCGATTATGCGATCAGTAGAAAGCTTATGTCCTTAATGCACCGCTCAATGTGCAGAACCCCAAAACATCGTCTGTGGATGTTGCAAACATCGGACATACACGTTTTGATTACTACGTGATAGTTCAGTTAAACGGTTTAGAGTTGAGGCACCAAAGACGTTTTCGAAACGTCGCGGAACATATGAGATGTTTCGAGGGCTGAAATTGGGATTTTAGGCTCGTGCCACGTCAAGAGGTATAAGACCTCCGACGATTTTCTTAGCCTGCAAACTAAGGGAGGAAAGCTCAATCGTTGAGCTTGTGCTCAGATTGTCTGAGTGCAACAATCACTTGAATCGAGTGGGAGTTGATCTTCCAGATGAGATAGTGATGTTTCTCCAAAGTCATTGCCACCAAGCTGCTAGAGCTTCGTGATGAACTATAACAAATCATGGATAGATACGATGATCCTTGAGATATTCACGATGTTTGACACCGCGAAAGTAGAAATCAAGAAGGAGCATCAATTGTTGATGGTTAGTGAAACCACTAGTTTCAAGAAGGGCAAGGGCAAGAAGGGGCACTTCATGAAACGACAAATCAGTTGCTGCTCCAGTGAAGAAACCCAAGGTTGAACCCAAACCCGAGACTAAGTGCTTCTGTAATAAGGGGAACAACCACTGGAGCAGAATTACCCTAGATACTTGGTAGATAAGAAGGCTGGCAAGGTCGATAGAAGTATATTGGATATACATTATGTTAATGTGTACTTTACTAGTACTCCTAGTAGCACCAGGGTATTAGATACCGGTTCGGTTGCTAAGTGTTAGTAACTCGAAATAAAAGCTACGGAATAAACGGAGACTAGCTAAAGGTGAGATGACGATGTGTGTTGGAAGTGTTTCCAAGGTTGATGTGATCAAGCATCGCCTGCTCCGTCTACCATCGAGATTGGTGTTAAACCTAAATAATTGTTATTTGGTGTTTGCGTTGAGCATAAACATGATTGGATTATGTCTATCGCAATACGGGTTATTCATGTAAGGAGAATAATGGTTACTCTATTTATTTGAATAATACCTTCAATGGTCTTGCACCTAAAAGAATGGTTCATTGAATCTCGATCGTAGTAATACACATTTTCATGCCAAAAGATATAAGATAGCAATGATAGTACCACTTACTTGTGGCACTGCCATGTAAGTCATATTGGTATAAAACACATGAAGAAGCTCCATGTTGATGGATCTTTGGATTCACTCATTTTTGAAAAGTTTGAGACATGCGAACCATGTCTATTGGTGTATATGCATGAAGAAACTCCATGCAGATGGATTGTTTGGACTCACTTGATTTTGAATCACTTGAGATATGAAAATCATACCACATGGGCAAGATGACTGAAAAGCCTCATTTTCAGTAAAATGGAACAAGATAGCAACTTGTTGGAAGTAACACATTTTGATGTGTGCAGTCCAATGAGTGCTGAGGCATGCAGTGAATATCGTTACGTTCTTACTTCTCGGATGATTTAAGTAGATACTGAGTATATTTACTTGATGAAACACAAGTCTGAATTATTGAATGGTTCAAGTAATTTCAGAGTGAAGTTGAAGATAATTGTGACAAGAGGATAAAATGTCTATGATATGATCATAGAGATAAGTATCTGAGTTACGAGCTTTGGCACACAATTAAGACATTGTGGAAATTGTTTCACAATAAATACCGCCTGGAACACCATAGTGTGATGGTGTGTCCGAACATCATAGTTGCACCCTATTGGATATGGTGCGTACCATGATGTCTCTTATCGAATTACCACTATCGTTCATGGGTTAGGCATTAGAGACAACCGCACTCACTTTAATAGGGCACCACGTAATTCCGTTGAGACGACACCGTTTGAACTATGGTTTGGAGAAACCTAAGTTGTCGTTTCTTAAAAGTTTGGGGCTGCGGCACTTATGTGAAAAAGTTTCATCGTGATAAGCTCGAACACAAAACGGATAAATACATCTTCATAGGATACCCAAAATGGTTGGGTATACTTCCTGTCTCAGATCCGGAAGCAAAAGTAATTGTTTCTAGAAACGGGTCCTTTCTCAAGGAAATGTTTCTCTCGAAAGAATTGAGTGGGAGGATGGTGGAGACTTGATGAGGTTATTGAACTATCACTTCAACTAGTGTGTAGCAGGGCACATGAAGTTGTTCCTGTGGCGCCTACACCAATTGAAGTAGAAGCTTATGATAGTGATCATGAAGTTTCGGATCAAGTCACTACCGTACCTCGTAGGGTGACAAGGATGCGTACTACTTCAGAGTGGTACAATAATCCTGTCTTGAAGGTCATGTTGCTAGACAACAATGAACCTACGAGCTATGGAGAAGCGATGGTGGGCCCATATTCCGACAAATGGTTAGAAGCCATGAAATCCGAGATAGGATCAATGTATCAGAACAAAGCATATACTTTGGTGGACTTGCCCGATGATCGGCAAGCCATTGAGGTAAATGGATCTTTAAGAAGAAGACGGACGTGGACGGTAATGTCACCGTCTATGAAGCTCGACTTGTGGCGAAGAGTTTTTCACAAGTTCAAGGAGTTGACTACGATGAGATTTTCTCAACCGTAGCGATGCTTAAGTCCGTCGGAATCATGTTAGCATTAGCTGCATTTATGAAATCTGCCAAATGGATGTCAAAACAAGTTTCTTACCAGTTTTTGTAAGGAAAGGTTGTATGCGATACAATCAGAAAGGTTTTGTCGATCCTAAGGATGCTAAAAGGTATGCTAGCTCCAGCGATCCTTCTAAGGATTGGAGTAAGCATCTCGGGGTTGGAATGTATGCTTTGATGAGATGATCAAAGATTTTGGGTTTATACAAAGTTTATGAGAAATTTGTATTTCCAAAGAAGTGAGTGGGAGCACTATAGAATTTCTGATAAGTATATGTTGTTGACATATTGTTGATCAGAAATGATGTAGAATTTCTAAAAAGGATATAGGGTTATTTGAAAAGTGTTTTTCAAAGGAAAACCTGGATTAAGCTACTTGAACATTGAGCATCAAGACCTATGAGGATAGATCAAAAACGCTAAATGGTACTTTCGAATGAGCACATACCTTGACATGATCTTGAAGGTGTTCAAGATGGATCAGTCAAAGAAGGAGTTCTTGCCTGAGTTGTAAGGTATGAAGTTAAGATTTAAAACTCGACCACGACAGAAGAGAGAGAAAGGACGAATGTCGTCCCCTATGCTTTAGACGTAGGCTCTATAGTATGCTATGCTGTGTACCGCACCGGAAGTGTGCCTTGCTATGAGTCAGTCAAGGGGTACAAGAATGATCTAGGAATGGATCATTGGACATCGGTCAAAATTGTCCTTGTAACGAATAAGGACATGTTTCTCGATTATGGAGGTGATAAAGAGTTAGGCGTAAAGGGTTACGTCGATGCAAGCTTTAACACCTATCCGAATAACTCTGAGTAGCAAACCGGATACATATAGTGGAGCAACCATTTGGAATAGCTTCAAGTGGAGCATGGAAGCAGCATTTACAATATGACATAGAGAATTGCAAAGTACATACGGATCTGAATGTTGCAGACCCGTTGACTAAAACCTCTCTCACAAGCAAAACATGATCAAACCCCAGAACTCATTGAGACTTAATCACATGGTGATGTGAACTAGTTTAGACACTAGTAAACTCTTTGGATGTTGGTCACATGGCGATGTAACCTGTCAATGTTAGTCACATGGCAATGTGAACTAGATTATTGACTCTAGTGCAAGTGGGAGATTGTTGGAAATATGCCCTAGAGGCAATGATAAATTAGTTATTATTATTATATTTCCTTGTTCATGATAATCGTTTATTATCCATGCTATAATTGTATTTATAGGAAACTCAGATACATGTGTGGGTACATGGACAACACCATGTCCCTAGTGAGCCTCTAGTTGACTAGCTCGTTGATCAATAGATGGTTATGGTTTCCTGACCATGGACATTGGATGTCGTTGATAACGGGATCACATCATTAGCAGAATGATGTGTTGGACAAGACCCAATCCTAAGCCTAGCACAAAGATCGTGTAGTTCGTATGCTAAAGCTTTTATAATGTCAAGTATCATTTCCTTAGACCATGAGATTGTGCAACTCCCGGATACAGTAGGAATGCTTTGGGTGTACCAAACATCACAATGTAACTGGGTGGCTATAAAGGTGCATTACAGGTATCTCCGAAAGTGTCTGTTGGGTTGGCACGAATCGAGACTAGGATTTGTCACTCCGTGTAAACGGAGAGGTATCTCTGGGCCCACTCGGTAGGACATCATCATAATGTGCACAATGTGACCAAGGGGTTGATCACGGGATGATGTGTTACGGAACGAGTAAAGAGACTTGCCGGTAACGAGATTGAACAAGGTATCGGCATACCGACCATCGAATCTCGGGCAAGTACAATACCGCTAGGCAAAGGGAATTATATACGGGATCGATTGAGTCCTTGACATCGTGGTTCATCCGATGAGATCATCGTGGAACATGTGGGAGCCAACATGGGTATCCAGATCCCGCTGTTGGTTATTGACCGGAGAACGTCTCGATCATGTCTGCATGGTTCCCGAACCCGTAGGGTCTACACACTTAAGGTTCGATAACGCTAGGGTTATTAAGGAAGTTTGTATGTGGTTACCGAATGTTGTTCAGAGTCCTGGATGAGATCCCGGACGCCGCAAGGAGTTCCAGAATGGTCCGGAGGTAAAGATTTATATATGGGAAGTCCTGTTTTGGTCACCGGAAAAGTTCCGGGTGCTATCGGTAATGTACCGGGACCACCGGGAGGGTCCCGGGGGTCCACCAAGTTGGGCCACCGGCCCCAGAGGGCTGCATGGGACAAGTGTGGGAGGGGACCAGCCCCCCCACCAAGGCCCAAGGTGCCTAGGGCTTGGGGGAAACCCTAAAGGGGGGCGCCCCCTTGCCTTGGGGGGCAAGGAAACCCCCCTGGCCGCCGCCCCCTCCTCAGATTGGATCTGAGGGGGCCGCCCCCCTCTCCTTTGCCCCTATATATATGTGGGGGGTGGGAGGGCAGCCGCACCCAAGTTCTGGCGCAGCCCTTCCCCTCTCCCAAGTACTCCTCCTCTCCCGCGGTGCTTGGCGAAGCCCTGCAGGATTGCCACGCTCCTCCATCACCACCACGCCGTTGTGGTGTTGCTGGATGGAGTCTTCCTCAACCTCTCCCTCTCTCCTTGCTGGATAAAGGCATGGGAGACGTCACCGGGCTGTACGTGTGTTGAACGCGGAGGTGCCGTCCGTTTGGCACTAGGATCTCCGGTGATTTGGATCACGACGAGTACGACTCCTTCAACCCCATTCTCTTGAACGCTTCCGCTTAGCGATCTACAAGGGTATATAGATGCACTCTCCTTCCCCTCGTTGCTGGTTTCTCCATAGATAGATCTTGGTGACACGTAGCAAAATTTTGAATTTCTGCTACGTTCCCCAACATGTGAAGATGATGGCAGTGGTGTTGGTGAAGATCGCGGTGATGATGATGGCCCCCGGCGGCGTTCCGGCGCCACCAGAAGCAAGGGGGAGAGAGCCCCCCTTCTTCTTCTTCTTCCTTGACCTTCTCCCTAGGTGGGAGAAGGGTTTGCCCTCTGGTTCTTGGCTCCCATGGCGTGGGAGGGGCGAGAGCCCCTCCGAGATTGGATCCATCTCTCTGCCTCTCTCTGTTTCTTTTATATCTGGAGATCCGTAACTCCGATTGGGGTGAATCTTTCGCCCAGATTTTTCTCATAAAATTAGCTTTCTTGCGACAAAAGAAGAGCGTCAACTGCCTTACGGGGTGCCCACGAGGGTCCAGGGCGCGCCCCCTATCTCGTGGCCCCCTCGGGCACCGTCTCGCGTTGATTCTTCCTCCCAAAAATCACAAATATTCCAAAATAATTCTTCATCCGTTTTTATCCCGTTTGGACTTCGTTTGATATTGGGTTTCTATGAAACACAAAACATGCAATAGACAGGAACTGGCACTGGGCACTGGATCAATATGTTAGTCCCAAAAATAATATAAAAAGTTGCCAAAAGTATATGAAAGTTGAATAATATTGGCATGGAACAATCAAAAGTTATAGATACGACGGAGACGTATCAATGGGTGAAGAGATCAACATCACAATGCCTTTGGAACGAAAGAATATAATCTAGATTGTTGGGATAAAGGGACGAAGAATAAAATGACAACTTCTACCCCAAATGAACCTGGAAAGTATCCTTGCAAAGAAGGATTGAACGGAGTTGTTGGAAAATAAACAATGAAAGAATAAGCTTGTTGTGGGCTTATGGAAAACATCTCAAATTATGAGGTGACAACCGACTAGAAAATAAAACAATTGATTGGTTGAGATCACCGAAGAGAAGAAGACTTCTTTCACCGTGAGAATAGGAGGAAACATAGATTATCGATAGGCACCACAATTAGCAACATTCCTTAGGGAAGGCTTTAGGTGAAATCTTTACCAAGATAACTCCAACAAAGAGATTGATGGATTTAAAATACCTCATTCTTAACAACATGTGAATCATGAAACATGAAGGAAATAGTCAAGAATGACATAACACCACCTCAAAAGATAAGGGAGCAAATATTTGCACTTTGAAGTGCAAAGAGAAGAATACTTGATCTCCTCTAACAAGAATCTTGAAGAACACTTCAAGGATGAATTAAATCTTTAATGAACCACCATGTTGAGCCTTTGAGAGAACTCCGATAACAAATGGATGAAAGAATAAGTTTGAAGCCTTGCAGTGAGTTTGATGGATCTTCGCAATGAGAAAAATTGACAGAGCTTAGAACACCGGGAGACAAGACGAACAACTTGAAACCGAGAATTTATTCCTCCTGAACAAACTCCGGAGGAAGGGATTAATCACTTGGATGAAACAATAATAAGTATTATGTATGCGTATCCTTCATCAATTTGAATTGACGACAAGCAGCGGATTTGGCATACTACTTATACTCGTTGAGAAGGATTAAGGGGAGTTATAGTGCAAACTTGGGAAAATCTTGAACGACTCGGTGGTAGGATTTTGAAAGAACAAATGGATTGATATGATACAACGGAAGAGGGATCTTGAAAAAAAAACCACCGTAAGAATTGACAAGGAACGAAACACCGGGAAGGATTAGAAAATGATAATGATACTTGAGGAAATTCAGATACAACATAACAAAGAGATCATGAACTGATTAGAGGATATTTGAATGATTTACTGGAAGAATTGGAGAACGAGAGTTGAAAATTCAAAATGAAAAATTATTCTGAGATGATGACCTCTAGAGAATCAAAACGAAAAGACTCCTGAAATGCTTTAGTTGGGTATGAAAAGAATTATCATAATCGAAAACAATTATGAGGATGGCCTGAAGCTAGAACCATGAATCTTCAAGATAACGAACCAAGATTTGGAGAAACTCTTCTTCGGTCTTCAACGGTGAGAAAGGCGACGAGGAACACCATCAAAATTGTTGAGCATTCCAGAACAAGGATGAATATTAATGTTGAGCCAAAGATGAAAAAAAATTGAAAGCAAACTTGGAGGAGACATTTGACTGATGAGAAATCATTCTTACGTCAAACTTTGAAAGAACTTGAGAATAACTCCAGAAAAAAAATTAGAAGAGTCAGGTAAGATCCTGGGAAAAGACTTGTGGGTTAGGGCCCACTCGAAGGAACACCGTTGAACGATTACTTGAAAAGGAGATTGCATCGGTTGATTTAAATGGCTTGAATGAGATATCAACCTCGAAATAACTTGAACTGCTTAAGAATGGAAACATGAATCTTCTGAGATATCTTCTACACTCCGGATATGAATAGAGGTGAATAAATAAGAGAGCCTTGGATAAGAAATTGCCACATGGGAAAGCATGTGAAACAAAATGAAGAGATATGATTAACATCGAAGCTTGAATAGACTCCACCGAAAACGAAAAGAGAATGAATAATGATAAACTTGAAGCTCTTGAGCATCTTCACGAGGAAACACCGAATAAGAACATCAAAGGAAAAAAACTGGATAGACTTCTCATGAATAAAATGGATACTTGATTAGGATACATGAATTCTTGAAGAAAAGGGTGGGATGGTGTGAAAAAGGCGACTTGGGATGGATGAAACGGACTCCATTAAGAAAACTGAGAATTGATCTTACATATTGTGAAGAGGATTGAATTAACTTGAGGAGAAGCACACCGATTGGAAAAGAATTGACGTGCCAATTGATGATCAAGAAGGATTAGCACTCCCATAGAAATATGAGAACGCCTCTTAGAAAAGGTATGGAATCAACACTTGACTTCGAAGCAACTCGAATACCACAAATAAAACCAAACAAAGGATTTGGCTTGCATAATAAGCCGGAACAAACATATGATAGAGATTTAGTCCGAAAGTTTCATGGTGGGGCCCACATGGGCTCAATCGTATAACACCATCATGTACAAGGCAGTGCACATGACATACGAAGCATCCCCAAGTCAGCGTAGCCAAGGACTCTTTAAGACACAACGAGACCACTATAAAACCAATCATGGACAGGCAGACCACTAGACATCGAACCCCAATCTCGATCATGCATCTGTCGGAAAGATATCCTAGGTAACTACTTGAATTCCCACCTATGAACTCCCGAAACTTTCTGGTGTTGCAATCTGGTGTTGAGGATACAGGGAGGCACAAATATCTCACACAACTAACAAATCCTACACTCCAACTGTATCCACCCGTCAACACATAACCAAGAAAACCTCGGAAATCATGTACCTCAGACCTTTGAACACACAACGATACTAGTCATGGAAATCATCTGTGCTATCTCCTCCAATACTGGGGATAAGTCACGACACTATTTGCCACCATGAAAAGTGTGAGAGCGTTTCGATGTCGTCATCCTCTGGTATCCGGAACTAAAATGATAGCACTATGACGAAAACACCTTGGAGCTCAACTCCCTGGGTCCAATCCATACAATCGGGAGGCACCAAGATAGAATTTCCATCACATTGATATCGCAACGGTTCCAACAATACCCGCGTGATCCTGAAAGAGTTTGAGTGAAAAAGAGGAGAGTGAAGTCAAAACATCCATGTTGGGATTCCTCACCAGAGCAACGAAGGGGATGAGGAGTAAAAAGAATTCCTACTCTCCGATATAACTAGACTCAAAATAGTTTTTTCTTGACTCAACAAGCGCAACAGTTTGATCAATCAAAGGGGCTCCTAAGGTCGGTAAGGCTCTGCTACCAACTTGTACGGCCCAAGATGCGATTCTATCCCAATCACGTGATGAATTCATGATTGGGCACAACCACATTTCGAGCACATAGCAAGGTGGATATCATTATAACATACCATGTACTGAATAGATGAGAATTCAAGATGAAGGCTTACGCTCGCCACAAGCTACAACATGAATACATTAATACATAGCAATCATCATACAAAAGGGCATGATCCGACTATGGATGAAATCAAACGAAAAATAAGAATGACATCCACCCTGCTAGTCCCAGGCTCCTGACCAGGAACCTATATCCCTTGATCGAAGAAGAAGTAGAAGAAGAGCTCCAAACAAGCAAGTATCACACTCGTGTCAGACCATCACATTACCTGTACCTGCAATTGTTGTTGTAGTAATCTGTGAGCCACGAGGACTCAGCAATCCCATTACCATGGGTATGACCACTAGCAAGGCTTAATGGGTATGGAATGGATAAGTGGTGAGGTTGCAGCAAGCGACTAAGCATTTATGGTGGCTAACTTACGAGTACAAGAATAAGATGAGAAACTACGCAAGTGGTCGCCAACTAGTAATGATCAAGAAGTGATCTTGAACTACTTATGTTCAAGCATAACCCAACCGGGTTCTCGTCCCTAACTTGCTCGAAAAGAGACAGTCATGGGTACACACGCGATTGGTTTATTTTAATTCAGATCTGGTGTCAAGTTCTCAACAACCGGATATTAAAAACTCCCATCTGCCACATAAACCGTGGGCACGGCTCTCAAAAGTTTAAACCTTGCAGGGGTGTCCCAACTTAGCCCACGACAAGCTCTCACGATCAACGGAGGAAAAATCCTCCTCCGGGAACAACCCGATCAAACTCGGAATCCCGGTTCACAAGATATTTCGACAATGGTAAAACAAAACCAGCAAGACCGCCCGATGCACCGACCTAGCCAGATAGGAGTCGCACGTATCTCGTTCTCAGGGTACACCGGATGGGACATCCTATGAGTAAAACATGATCTCGAGTTTCCCCGGGGTGGCCCCACAGTCTACCAGTTTGGGACCAACACCATCAGCACTAGCCCCCCTTGTATTATGTTGAACTAAGAATCCTCGGGGATGCGGCCCCCTATGCAAATTAATTAATAAAATTTAATATTATTATGTTGGCAAATGTTAAAACCAATGTTGGGCCTTGCTGGAAGAGTTTTATTCAAAGCGAACTGTCAAGGGGCCCCATAAACCCCAACCGCGTAAGGAACACAAAATCAAGGAACATAACACCAGTATGATGAAAAATGGATGACAAGAGTGGAAAAAAACACCAGGCAAAAGGTCGAGCCTTCCACCCTTTACCAAGTATATATGTGCATTAATTAAATAAGATATATTATGATATCCCCAAGATACCCATGTCCCAACATGGAACAACCTGCAACTAGCAACACTATAAGAGGGGCTGTCGGTGTACTAGAGTAGGGGTACCCTAGTATCCCGAACTTGTGCATGGGCAGTTGCAGCACCCCGCGGCAAGGCTTGCCGGGCGACCGCCAAGGTCCTCCGTGGTTCCCTTGGAGCCATTCAAGAACAAAGTATTCAAGCCAAGGAGACAAGGCCCCGGCAAGAGGAGCTTGCCAGGAAGGCCAACCAAGGCATCTCAAGGAACTTGCCGCAACGTGCCGCGCGTCCCGGCATGGCCTGGTGAGCGACAAGCTTCCGGGCGCGACAAGACAACAACCGCGGCAAGGCGCTTGCCGCGGCAAGTAACCACCCTGTACCCGCGCTCCAGCACATCCACCAACGTGTCGCCCTGGGGCCTTTCCAGGCGCGCGTGGCAGGAGGCTGTGCAGCTAGCGGTGCACGGTGGCATGCAACGCTGACAAGATCGCCATCATGGCGAACGGTGGCTTCCCTGACGGTCCTTTTCTACACTGTTTGGGCGACACAGACGGGCATTTAATGCCCTTGTCCCCTGCCGTCAGGGTTAGGTAGGATACACTGTACAAGTAGTTGTACCAACCGCAGCTCCTTTTACGTTTTTACCCTTGTCTGTGTTGCCACCTGTCGGTGACCCCTTGGACATATAAAAGGAGGCCCGTGCGCAACGTAGAAGGGGTTCGAAGGCCAAAATACACACACGCTCGGTCTCGTTAGCAGCACGAATGTACTGTAGCATTCAGCGCTCCCGAGCAAGAACACAATACAATCAGACAAGCAGCAGTAGGAGTATTATCTCTCTGGAGAGCTCCGAAGCTGGGTAAACTGCTCGTGTGCTTCGCCTCGATCTGCTCTTCGTGTGATCTCCGCCCCCGCCGAACCAAAAGGGGCTTGGTCCGCCGGTCCCATTGGTGTTCGTGGATCAGTTTCCCCCACATCTTTGGCGCGCCAGGTAGGGGGAGCGGGATTGCGTGAACCTGATCCAGCGTTCACACGAGCTAGATCTTCATTTTCTTCATCGACATGCCACCGAAGAAGAAGACTTCGGCGGCAGCTGCTCCGTCCACGTCACTTCCACCACCACCGGAGCAATCGGGTGGTGGAGTAGACGCCGGCAGAAGAACGAACGTCGACGAGGAAGCTCACGATGCTGCCAGGTCCAAGGACAAGGCTGCGCAGACCTCGGCGTCCGTACATGTACTGCGCCCATCTCAGGAGGCGCAGGACCGACAGCGTCATGGTATTCGCAGTACCATACGTTCGTTGGGACAAGATCGAGCTGTTGGATCTCGGGGTGCTCAAGACCAACATGCACGCCAACGTGCTGGCACGAGCGAGACACGGTCGCCTGGATGGGATACTGCTCCTTCTAACATAGTTAGAAGTCCGAGCATATCCCGCTCCTCGCACCGTTCGCCACGGCCACCCACCACTCCAGCAGAAGCTTTGGTGCGAGCTCAACTGCTCCTGGATTACCCTCCAGCGGAAGACAAGATCGACCAATGGAGGGCCACCATTCAGAGTCTCATCGGCTTTGCCAACGGCGATACTCCGGCAGCCAAGTGCATCCCGGCCGCGGCAGGACTGCCAGGCACGAGCCGGTGGCGACGAAACCGGTGGGGGTGCAACCACCATGCACTCTCCACCCCGAAGGCCAAGATCGCCAACTCGCCGGATCCACCTCGACAGCGACTCCACTGCGTCATCGGATCCACGAGCTCGTCGCGATCAGCGTCAAGTTCTTCACGAACGACAGCAAGAAGACACTCGTACTCGCATCGAGCACCGAAGAGAAGCGCGACGTCAATCCGACAAGCGCGCTGGGCCCTCTGTTGACATGCATGCACCAGGGGAACCAGGCGACTTGCCGTACGCGGTAGGTTGCCCTGCGTTCACTCGTGAGCTGCGGCAAGTCCAGTGGCCCAGCACGAAGAATTTTAAGCCAGATGTACCAGAGAAGTACGACGGCAAGACGCATCCGTCGGAGTTCCTCAGCATCTACACCATCGCGGTGCAAGCTGCCAGGGGACGGGACAACAAGATCCTTGCCAACTACTTCCCGCTGGTACTCAAGCCCGATGTCAGATCCTGGCTCATGCACTTGCCGGACAACTCCATATCCTCCTGGGCTGATGTGTGCCATCAGTTTGTCGGCGCCTTTACAGGCGGCCATAAGCCTCATGGCCAAGAGAGCGATCTTCATCTGCTCGCCCAGAAGGAAGGAGAGCCCCTGCGCAAGTACATTCAGAGATTTAGCCGTGTACAGCACAACATCCCAGATGTCCACCCTGCTGCGGTAATCAGCGCGTTCCATCAGAACATACGAAACCGCAGGATGCGAGAGGAGATGGCGATGTGCAAGATCAGAGACGTCAGTGAGCTATATGCCCTGGCCGACAAGTGTGCACGTGCTGAGGAAGGGAGGAAACTCCCCGGAGAGAATACAGGAGCAGGAGGATCTGATAGTGAGGAGACTGCCCCGGCAAGGAAGAACCGGCGGCGGAACAACAGGAAGAAGAAAGGAAAAGATGTGCTAGTTGTTGAGCAGTCCGGCAAGAAAGCCGAAGCTGGTAGCTCCGGCAAGGAGGTTGCCGCAGCTGTGGCGGTCGCCGACAAGCAGGACAGCACCAACAAGCAGTACTGCAAGATCCACCGCACCAAGGGCCATGACCTCCAGAGCTGCAAGAAGGTCGAGCTGCTTGTAGAATAGCAAAAGGCTGAATACGAGCGGCGCGACAAGGAGAAAGCCCAGGAAGGTGCTGGAGGAGCCAGCAAGAAACGTCCCGGCCGAGGAGGACGCCGCGGCAAGGCCAAGCAGCGGCAAGGAGACAGACCTCCCCGCGGCCGCGACAAGGATGAAGATGACGACAACAATGAAGATATGGATGATGACGAGACCGATGAGCAGGAGTTCCAGAAAGCCACAGAGGTCCTGTGCGTTGACGGTGGTGCTTCTCTACATACTTCACACCGCCAGCTCAAGCAGTGGGTGCGGGAAGTCAATGCGGCAAAACCACCCATCGAGTCACGCAAGCCTCTGAAATGGTCCAGCACGCCTATCATCTTTGATATTGAGGACCACCCTGATCGCATAACTGCGGTCGGGTGCTTGCCGATGTTGGTTTCACCAACCATCCGCAACCTCAAGGTCACTAAGATGCTAGTTGACGACGGGGCCGGCTTGAACCTGATCTCCTCCGCGGTACTCCAGAAGCTTCAGATCCCTGATGGCGAGCTCGAAGAGACCGGCACATTTCAAGGAATCAATCTGGGAAGGAGCAAGCCGAAGGGAAAGATCACATTGCCGGTAACATTTGGCAGCGAAGTGAACTTCAGGACTGAGAGGGTCACTTTTGACATTGCTGATTTTCCATTGCCTTACAATGGGATACTCGGCCGTCCAGCGCTCGCCAAATTCATGGCAGCCTCTCACTATGCATACAACATACTGAAGATGCCAGGCCCGATAAGTGTCATCTCTGTCCCTGGCGACAAGAAGGATGCTCTTATCTGCGCTGACAAGATCTACCGGGAAGCAGCAGCCGCAATAGATCGTAGGTCAATTGCTGTTGAAGCCCCCGGGGGGAAGAAGAAGACCAAGTCTGGCAAGAGCTCTGATGCCCACTCCGGCAAGCGCACCTCTTCGGAGTGCTGCGCTACCGTCGAGGACGCACCATCGAGCTCCACCGGCAAGTGTAAGAAGACAATGGCAGCTCCACCAGAGACCAAGAAGGTGTCCGCCAAGGAGGACGGCACTGGTGGTACCTTCACCATCAGTGCCACTCTTGACCCTAAATAGGAAAGCGTGCTCGTTGCTTTCCTGCGGGCGAACGTCGACGTGTTTGCGTGGCAACCGTCTGACATCCCCGGTGTTCCCAGGAAAGTAATCGAGCACCATCTTGCCATCTGTCCTCATGCGCGGCCCGTCAAGCAGAAAGTCAGGAAACAAGCAGTGGAGCACCAAGAATTCATTGCAGAAGAGATCAAGAAATTGGAAGCAGCAGGCCTTGTCAGAGGAGTGCTCCATCCTATGTGGTTGGCCAATCCTGTAGTCGTGCGTAAGGCAAATGGGAAATGGAGGCTTTGTATCGACTTTACCGATGTCAATAAAGCTTGTCCCAAAGACCCATTTCCCTTGCTGCGCATCGACCAGATTGTTGACTCCATGGCCGGATGTGACTTGCTTTCATTTCTTGATGCATACTCAGGATACCATCAGATCTTCATGGCAGAAGAGGATGAGGAGAAGACCGCATTCATCACCCCATGTGGCACATACTGTTTCGTACGGATGCCCTTCGGTTTGAAGAATGCTGGTTCAACATTTGCGAGAGTAGTCCATCACTCTTTTGAGCCACAGATGCACAGAAACGTGGAAGCCTACATGGACGACATAGTGGTCAAGAGCAAGGACAAGGCGACTCTAATTCAAGATTTAGATGAAACCTTTGTAAATCTGCGCAAGATCAACCTCAAGCTTAAC
This sequence comes from Triticum aestivum, assembly GCF_018294505.1. NCBI lineage: Eukaryota > Viridiplantae > Streptophyta > Magnoliopsida > Poales > Poaceae > Triticum > Triticum aestivum. Next base: position 349,101,535 of record NC_057798.1, read on the forward strand.
CCCGAGAAGTGTGTGTTTGGAGTCCCCTCCGGCAAGCTTCTCGGGTTCTTTGTGTCTCAATGCGGAATTGAGGCCAATCCCGACAAGATCAAGGCCATTGAGCAGATTGAAGCACCGAAGCGCGTCAAGGATGTACGAAGACTTGCCGGTTGTGTAGCTGCTCTCAGCAGGTTTATCTCTAGGTCTGCTGAGCGCGCCCTGCCATTTTTCAAAATTTTGAAAAAGGCAGGTCCAATGAAATGGACTCCGGAAGCGGAGGCTGCGCTATAGGACTTGAAGAGATACCTGTCCTCCACTCCAACACTTGTCGCACCTAAGCCACAAGAGAAGTTGCTGCTATATATAGCGGCAACCAATCAAGTGGTTAGTGCTGCGTTAGTAGCAGAGAGAGAGGCGGATGATGAGCCAGCAACTGCGGCAGATGCATCCAGCGACAAGCAGAGGACTTCACCGGCAAGCTCTGGTCCCGACAAGGATGGATCTGCGCAGGAGCATGAGAAGTTGCAAAAGAGAATAGTGCAGCGCCCAGTTTACTTTGTCAGTTCCCTTCTGCAGGGGGCTAGGTCAAGGTACTCTGGTGTGCAGAAATTGCTTTTCGGCCTCCTCATGGCCTCGAGAAAGCTGCGCCATTACTTCCAAGCACATGAGATCACATTTGTCACTTGCTTTCCGTTGAAGAGGATACTGCAAAATCCAGAATCAACAGGCAGGATTGTCGAGTGGGCACTAGAACTGTCAAGCTTTGGCCTCAAATTTGAGAGCACCTCAACTATCCAAAGCAGAGCATTGGCGGAGTTCATAGCAGAGTGGACCCAACACCAGATGAAGAGATTCCAGAAACGAGCATCCCCGTCAAGGAAGCAAGCAAAGAGTGGCTGATGTACTTTGACGGTGCCTTCTCGCTGGGAGGCGCCAGTGCGGGCGTGCTACTTGTTGCACCCACCGGAGAGCATCTCAAGTACGTAGTCCAGATGCACTTTCCCAAGGAGCAAGCAACGAACAATACTGCAGAGTATGAAGGTTTGCTTGCCGGTCTCAGGATCGCAGCAGACCTTTGGATCAAGAAGCTCATTGTCAGGGGTGACTCACACCTTGTCGTCCGCCAAGTGAACAAGAATTATCAGAGTCCATTTATGGAAGTTTACGTTGATGAAGTGAGAAAGCTAGAAGAGCACTTTGACGGCCTACAGATGGAGCATGTTCCGAGAGCTCAGAACGACATTGCTGATGGCCTGTCAAAGTGCGCCGCACTTAAGTTACCTGTGGAACCAGGAATCTTTGTGCTCAAGCTAACTCAACCATCTGTAACACCATCAACTGGACAAAGCAAGAAGAGGAAGTTGATTTCTGGTGACTATTTTCTGGCAGAGCTTCCCGAAGCCGCCGCCAAGAAGGTCCTCAAGATCAACACTAAAGATGTTGAGGAGTAGTCTGCTCCGGCAAGCCATGGGGTTTGTTCCGTTGAAGCAGACGCTCCTGGCAAGTTTTGCTCCGGCAAGTTTGCCGGGGAACATCAAGCTCCGGCTGAGCCGCAGGTTCTTGCCGTAGAAGCGGATGCTCCCACAGCAGCAGATGCTCCAGCATGGGCACAACAGATTGTCTGTTTCCTTCAGACAGGAGAACTTCCCGAAGAGCAAGAAGAAGCGGAAAGAGTATCCCGGCAGTCAAGTATGTACCAGTTTGTCGACAGCACACTGTACAGAATAAGACTCAGCGGCGTGAAATTGAAGTGTATTCGCCGGGAAGAAGGACAAGAGCTGTTGGCAGAGATACATGGAGGCATATGTGGTCACCACATTGGCGCAAGAGCACTGCCGGAAAAGCGTTCCGGCAAGGTTTCTTTTGGCCGACAGCCCTCCAGGATGCAACTGCACAAGTAACCAAGTGTGAAGCGTGCCAGTTCCATTCCAAGCAGATACACCAGCCAACTCAAGCTCTCCAGACAATCCCTTTATCCTGGCTATTTTCGGTCTGGGGGCTCGACATCCTCGACCCCTTTCCCCGAGCTGTCGGGGCTTTGAGTACTTGTACGTTGCAATCGACAAGTTCACAAAGTGGCCGGAAGTGGAAGCGGTGAGGAAGGTGACGGCACAATCAGCAGTCAAGTTCTTCAGGTCGATTGTTTGCCGTTTCGGGGTCCCTAACAGGATCATCACCGACAACGGCACACAATTCACAAGTCGCACCTTCATGTAGTACGTCCAAGATCTTGGCGCCAAGGTCTGCTTCGCTTCTGTTGCTCATCCGAGAAGCAACGGTCAAGCGGAGAGGGCAAATGCTGAAGTGCTGCGCGGGCTCAAGACCAGAACTTTCGACAGGCTGCGCAGGTGCGGAAAGGACTGGATTGAGGAGCTGCCGGTGGTTCTTTGGTCGATCAGGACGACACCAAATCGAGCCACTGGCCGGACACCTTTCGCTCTAGTCTATGGAGCAGAGGCAGTTCTCCCCACGGAACTCGTATACGGGTCACCTCGAGTGCTCGCTTATGATGAGCTTGAGCAAGAGCAGCTGCGACAAGATGACGCGCTGCTCCTTGAGGAGGACCGTCTTCAGGCTGCTGTGTGAGATGCTCGATACCAGCAAGCTTTGCGCCGCTACCATAGCCGCAAAGTTAATGCCAGAAGTTTCGAGGAAGGCGACCTTGTTCTTCGGCGCGTTCAGTCCGCCAAGAATTCCAACAAGTTGACGCCGAAGTGGGAAGGCCCTTATCGGGTGAAACAAGTCACTAGGCCTGGCGCTGTCCGCCTTGAGACCGAAGATGGCATTCCGGTGAGCAACTCCTGGAACATTGAGCATCTTCGTAAGTTTTACCCGTAGGGCGCGGTTGCCGGAACCTGTTCCGGCAACCACCTTTTGTACAAGTCTTGCCGATGTTGCATGTAATCCTTTGTACAAAGCCGGGCGCAGATCCCGTGCATAAGTAAAGATTATGTGCTCCGCACATCTTGTCAATTTCATGCTTTCTACTTTATATTTGCATGCATTATCTGACACTTTGTGCAGCACCTACCCCTGGTAAGCAATAACGAGCCGTAATGCTCCATATCTTTATTTCTCTTCTTTCTTTTTCTCAAAAAGGAAAAGAAGGTTCCCTCGCACACAAGTTTGCCGGGGGAAAAGGAGAAGATAATGATGTGGACCAGGTATCGTTCAAGCAAGTTCTCGCCTTGCCGGGAAGCAAACGACAAAAAGAAGAGCTAAGTTGCCAAAGTCTGAGCAATCAGTTTTAAATTTTTAAGTTATCTTCCTCGAACGACCGTACTTTGTATGGTAAACCTATGCGCGGAGGAACCAACTCGTAGCTAGTTGCGCCCTTACTTTGTTTCGAGTCCGCTCAACAACTTAAGTGGGCTGCGACTAGTTGCGACAAGGTTTCTTGTCGGTAGCGGCACCGCCGGCAGGCTGCTGATGTCCCGCACTCAGCGCTCGCGGCCCAGGTTCCTGCACCGACAAGTTCCCTGAAAGCGTAGGGCAAAAACATACAAAGGAAGGAACCAAGTAAAGGAAATAACATAGCAAATTTCTACCCAAAACAGAGTTATATTACAAGATAGCTTGCCGCAGCTCTAACAGATTGTTCTTGTGACATGACCAGCAGCGACAAAGAAAAAGAAAAGACGGGCGGCCTAATCTACGCGATCGCCCTCAACCCTTTTGATCTCGCTCACCTTGTCCACAATGGGTGCGACAAGGGCCTTGAGCGCTTCCAGATCAGCATCTGGAGGCAGGGACTTGAGGACGTTGGTGAGGTTGAGGCCTGGATTACGGATGGCCACCTTCACCAGCACCTTCTGAAGAACCCCCGTGCAGATCCTGCACGACTCGTCGGCCAGCTGCTTTGGGATCTTCTCCCGGAGTCGCTGGAGGGCTGTCGCCACGCCCTTGAAAAACAAGCTGAGCTTGGCGCTGGGTTGGAGGTGCTCGTCGGAGGAGTACCCGAGATCCTCCATCCCCAGCTACGCCAACTCCCCGTCAATGGCGGCGACAATATTCACCAGACCCTCGGTCCAGTGCTCCACTGTCTCCCTAAAAGCATTTTGGGAGGCAGCAGCACTCGCCAGCAGCGCCTCGTTGGCCTTGATCTTCTTCGACAAGGCCACCTCCCGCTTCCTGGCACCGTCCAGTGTCTGAGTCAAAGTGGCTAGCTTCAACTCAAGATCCGCATTGGAGTCCTTGGCGGCGCTGAGCTCCTTGCTCCTCTCGGCGAGAAGACCCTGCAGCTCACCATGAGCGACAGCTTCCTTCTCGCGCTCACGCTTGAGCGCGGCAAGCTCCTCGCCGCTCGCCCTGAGATCGGCTTCCAGCTGCGCCACTTTCGCCTCCAGCTCCTTCTTGGCAGCCTCAGCAGCTGCGGCAGCATCCCTTGCCTCCTTGAGAGCCCCGCCAATTGATTGCTCGCATGCGGCAAGCTCTTCCTCATGGCTGTCAAGGTTGACCTTGCGCTGCGCCAACTCTCCTTCCTGCGCAAATAGATTTTCGGCGACAAGCCATTGCTTCTCTTCAACTTCAGCCTTCTCGAGGAGGAAAGCTTTCCGCTCCTCGAGAAGTTGCTCCCGCTCCTCCGCCAGGGACCGGAGAGTTTCCTGCCTCAGACCCCGGAGTTCCTCCGCGCGCTTCTCAATATCCACTCCCGCCTTCGCGACAAGCGCCTCTCGGGATGCTAGCTTGGCTTGTCGGGCGCGGTAGAGCGACAGCAGCTTCCGCAGCAGCCGCTCCTCCTCTGGCTCGTCGCTGCTGCTGCTTGGCGCGTTGACCACTGTTAGCCCAGCGGAGGTGATCACCTCTCCATCCAAGGTTTCTCCCTCGACCGGCGCCTTGGAGCTTGACGCCCAGGGGAGCTTGATGAAGATACCGTTGCCGGCCTTCAAGTAGGCGCCGGGCTGGGGCTCTTCGGAGCCTGGTGCTGCAGCATCGGCGGAGGGATCGGTGGTCGGCGTAGCGCCTGGCACTCCTGCGGCCTCGGGGCTGTCAGTGCGATCGCCGGATCCCTCACCCGCTTTTGCGGCGGCAGCCTTGGCGGCCTCTTCGCCGGCGGGATCATCAACACCGGCCTCTTCTTCGGTGGCCGCGGCGTCGTTGTTGTTGCCGTGCGCGTTCTCCTCACCGGCAGCGTCGGTTTCCATGGGCTCCGTGGAAGGTGGATCTGACGACTGAAGAGGGGAGAAAGGTCAAGCGAATATTCAAAAAGAAAATCAGAAAGAACCCAAGGGAAGTTTTCATACAAAAGGGTTACCTGTGCTAGGATCTGCAGTCGTGGTCTCAACCACCGGAGGATCACTGCCACTGTCCCTTGCCGGAGAACTGCCCCTTGCCGGAGAATTCTCCCTTGCCGGAGAATGCTCCCTTGCCGGGGAATCCTCCCTTGGCGGTGTAGCCGAGGCAGATGGCACTTCGGGAGCGGCTTCCGGGCTCTCCTGAGGAGGCTGCTCTGCTCCTACACAAACTAACAGACATATATCAGCAAAAGAAGAGCGCCCACGCGCGCCTAACAGGATGAAGTAAACCATATACTTATGTGGGGGGCTGCGCTGGGGGCTGCTCTGAGAAATGGTTGCCGGGTCCGACAAGGTGGTTTCGGACATGTCCTCTACCGTCGTGGTGGGGTCGTCCTCGATGACAATCACCGGGGCCTTGGATCTCTTCGCCGCTCTCTGGGCCAGAGTCCTGAAAAGGGATAAGTTCAGAGTCAAGCAGATCAGATACAAGACAAAGACAGCAAAAATCGAAGAATTACAAGTATAGCAAGGGGATCTTACTCTTCTTCTTCGTCGTCGGAGCTGAGCGCGGAGAGATCGAAGTCCGGCTCGCCTCCGGTGCGGCGAGGCGGAGGAGTAGGCTCCCTTGCCCGCTTGGCAGGTGCAGTAGCGGTGGACCGGGAGGACCCCGCTCTAGTTGCCGCCGCAGCGTGAGGTGCTCCTGCGGCAACAGTGCTTTCCGCGGTCGAGCGCGTCGCGCGGTGCGGCGGCTGCTGGCCCGTCTGCCGCCCCGCTACGTCCCCGGCCTTGCGGAGACGCCTTCTTGTTGGAGCTGGGGGCTCCGCTTGCGGCGAGCTGGCTGAAGGTGGGGAGGAGGAGGAGCCGGTCTACAACGGGTTGCCCACGCCCTCGGCGGGCTCGCTCGGCTCATCTTCGGGCCCGGCGAGCTCTTCCTCGCCGGCAAACTCCTCACGCTCGGCAAGGCTTGCCGCCTCTGCTGCCTCCGCCTCCTCCACGGTGAATCCAAATACGCCCGCGGCAGCAGCTGCTGCCGCCTCTTCCAGCCTGGTGGCGATGCGCTGCATCTCCGCATCGATGGTGTCGCGGGTGAGGCTCTTCTGCTCGTCAGCGCGGACCGGCACTTCTACCAAGCCATCGAAGAACTCCTGCACGATGGCGTCTGCCGGCTCTTGCCAAGTTGGAACGATTCCGTGAGAGTCGCATAGCGGCATCATTGCACGGACGCGGTCAAGCGAAGAATTGTTGCACAGCGGAACGACATCCCGCGGCAACATGAATGGATGCTGAGGATCGCGCTTGACCAGCTGCAGGAGCATCGCGTCCAGCTCCAGGATCGTAAAGTTTAAGTTGAGGCCCGGGCGCAGCCTCATGATATCCGCCGAGTTCTGGAACTCCCAGGCGGGTCTCCCCCTCTCCTGCAGGGGAGCGATGCGGCGGCGAAGGAAATCTGCGCCAACTGCGCCTACAGTGAGCCCGGCAAGCCTAAGGCGAAGGATCCGGGTGATGGCGATCTTCAGCCTGTCGTCTTCCGGGGCCACGTTGCTCCAATCGTTGCCGCGCACTATTGGGGCTTGGTGCAGGGCGGTAAAGGGCTGCGGGTTCTCCTCGATGACCCAACACCACTCTACTCTCCACTCCTCCCATTTGTTGCGGAGCTCTCCCTCCAGATAGCCTTCCTTCTTGCCGACCCTCGAGATCCAAGAAATTCCACCGGCAAGGGGCTCTCCTCTCTCGACTCGGGGCATAAAGAAGTGGCGAAAAAGGGCTACGTTTGGGTGGACTCCGACAAAGTTTTCGCACAAATGTGCGAAAACTGCCATGGTCAGAACGACATTGGGGGTGAAATCAAGGAGGCGGAACCCGTAGGTGTTCATGATATGGCAGAAGAGTTCAGAGAAGGGCGGGCAGAGCCCGCAGTAGAAGAACAGCGCGAAGAAGGGGTACCCGTTCGGAGCTAGTCTCGAAGTGGCGGCCGGGAGTAACTTCGTGCGCGGATGCGCTCGCGTCTCCGTCGACCAGAAGAGGTAGTAGTACTCCCTCAGCTCCTTCGCGTCAAGCTGAGGGGGGAAGATGGCCCGCTCCTTTCGCAGCGCCGTGAGCCGCTGCGCCTCGGCCGACTTCACGCCCTTTCCCTTGTCGGCTTTCGGAGCCATGGCGGAGGTGGTGAGGGAGATCGGCGGCATCGGTGGAGCTGGTGGCAATGGGGGGCAGAGCGCTGCTCTCTTTCGGCTTCGAGAAGAAGGGGGGAGCGGCGGAGATTTTCGAGAATGGAGTAGCAACAGGCGAAGTGGGCAAACTGCCCCTGTTTCCCCTGCTTATAAAGAGGGAGGGGGCGGACGTTTCGCCCTTCCGAATAAAGAAACCACCCACGATCTCTCCCATGATGCCGCATTCAACGCGTGCCGTTCGGGGAGGGCGCAGTGGATACGGAGTAAGATACGGCGTAACCCAGGCCGCGCGTGCCCGTGCCCTGCTTTGGGCCTGGCCCAACAGCGCTTGGCACCGTGTGTGGCCCAGGCCCGGGGGCTCCTGTCGGTGTACTAGAGTAGGGGTACCCTAGTATCCCGAACTTGTGCACGGGCAGTTGCAGCACCCCGCGGCAAGGCTTGCCGGGCGACCGCCAAGGTCCTCCGTGGTTCCCTTGGAGCCATTCAAGAACAAAGTATTCAAGCCAAGGAGACAAGGCCCCGGCAAGAGGAGCTTGCCGGGAAGGCCAACCAAGGCATCTCAAGGAACTTGCCGCAACGCGCCGCGCGTCCCGGCAAGGCCTGGTGAGCGACAAGCTTCCGGGTGCGACAAGACAACGACCACGGCAAGGCGCTTGCCGCGGCAAGTAACCACCCTGTACCCGCGCTCCAGCACATCCACCAACGTGTCGCCCTGGGGCCTTTCCAGGCGCGCGTGGCAGGAGGCTGTGCAGCCAGCGGTGCGCGGTGGCATGCAACGCTGACAAGATCTCCATTGTGGCGAACGGTGGCGTCCCTGACGGTCCTTTTCTGCACTGTTTGGGTGACACAGACGGGCATTTAATGCCCTTGTCCCCTGCCGTCAGGCTTAGGTAGGATACACTGTACAAGTAGTTGTACCAACCGCAGCTCCTTTTACGTTTTTACCCTTGTCTGCATTGCCACCTGTCGGTGACCCCTTGGACATATAAAAGGAGGCCCGTGCGCAACGTAGAAGGGGTTCGAAGGCCAAAATACACACACGCTCGGTCTCGTTAGCAGCACGAATGTACTGTAGCATTCAGCGCTCCCGAGCAAGAACACAATACAATCAGACAAGCAGCAGTAGGAGTATTATCTCTCCGGAGAGCTCCGAAGCTGGGTAAACTGCTCGTGTGCTTCGCCTCGATCTGCTCTTCTGTGATCTCTGCCCCCACCGAACCGAAAGGGGCTTGGTCCGCCGGTCCCATAGGTGTTCGTGGATCAGTTTCCCCGACAGGGGCTGAGCAAAGCGGTAACATAGCCAAACAATGATTTGCTGGGACGGTGGAAAAGGTTATAGTCTATTTCATGGCATATTGGGAGGCTTGATAAACAAGTGGTAGGTAGCGTAACATAGCGATAGCATCGAGACAACAAGCATAGCAAAGATAGTAGTGAGATCCAAGGTGACAGTCATCTTGCCTGAAATCCCGCTAGGAAGAAGAACGGGTCCATGAAGTAGACGAACCGATATAGTCGAACGAATACTCACGATCGCAACATTACCGAAATAAGAAGTGACACCGGAAAGAAGCAAACAACATGGTACACACAAAGCATAATTATGGCATGATGCACAAACAAGTATGATGCATGTTCGGTTTAAATAGACATGACATGGCAAAATGCAACAAACAATACTACAATTTAAGTGGAGATCAATATGCAACGGGTTGCATATAGATGAAACAACACATTCAATTATTTAGTTCGTTCTCATTTATGTACAAAACAATATTAAATGTTGGTTAACATGGCAAGAGCTGAAGCATAATAAAACTACCTATTTAGCCAATTTAAATGAGACCGGAAACAACAAACAACAATTCCAGAAAATCCCCATATGCATATGAAGTTTATTTAACACGGAGCTACGGTTATTTAGTTATGAATTAAACCATTTTAACATGTCATTATGCAAAATAAATGCAAATAACAATTTAAATGTTATTATCATGATGCGAATGACAAGTTCAAGTTATGCACAATTTATGAAGATGTTGATAATACGCATGATATGGAGCATTTGTCGCCATGGTGGAAGGAAAAGGGATGCCACGGTGGGCAAAATGGAAATGGTGCCGTGACAACATTTAGATGATCTGGTAGCTCGTTGAGATATCGGTGCAAAAGAAAGTGTGGATGTGCAGAGCATGCAAAAGATGGTGGGGTGATCCCAGCAACCGGGTGTCCCACATGTCGGTGGCATGGAAACGAGTGACAATTCGGACGCGGTGCAAACAAGAGCATCTCATACAACACAATGCATTCGTCCACGGGTGGTCGTCTCGGTGTTATACCTTCGAAGCGTGCATTTTTGGGGCGGAACGAGTTCAATGCGGTGTAGATGGAAGTAGACATTCTCATGACGGTAGTGAAAGTAGTGGTACACATCTCAGAGAGGAACTTGAAGCATCCAATGTTTCTGGAGGCGACGGTAGTGGTACATGTTTCATAGACGTTCAAGTCATCGATAGAGTTACTTGTCGCATCGTCGGGCATAGTCGACCTTGGCGTATCCGTGCATAAGGGTACTACATGGTCTTTGCTTTGTAGTAAAACTTGACGTATCCGGGGCTCCGGACGTCGTGGTACTTATGGTCTTTGTCTTGGCGTCCATAGTTGTACACGGCTCATAGTGGTACTTGGCGAATCCCGAAACGGTCTTGACCATCAGGTGAGATGAAATGGTCTGGGGCAGTCTCAATTGTCGACGGCCTAGGCGATCCAAAGTGGCACAAGTGAGAGGCACATCCACGGAGACTTCAGACTTGGGCTCCGGGTAGGATAGGACTTGAGGGTCTCGGTCAGGAGCACTCATGCAAAGAAGTGGCCGCGTGCAAGGTGATGCGACACGAAAAGGAGGTGAAGAAGACAACAACGATGTGATCTCCGGTGAGAAGGCGAAGCAGAGGAGGTCGGGGTCGAGCACGGGGAGGCTGGACGCGGGCGGGGCTCTCGAGTCGGTGCTGTTAGAATAAATCCGAGGCACTCCGTCGATCATCCGAGGACCAAGCAATCGCACGAGCACGACATCGAGATTTGTTAACGAGGTTCACCGATATGGCTACATCCCCGGGGCCTGACTATGGCGCTCCTCCCCATGACACCGCTACAATACCGCACCCGGTCGCCCTGGACACCGGCACATGCCGCCGGCTTCCCCTGCGTTCCGGTGCTATTATGTTGGCATAGGTTACATCGTGTGTCTACCCCCACTATATATGAGAGGCCTAGGATACAAGTTTCCTATTAGGACACGACTCCATATCCTATCTAAACACAATACAACTCAGAGTCCAACTGTAACCTATCTTGTACACAATATTCAACACAACTCTAACAAACTCCACCTTGGCGAATATTCTCCGCCACCTTGAATTCATCAATGCGTCAAACTTCTGTGTACATTGGACTTGAGCTTATCCCATGAGCACTATTGCTACTCCAATGACTCCATGTGACTCCGCCTGCAACTTGTAGTCCCTTCTTTTCTTGACCACATTCAACACTCGAGCAAAATTAAGTTCCTTGTTACTCTAGTCTGTGCTCCCAACTTCCAGAGTATCAGTCCAACGCCATCACACACTGATCACTGACCTGCGTGAAAGTGAACAACTCACATATTGGGTGTCACACATAAGAGTTACCTGAACTCAACATCACTGCTCCTTTCTTGACCGCCTGTCTGAAACTTGAAGGAATTTCACAATTGCTTGTAGTCATCCCGAGTCAAATTCACAGTTGTCTCACCACATGTATGACCACCAGTGCCCTGGCCCGTCTCCATGTCCCGTGCGTACCGCACGCCTCGCCTCTATTATTGCGTCGAGCCTCCGCTGTCCCGGTCGAGTCTTAAGGGTCAAGAACCCACACCAGTCAACCTCCAGTACAGAGTACCATCAATCATCACCGACCAATGACGACTTTCACGCTTCCATAAGACCACTGGGCTCCAGTCCGAATTGCGTGTCCCTTACTTTTCCTCCCACTGAATAGGCTTTGATTCTCTGGATCCTTACACTGTAGCCCCTCAATCCAGCTCCACCTTCAACATGACTCCATGGTAAATGATCAGTCCACCCTTGTGCCTCATCGACTTCAAGCTCCGTGTATACACCACCTTGAATCAATCCCACGCCATAGTCTTGTCGAAGCCGCACAAACCTCGGGCATGTGCACCACGTGTTTCCACACCCAGAAGTCGGTCACCATCAGCATCACGCTTCTATGTCATTGTCGCCGATCCCACCGCCGACTTCTGTACCAACCGACTTGCGTCGATCCGTCAGACTGTCCAGTCCGACCCAGCCGAACATATTTGACTGCAACCATGCTTCACCCTGCGTCGTGTCCGCACGCACATATGTGCATGTCTTAGACGCCATGTATATGCATAATCCTGTATGACGCACTTATCTGCGCGCCTCCGCGGCCTGTCCACGTGTTCCAAGCCATCTCGGCAAACTGACCCAAAAAAAAACTTCCATGCAAACTGCACATATCTTTTTTTTCCTTGTCACTCTTTGCTGTTGCTTCTCCGTGCATCTTATAGTAGAAAATAAATCATACTTAATCCAACCGAAACTGCTCTTATACACACACATGAACCTAGCTGCTCCCTTTTTTCCAACAAACAAATCTGAGGTGCTCCACAGCATACGGACGTAAGCCTTCCAATCAACAACACTTCACACGCAGCCCAACGTGGGCATCGCCCAGCCCCAGCACAGTGCAGACCTCCAGCACACAACCCGACTAGGCCTCACCAGGCCATCACACCAAGGTCTTCTAGTGCCATGGCCCACTATGCTGCACCTGGTTTTGATCGATCCGATCTAACCTGCTGCTGATTACGCGATACATCGCGCCGCCGCCGAGAACTCCGCCTGCTGAACCGCATCGCTGCTGCCGCAACTCGCGCGCTTCGCTTGACGCTCGCCCGATGGATCCACTGATCGTACACCGCACGACTCGCTTGACGCCGCTGTTTCTGAACCTCGCCGAGAACCACACCTTTACCCGGTTGTATCTCAGACTCAATTCTTCCTCTAAATCAATGATCCGAAGCCTCCGGACAACCTAGCTCATGATACCACTTGTTAGAATAAATCCGAGGCACTCCGTCGATCATCCGAGGACCAAGCAATCACACGAGAACGACACCGAGATATGTTAACGAGGTTCACCGATATGGCTACATCCCCGGGGCCTGACTATGGGCGCTCCTCCCCATGACACCGCTACAATACCGCACCCGGTCGCCCTGGACACCGGCACATGCCGCCGGCTTCCCCTGCGTTCCGGTGCTATTATGTTGGCATAGGTTACATCGTGTGTCTACCCCCACTATATATGAGAGGCCTAGGATACAAGTGTCCTATTAGGACATGACTCCATATCCTATCTAAACACAATACAACTCAGAGTCCAACTGTAACCTATCTTGTACACAATATTCGACACAACTCTAACAGGTGCGTTAGACGGTGAAGCAGGCGGGGCTTGAGCAGCTAGCGTGGGACTCCGGCAACGAAGGAGCTCCGGGAAGAAGACGACAGCGAGGAAGGCCGGGACAGGAGGTTGCCGCTGGGTGTCGGGGCTTGAGGAAGAGCATGGGCCTGGCGACGGGTCGAGGAGGCGAGGTAGCAGGCCAGTGGCGGGGCTTGACGGATCCAGGCGAGGTCGCCGGCAGCAGAGGCTACGACGCGACCGGGCTTTGGCTGTCGTCGGCTCCGGTGGCCGGCACGGTCGATGGAGGAGGCAGACAGCGGGTCGGGTGTGGGAGGCAAGGACAAGGGGCGATGGTGGAGGTCGCTAGCAGAGGAATCGGGCGCGGGGATGGTGTGCGTGTGTGGTGGTGTGAGGGATAGAAAGGGAGAGAACGAGGGAGAGCCGGCGGCGCTGCAGGAGGGAGATGGGGATCGAGGGAGAGATGCTGAGGGGATCGAGGAGACGAGGGTTAGGGTTAGAGAGGGCGCCGAATGGACCTAGGCCTGGGTTGTGGGATGCACGAGGCCGTGGTGGCCTCGGCCGGCTGCTGGGAGCAGGCCAAACTGCGGCTGCTCTCCTTCTTCTTCTTTTTCCCCAAAACAGAAAAATGTCAAAGAATAAAAAGAAGAAGAAACGAAGGTAGAGATAGAATTTGGGCATGCGGATAATTTTTCCGGACTCACAAAAATGAGCTTGATCCAAGAAAAACAGAAGTGAGCGTGTGTGTGTAGTTTGAATTCAAAGTCATTTGGATTTAATTCAAATGAGTGAGAAAGAAGTGGGTATTCCATAGGTCAAAATGAAGTGAGAAAGAAGTGGATTTAATTTCGGTGGAGCTCGGGAAAATGACGAAAGAATTTATGGACAAAGTTTGAGGTCAAGAAGTGAGATAACAAAGGCATGGGGAATTATTTGCAAGTGTGTCAAAGGTAATTCCACATCAATGGAATGTTTTATAATAGCTCCCTAATATTGGGAGGATATGTTATAAAGAGAGGTCACCTTGTGAATTCCCTCGATTTAAATGGATCAAAGATCCATACTATTTATTTGAGTTTTGAAAACGGTCGCAAAAAATTAATGATATGATGGCCTGATGACATGATGCAATGCAACAAGCAAAAACACACGGCGATAACAGAATACATGGAAGGCATCTGAAGCGTCGGTCTCGGGGCGTCACATGGCTACACCGAGCGCTACCGAAACGACGAAGACGACGGAGTTACGAAGTAACAGGAGAGAGAGGGGGGCCAAGGGCTTGTATGTCCTCTTGGGGCCCCCTCCTCTCTCTCTCTCTCTCTCTCTATATATATATATATATATATATATATATATATATATATATATAGGTGGAGGGGCGTGGTGGCCAGCCCTCCAAGTCCTAGGGGCGAACCAAGGGGGAGGAGTTGGACTCCTAGTCCAATTCCCTCCTTTTCCATAGACAGGTGGACTTTCCACCTCTCCCAAGCCACCTGGGCCTTGAGGGACTTGTGTGCCTGGCCCAATAAGGCCAGGGTGCCTCCCCTCAGCCCATGCTGGCCCTTGGGACGTGGTGGAACCCTAGGTGGAATTCTGGACTCCTCCGGAAGTTTCCGGAACCTTCTGGAAGCTTCCCGATACAATACCGAGAAAACTGAAACTTTCACCGGAACCCTGAAAGTAAATTTCCATATATAAATCGTTACCTCCGGACCATTCTGGAGCTCCTCATGACGTCCGGGATCTCATACGGGACTACGAGAAACACTCGGTCACCAACATGCATATCCCAATGTTACTGTAGCGCACCGAACGTTAAGCGTGCGGACCATACGGGTTCGGGAATCATGTAGACATGACCAAGACACCTCTTCGGTTAATAACCAATAGCGGAACCTGGATGCCCATATTGGTTCCTACATATTCCCCGAAGATCTTTTATTGGTTGAACCACGATATCAAGAATTAAGTTAATCCCGTATGCAATTCCCTTTGTCCGGTGATATGTTACTTGCCCGAGATTTGATCGTCGGTATCTCCATACCTAGTTCAATCTCGTTACCGACAAGTCTATTTACTCGTTCTGTAATACAAGATATTGTTACTAACTCATTAGACACATTGCTTGCAAGATCTTTACGATGTTGTATTACCGAGAGGGCCTAGAGATATCTCTTCGTCACACGAAGTGATAAATCCCAGTCTCGATACATGCCAACCCAACAGACACCTTCGTAGTTACCTGTAGAGCATCTTTATGATCACCTAGTTACGAAGTGACGTTTGATAGCACACAAGATATTCCTCCAGTATCCGGGAATTTCATGATCCCATGGTCTCAGGAATAGATACTTGGCATGAAGAAAGCTATAGCAATAAACTCAAGTGATACGATCGAATGCTAAGCATACGGTTGGGTCTTGTCCATCACATCATTCTCCTAATGATGTGATCCCATTATCAAAATGACAACTCTTGGCTATGGTTAGGAAACCTTAACCATCTTTGATCAATGATCTAGTCTAGTAGAAGCTCAATAGGGACATAGTATTTGTTTATGTATTCACACTTGTATTTAAGTTTCCGGTCAATACAATTGTAGCATGAATAATAAACCTTTATCATGAACAAGGAAATATGATAATAACCAATTTATTATTGCCTCTATGGCATATTTCCAATAGTCTCCCACTTGCACTAGAGCCAATAATCTAGTTTACATAGTTATGAATCTAACACCCATGGAGTCTTGGTGCTGATCATGTTTTGCTTGTGGAAGAGGTTTAGTCAATGGGTCTGCCTCATTCAGATCCGTATGTACTTTGCAAAGTCCTATGTCTCCATCCTTAACATAATTACAAATGGATTTGAAGCGGCACTTGATGTGCTAGGTTCTTTTGTGAAACCTAGAATCCTTGGCAATGGCAATATCTCAAGTGTTGTCACAAAAGATAGTCATTGGATCCGATGCACTAGGTATTACACCCAGATCGGATATGAACTCCTTCATCCAGACTCCTTCTTGTCTGCTTCCGAAGTAGCTTTATACTCTGCTTCACATGTAGACCCCGCCACAATGCTTTGTTTAGAACTGCACCAAATGACTGCTCCACCATTCAATATAAATACATATCCTGTTTGAGAACTAGAGTCACCTGGATCTGTGTCGAAACTAGTATCGACGTAACCCCTTACGATGAGCCCTTCATCACCTCCATAAACGAGAAACATGTCCTTAGTCCTTTTCAGGTACTTCAGGATATTCTTGACCGCTGTCTAGTGATCTACTCCTGGATCACTTTGGTACCTCCCTGACAGACTTATGGCAAGGCACACATCAGGTCTGGTACACAGCATGGCATACATTATAGACCCTATGGCTGAGGCATAGGGAATGACCTTCATTCTTTCTCTTTATTTTGCCAGGGTCCGGCTTTGAGTCTTACTCAACTTCACACCTTGCAATACAGACAAGAACCCTTTGTTTGATTGATCCATTTTAAACTTCTTCAAACTTTGTCAAGGTATGTGCTTTGTGAAAGTCCTATTAAGCGTCTTGATCTATCTCTACAGATTTTGATGCCCAATATGTAAGCAGCTTCACCGAGGTCTATCATTGAAAAACCCTTATTTAAATATCCTTTTATTTTTTCCGTAAATTCTATATAATTTCCAATCGACAATATGTTGTCCACATATAATATTAGAAATGCTACAACGCTCCCACTCACTTTCTTGTAAATACAAGGTTCTCCATAAGTTTGTATAAAACCAAAAGCTTTGACCACCTCATCAAAGTGAATATTCCAACTCCGAGATGCTTGCACTAGTCCATAGATGGATCGCTGGAGCTTACATACTTTGTTAGCATCCTTTGGATCGACAAAACCTTCTGGTTGCATCATATACAACTCTTTCTTAAGAAACGCGTTAAGGAATGCCGTTTTGACGTCCATTTGCTAGATCATATAATCGTAAAATGCGGCAACAGCTAACATAATTCTAACAGACTTAAGCTTCGCTACGGGTGAGAAAGTCCCATCGTAGGCAACCCCTTGAACTTGTCAGAAACCCTTTGCGACAAGTCGACCTTTATAGACGGTGGCATTACCATCAGCGTATGTCTTCTTCTTAAAGATACATTTATTCTCAATGGCTTAACGATCATCAGGCAAGTCCACCAAAGTCCATACTTTGTTCTCATGCATGGATCCTATCTCAGATTTCATGGCCTGAAGCCATTTGTTGGAATAGTTCGTAGTTCGTAGTTCATAGGTTCGCTGTTGTCTAACAACATGATTTCCAGGACTGGATTACCAGACCACTCTGGTGCGGAACGTACCCTGGTTGACCTATGAAGTTCAGTAGTAACTTGATTCGAAGTATCATGATCATCATCATTAGCTTCCTCTTTGGTTGATGTAGGCATCATGGGAACTGCCTTTTGTGTCGTGCTACCATCCAATTAGAGAGAAGGTACAACTAACCCATCAAGTTCTACTTTCCTCCCACTCACTTCTTTCGGGAGAAACTCCTCTAGAAAGGAACGATTCTTGGAAACAGAGAACTTGCCCTCAGATCTGTGGTAGAACCTATACCCAATGGTCTCTTTAGAGTATCCTATGAAGATGCACTTCTCCACTTTGGGTTCGAGCTTATCAGGCTGAAGCCTCTCGACATAAGTGTCGATCCCTAAACTTTAAGAAATGATAGCTTAGGTTTCTTACCAAACCACAACTCATACGGTGTCGTCTCAACGGATTTAGACGGTGCCCCATTTAAAGTGAATACGGATGTCTCAAATGCATAACCCCAAAACGATAGTGGTAAATCGGTAAGAGACATCATAGAGCGCACCATATCCAATAGAGTATGATTATGACATTCGGATACACCATTATGCCGTGGTGTTCTAGGTGGCATGAGCTGTGAAAAAATTCCACATTGTCTTAGTGCATACCAAACTCGTAACTGAAATATTCACCTCCATGATCAGATCGTAGAAACTTTGTTTTCTTGTTATGACGATTCTCCACTTCACTATGAAATTCCTTGAACTTATCAATTGTTTCAGACTTGTGTTTCATTAACTAAATATACCCATATCTACTCAAATCATCTGTGAAGGTAAGAAAATAATGATATCCACCATGTGCTTCAACACTCATTGGATCGCATACATCAGTATGTATTATTTCCAATAAGTCACTAGCCTCGCTCCACCGTTTCGGAGAATAGAGTTTTAGTCATATTGCCCATGAGGCATAGTTCACATGTCTCAAATGATTCATAATCAAGAGATTCCAAAAGTCCATCAACATGGAGTTTCTTCATGCGCTTTACAACAATATGACCTAAGCGGCAATGTCACAAATATGTGGTACTATCATTATTAACTTTGCATCTTTTGGCATCAATATTATTAATATGTGTATCACTACGATTGAGATTCAACAAGAATACCATTCACCAAGGGGTGCATGACTATAAAAGATATTACTCATATAAATAGAACAACCATTATTCTACGACTTAAATGAATAACCATCTCACAATAAACAAGATCTAGATATAATGTTTATGCTCAACGTACGCACCAAATAACAATTATTTAGGTTTAAAACTAATCCCAAAGGTAGATATAGAGGTAAGGTACCGACAGAGATCACATCAACCTTGGAACCAGTTTCGACACGCATCGTCACCTCGTCCTTAGCTAGTCTTTGTTTATTCCATAACTCCTGTTTCAAGTTACAAATATTAGTAACTGAACCAGTATCAAATACCCGGGCGCTACTATGAGTACTAGCCAGGTACACATCAATAACATGTATATCAAATATACCTTTGTTGATGTTGCCAGCCTTCTTATCTGCCAAATACTTGGGGCAGTTCCACTTCCAGTTACCATTCCCCTTGCAGTAGAAGCACCCAGTCTTAGGTTTGGGTGCAGCCTTGGGTTTCTTCACAGTAGCGGCAACTGTCTTTCCATTCTTCTTGAAGTTCCCTTTATTTTCCTTGCATTTCGTGAAACTAGTGGTCTTTCTAACCATCAACACTTGATGCTCGTTCTTGATTTCTACCCCATGGCCTTAAGCATCGCAAAGAGCTCAGGAATCGCTTTCTCCATCCCTTGCATATTATAGTTCATCACAAATCCCTTATAGCTTGATGGCAGTGACTGGAGAACTCTGTCAATGATCGTGTCATCTGTAAGATTAACTCCCAACTTAGTCAAGTGGTTGTGAAACCCAGACATTGTGAGTATATGCTCGCTAACAGAATTGTTCTCCTCCATCTTGAAACTAAAGAACTTGTCAGAGGTGTCATACCACTCAACCGGGCATGAGCTTGAAATACCAATTTTAGCTCCTAGAACATCTCATATGCTCCATGGTGCTCAAAACATATTTGGAGCCCCGATTCTAAGCCGTAAAGCATGGCGCACCAAACTATCGAGTAGTCATTAGAATGTGCCTACCAGATGTTCACAACATACACATACGACACTGGAGAGGGTGTGGAACCTAGCGGTGCATCAGGGACATAAGCCTTCTGTGCAGCAATGAGGATAATCCTCAAGTTACGAACCTAGTCCGCATAGTTGCTTCCATCGTCTTTTAACTTAGCTTTCTCTAGGAATGCATTGAAATTCAGGGGAACTACAACGCGGGCCATTGATTTACAACAAAAATTTTGCAAAGATAATTAAGACTAAGTTCATGATAATTAGTTCAATTAATCAAATTACTAATGAACTCCCACTTAAATCAACATCCCTCAAGTTGTCTAAGTGATACATGATCCAAATCAACTAACCATGTCCGATCATCACGTGAGATGGGGTAGTCATCAATGGTGGACATCTCTAGGTTGATCATATCTAATATATGATTCATGTTTGACCTTTCGGTCTCCTGTGTTCTGAGGCCATGTGTGTACATGCTAGGCTCGCCAAGTTTAACCCAAGTATTCTGCATGTGTAAAACTGGCTTACACCCGTTGTATGCGAATGTAGAGCCTATCACACCCGATCATCATGAGGTGCTTCGAAATGACTAACTTTTGCAATGGTGCATACTTAGGGAGAACACAATTTATTGAAATTAAGTGAAGGGATCATCTTATAATGCCACCATCATCCTAAGAAAAATAAGATGCATAAAAAAATAAACATCACATGCAATCAATATGTGACATGATATGTCCATTGTCATCTCATGCCTTTGATCTCCATCTCCAAAGCACCAACATGATGTCCATCATCACTGGCATGACACCATGATCTCCATCATCATGTCGTCACGTGGTCATCTCGCCAATTATTGCTTCTACAACTATTGCTAATGCATAGCGATAAAGTAAAGCAATTACATGACGATTAATGAATTAAAGACAACCCTATGGCTCATGCCGGTTGCCGAACTCATTGACATGCAACTCGTGAACCTATTAAAAAACATGATCATCTCATACATGAACATATATCACATCACGTTTTTGGTCATACCACATCACAACATGCCCTGCAAAAACAAGTTAGACGTCCTCTACTTTGTTGTTGCAAATTTTATGTGGCTGCTATGGGCAACTAGCAAGAACCGTTCTTACCTAAGCAAAGACACAATGGTGATAATCAAATTGCCTTTTAACCTTCTACAAGGACTGCCTTCATCAAATTAGATTCAACTAAAGCAGGAGAGATAGACACCTGCTAGCCACCTTATGCAAAAAAAGTTGCATGTTAGTCGGTGGAACCGGTCTCATGTGCGAGGACATGTAAAGGTAGCTCGAGCCGCTTCATTCCACAATACCGCCGAATCAAAATAAGACAAAAGAGGTAGGCAACACCCACAACTCTTTGTGTTCTACTCGTACATATACATCTATGCATAGACCTAGCTCATGATGCCACTGTTGGGGAACGAAGCACGAAAATCATTTTTCTCCTACGAACACCCAAGATCTATCTAGGAGAAGCATAGCAAGGAGAGGCGAGAGTGTGTCTACGTACCCTTGTAGACCGTTAAGAGGAAGAATATATCATGCAGTTGATGTGGTCGTACTCGTCACGATCCAACCGCGATCCAAACCGATGAAGTATCAAACAGACGGCACCTCCGCGTTTAACACACGTACGGCTCGATAATGTCTCCTCCTCCTTGATCCAGCAAGCAAGGGAGGATAAGTAGATGTGTTTTACGGCAACACCATGGCATGACGGTGATGGCGGTGGAGTGATTCTGGCAAGGCTACACCGAGCGCTACCGAAACAACAAAGACAGAGGAGTTACAAAGTAACAGGAGAGAGAGGGGGGCTTGTATGTCCTCTTGGGGGTGCCCCGCCTCTATATATAGGTGGAGGGGCATGGTGGCCATCCCTCCAAGCCCTAGGGGTGCACCAACGGGGACGAGTTGGACTCCTAGTCCAATTCCCTCCTTTTCCATACATAGGTGGACTTTCCACCTCTCCCAAGCCACATGGGCCTTGAGGGACTTGTGCGCCTAGCCCAATAAGGCCAGGGCGCCTACCCTCAGCCCATGCTAGCCCTTGGGACGTGGTGGAACCCTTGGTGGACTTCCGGACTCCAGCAGAAGTTTCTGGAACCTTCTCGAAGCTTCCCGGTACAATATAAAAAAAATTGGAACTTTTTCCGAAACCCTGAAAGAAACTTTCCATTTATAAATCTTTACCTCAAGACCATTCCGGAGCTCCTCGTGACGTCCGGGATGTCATCCGAGACTCCGAACAACATTCGGTCACCAAGATGCATATCCCAATATTACTCTAGCGTCACCGAACGTTAAGTGTGCGGACCTACGGGTTCCAGAATCATGTAGACATGACCGAGACACCTCTCCGGTCAATAACCAATAGCGGAACCTAGATGTCCATATTGGTTCCTACATATTCCACAAAGATCTTTTATAAGTTGAACCACGATGTCAAGGATTCGGTTAATCGCGTATGCAATTCGCTTTGTCTTGCGATATGTTACTTGCCCGAGATTCTATCGCCGGTATATCGATACCTAGTTCAATATCGTTACCGACAAGTCTATTTACTCGTTCCGTAATACAAGATCTCATGACTAACTCATTAGCCACATTTCTTTCAAGCTCTTTACAATGTTTTATTACCGAGAGGGCCCAGAGATATCTCTTCATCACACGGAATGACAAATCCCAGTCTCGATCCATGCCAACCCAACAGACACCTTCGGAGATACCTGTAGAGCATCTTTATGATCACCCATTTATGAAGTGACATTTGATATAACACAAGGTATTCCTCCGGTATCTGGGAGTTTCATGATCTCATGGTCTTAGGAATTGATACTTGACATGAAGAAAGCTATAGCAAAAAACTCAAGTGATACGATCAAATGCTAAGCTTACATTTGGGTCTTGTCCATGGCATCATTCTCCTAATGATGTGATCCCGTTATCAAAATCACAACTCCTGTCTATGGTTAGGAAACCTTAACCATCTTTGATCAATGAGATAATATAGTAGAATCTCATTGGGACATAGTATTTGTTCATGTATTCACACTTGTATTCAAGTTTCTGGTCAATACAATTCTAGCATGAATAATAAACCTTTATCATGAACAATGAAATATGATAATAACCAATTTGTTATTGCCTCTAGTGCATATTTCCAACTAAATAAGGAGGAATGGGGCCTTATGGACATGGTCCTGAACGAGCTGGCCGCGGCGGATGATGCCCTCACGCCTGTCCCAGCTGCCATCCCTGTGCCCGCGCTAGCGACCATCCCCGTGGCATTGACGGGCTGGTCGCCGAGCACCATCACAACATTGGAAGCCACGGTGTTAGTGAGGTCCATGCGGACCCGCGCGAGCTCATGTACATGCCAACGCCCCCGCCTTTGCCCGTGCGCGCGCCTGCACCCATCGCGACGCCAGTCCTTGTGCGTTTGCCTGCAGCCACCACGCCCGTGCTTGTGTGTGCGCCTGCACTTGCCACGCCCCCCTTAGTGTCATGGGACGATGTCATTGACCGCTACATCGCAGCGCCGCGAGTCGCCATCCTCCTGCGCCCCGCCCGTTGATCATGCGACGACCGGGTCTTTGATTTCCAAGTCAAGAACATTCTGGGCTGTCTTGAGGACTTGAAGAACGGCGTCCCGGGGGACGACTGTACCGGCGCAGCATGTCGCCTCCGCTGCTGCAACAATTAGTATCTTTGGGTTTAATATTGTATCTCGATTGTACGAATGTAAAGTCACAATATGACTGAATGAAACCTATGCTTTGAACAAACTTACATTTATCTGAATGTACATACTTATCAAAGTTTTTTTAAACATCAATCATCCCAAACATTTTAGATAGAACACCCATATGCAAAGTGAGAGCTATGGTTCCTTCCCTAGTAAGCCAAGGAAAATTTTCCACGCGGGATTTGTGCATCTTTTTCATCACAAACAGTTCTTGAACACTGTATGCAAAGCGAGAGCTATGGTTCCTTCGCAACTACGCCAAGAGAAAATCTAGCGCGTAGGGTTTGTACATCTCTTCATCGCAAACGATTTTTTATGACGACAACGTGCAACCACGTACAGACAATTTGGTAAGATTTGCATCTGTCATATTGGGTATATTGCCATTGCCCAACTAGAAACATTGGCATTTGTCGATCTAGTAAGATTGCCATTTGTCAACCTTGTAACACTACCATTTTTCAAAATTCGCAGCTAAAAATCACTAGCATGTGGCACCCTGGCTCAGAGCAACCAGTTTACCTTGCATTTCCAACCCAGAGATCATGTCTTCTGGAAATACACAACATCTTGGTACAGAAAACAACCGATTTATTGATACTAGCGGAAGCATAGTGCGATATTACATCAAGTAGCGAGGCCAAGCAGCACATTTGGTGCGGCTGAACAATATGTACATTATTTAGTGAACATAAAGGGGCCTCGATCACGACATCTATGCGGTAGCGGAACAACGATGAAGCGGGACTCCCTAGCACAAGGACACTGATGTGGACACGATCTAGGCACAACAGCAATCCGATCCAGCTAGACTTTCCTGAAATCTGGCGTAACACGCCAGGTCAGGACATTGAATGTACTTGCAAGCTCACAAGAAACATAAACATAATGACAAACAATATCATGACATTTAATCAAGTTAAATGCAAATAACAACATGCTTATCATGCCATGCATCCAAACTTGTGCATTGAGTCCCTCAGACTCTCTTACCAACGGGTTGCCTTGTAACCCAACGGTGATCATTCACGGATCACAAACGACACCACACTCGGTTCAAGCCACGGTCAGTCTCACTGACATCATCATAATTTAACCAGTGCCATGCAAATAACTTAGTGTGCAAGCTTAGTTTATAAAAGTTGATCCATGGTGTGACTTACTTACGAACTGGGCCCTTATCTGTGGGCACGACTATCGATAGATTTAATACACTCCGACGAGGTAGCGCACTGTACCCACACCACGGAACCCATGGCCTCGCACTCCCATTCGGGTGGACCAATGGCATTCCGACGGAACTCTCCCATTGTCATGACACTTTCTCGGCCACTCCGAAACTCCCCACTGGGCCAAGTCATGGGTGGCCCCGTGCCTACCAAAGGCATCACAACCACCGTCGTGAAAAAACAAAAACGGTCCAAATGAGGACAAGGTATCATCTCAACAACAATGGGCACACAATGTTATGGCTACCTACCGGGCCAGGGTAATGCATGCCCATAACCTTCCCTCATTGGAGGCACCGACAAGAGGCATGATAAAGGACCGACTAATGACCTTCCCATAAAACACAAATGTGGTTGCACTGGTCAGCCTGATTCAATGGCACCATAACCCGATCAACTTTATGTTCAAGTTCAATTAACATCAGGTTTAACTTGAAATAAAATGCTTGAGTCACCATATGCCATGCTCATGCAACCATAGGACATACATCACATATCACTTAGAAATAACAGATCAACCTCATCAAAAGTTCTACTTGCACAAATCATCACTAGTCTCTACTGATTATTTTCACTGGTTAATTTGCACTCATCATTTTTGGTTTATCATTTACCATATGAAACTCATCATGCACATACAAAAGATAATACCGATGCTAGTCATACCATAGTCATAGCAAAATCACATAGTCCAACTACTCATGCTAGATCTCACTAGTTCAAGTACTCACTTCTGTAAACTAAGCATCTTGTTCATGACAAAATAACTAACACAAGTATTATTCATTCAATAACTACATGCAAGAAATAACATATATTCAAGTTGGAAAAATCATGGATATTGCAAAGACACCATGAAAATGTTTGTATGGCTTGCCTTAGTTCAGAGGAGCTTCACACTCCTCTTGGATATCTTCAAGACAAGCTTCTCCTTCTGAAAATAATTAAAATGACAAAAATAAAACATCAAGAACACTTCTGAAAATTACCAGAAAATCTAGACAGCAGAGAAAAATCTCAGCTTCGGTCTGCTGCTAGAGATTTCCAGTAAGAACACAATGCAAAAAGAATCAACTCATTTGGACTTGTGGTTTAGGAGTTATAGCCAATCAAAGTTCTGGTCAAATTTTGATTTAAATTTGAAATAAAAGAAAACCAGGGGGGTGACGTCAATGGCGCACTTCTGAAATGCGCCACCACTCATACCGCTTCGCCCGTGGCTGAGAGGCTAACAACAGGCCCCACTGGTCAGGTCAGAGGGAGAGGGAGAGAGAAACAGTGGCGAGCGGCTAGATCTAGAGGGATAGAAAGATAGAGGAGGTCAAGGCACACCTGCCCGTACCCGTAGCGTGGTTAGGGGTGTCCGAACGGGGTCGGAACGGACCTCTCTAGTGGCACCAGAAAGCAGAGGTCATCCGAGTTGAAGACAACGGTGTCGTGGGGCTTCACCAGGGGCTCCAACATGGTCGGACGACACCAATGAGCCACAACCAAGCTGCCTGAGGAGTGGGTTGAGCTCGGGAGGCAGTGGAGTGAGGTGGAGGTGCTGCGGGGAATCTCCGGCAATCTTGGGTTGGGACGGCGGCCAGAGGCCTGCCCGTCCGGGAATCGGCTTTCCTATGAGCTCGTGGAGGTTGTGGAGGTGTGCGGCGAAGCTCAAGGAGTCGGGACGGGGCTTTATTTATAGGCGAGCGAGAGGAGGGGATCGGGCTTCGCCGTGAAGCTTCTGGACAAGGCGCCCGATGACGAACGATGTCAGCGAGTGGGGGAGAAGGCGATGCAGCTCACGCGGGCACTATGAGAGGGCGGAGAGGAGCACATGAGCTAATAAGGCAACAAGCATAGTGGCATGGGTGCACTGTTGGCTTGGTCACGCCGTTCCCGTGCTCACTGCGGTGAGCTCCGGCATCGGCGAGCGCCAGGGAGGAGTTAAGGGGGTCAAGATGATGATGGTGGCGAGGTTTGGCAAGGTGCAGTGGTCGGGGAAGCGAGCACGCGCTCAACAGAACGCGGGCGCATGGAAGATCGCGCCGACTGCATGCCAGCACCCCTGGACGAACGCAGTCACTATGTAAACTATGACATCAGGCCGTGCTAAGCGCAAACTTCATGTCTGGCGTGTAGTCCTTGGTAGTTTGAGTGGTTCCAACGATTTGAGTTGAACCCAGGAGTTGTGAGTGCGTGGTTTACTTCCTGGTAAGTTTCTGGACAGTAACTTGTGAGGTTAACTGAGAGTGATTCAATAAGAGTTAAGGGTTGGGCTTTGGGCTTTAGCATTCTCTGAGGAAGGTAATGAAGCTTAGAAAAGATCAGCCTCATTGGATCAAGGAAAAACATACTTGCTGCGTAAAGTGGCTATTCTGTCTAGAACATAAATGATTTTCTATAGCAAAAATATTCCAAAAAGTTATGCAATATTTTTGCTCAGGGAGGTGCCCTAGGGTTCAAAGAATATTTGAGAATTTTTTCAGGATTTTGGGAGCAATAAAAATGATGGTTGCTTTGGAGCATACTTCTCTGAAGTGAGTTTCAGAGAAGAAAATGAATATTTTTCTTTTATGAAAAATATTCCTTGGGGCATTTTTAAAAATTTTCAGAGAAAGAAAGTTGAGTTAGGGGTGGATGGGTCACTTGGGTGAAAATCAAGGGTAGGCCCAAGTGCTCAAGTCCATTTGAATTGATTCAAAACTCCAAATCCAAAGCAAAGGCAAAAGAAAGTCCGGAAAAAGAGAGACGGCAAATCCAGGCTGTCACAAACCTCCCTCACTTAGGATGAATCTCGTCCTCGAGATTCGGTTGCTTGGGAAAACAATTCTGGATAGGTTGTCCTTAAAAATTCCTCTCTTTCCCAGGTTGCTTCTTCCTCGGTGTGATGCTCCCAGTGAACCTTATAAAACTTGATCGCCTTACTACGTGTGACCCTTTCTGCCTCATCCAATATTCCGAATGGTCTCTCCTCATAGGTTAAATCCTTGGCAAGCTCAATTTCTAAGATACCGTCCTTTTCTTGGGTGGTGAAATACACCTTCTCAGTTGTGAGACGTGGAACACATTGTGTACTTCCAACAATTCTGGTGGCAATTCCAACTGATAAGCAACTGTGCCAACTCTAGTCATGATTGGGAACGGACCAATATATCTTGGTGCCAATTTGCCTCGGGTCTGAAATCGCTTGATTCCCTTCATTGGTGTGACTCGGAGATACACATGTTCTCCGGGCTCAAAATTGACTTGCCGATGTTTGGCATCATAATAACTCTTCTATCGTGACTTAGCCAACTGCAGTCTATCTCAGATTTCCTTGACTTGTTTCTGTGCCTCCAATATTAAATCAGTTCCAAAAATATTGCTGTCTCCGGTTTGGGACTAGTTTATGTATTGCGGCACTTACAACCATACAAAGCTTCATACGGTGACATCTTCAGACTGGTTCAGAAACTGTTGTTGTAGGAGAATTCTGCATATGGCAGACAATCTTCCCACTTGGGTCCATGGGCCAAAGCACATCCTCGAAGCATGTCTTCAAGGATTTGATTTACCCGCTCAGTCTGACCATCTGTCTGTGGGTGATAGGTCATGCTGTATTTGAGGGCGGTCCCCAAAGCTTGATGGAGTCGGGACCAGAATGCGGAGGTAAAGAGTGAACCTCGATCTGAAGCAATTGTTCTTGGCACTCCATGCAGACTGGCAATCCGGGACACATATAGTTGTGCAAGTTGATCAGCTCGATATGTGGTGCTGATGGGAATAAAATGAGCCATTTTAGTCAGCGTGTCCACTATGACCCATACTGCATCATTGCCTCGGTGAGTCCGGGGTAGACCGGTGACAAAGTCCATGCAGACATCATCCCATTTCCGTTGCGAGACGGGTAGAGGTTGGAGAAGTCCGGTGGGTTTCTGGTGTTCTGCCTTTACTTTGTTGCATGTGTCACAACAAGCGACAAAATATGTGATGTACTTTTTCATTCCATCCCACCAAATATCTGTCAAAGGTCGTTGTACATTTTGGTACCTCCAGGGTGTATTGAATACGAGGATTCGAGTGCTTCTGCCAAATTCTTCTTTCTCAAGTCTACTTGCTCGGGTACACATATCCGTCCTCGAAACCTAAGTGTACCTTGCGCGTCTTGAGAGAAATCCTAAGTCTTGCCTTCTTGTAGACGTCTGAGATGACCTTGTAGAATTTTGTTGTCAGCCTGGGCCATGGCGAATCTCATCCTTGAGAGTAGGAGTTACTTCCAAAATATTTCCAAGGCCGACGTTTACAATTACCAAGTTAAGCTGAGCAATCGCTTGTTGGAGTAGGACTCCATCATGGCATTTAAACTGGCAGGCTTGTGACTGAGGGCATCGGCAACCACGTTAGCTTTGCCCGGATGGTAATTTATTCCCAGGTCATAGTCCTTGACCAATTTGAGCCATCTTCGCTGTCGAAGGTTTAAGTCTGGCTGAGTAACTATATATTTGAGACTCTTGTGGTCGGTAAATATCTAACATCTTTTTCTAATGAGGTAGTGTCTCCAAAGTTTTAGAGAGTGCACAACAACGGCCAACTCCAAGTCGTGCGTAGGATAATTCCCTTCATGGGGTCGTAACTGGCGAGATGTGTAGGCTACCACCTTGCCATCTTGCATGAGTACACATCCAATACATTTTCTGGAGGCGTCACAATACACATCAAAGCTGCGGTGAATGTCTGGGAGAGTCAGTACTGGTGCTGATGTTAATCTGGTTTTTAGCTCGTTAGAGCTTTTCTCACAGTCGTTAGTCCATTCAAACTTCTTATCTTTCTTTTGGAGCTCTATCATTGGATTGGCAATCTTGGAAAATCCTTCGATGAACCGGCGGTAATATCCGGCTAATCCAAGAAAACTTCAAATTTTGGATACAGTCGTGGGTGCTGCCTAGTCAAGCACGTCTTTCACTTTGCTGGGATCCACAGCTATGCCTTCCGCAGATAGAACATGTCCCAAAAATCTGACTTGTTTGAGCCAAAACTCACACTTGCTAAATTTTGCATATAACTGATGGTCACGGAGTCTCTGTAAGACTGCTCGGAGGTGTTCCTTGTGCTCTTCGTCACTCTTTGAGTATATGAGGATGTCATCGATGAAAACCACCAGAAACTTATCCAAGAAATCCATGAATACCCTGTCAGATTCCAGGTTCTGCAAATCCTTGATAGGTTCAAACTCTGGGGTGCGTGCAGAGATCTCAACCTACCCAGCCTGCCTACTCGCGATCTTCTAAGCCTAGAGCGTCGAGCTCAAAGGGACAGAGAGACACATGAGTTTATCCTGGTTTGGGCCACCTAACGGTGTAATTCCCTACTTCAGCATTTTGGTGGATTGCCTCGAGGGGCTAAGGATGTACTTGTACAGTGAATGAACTAGCCTCAGGAGGTGAGGTGTCCTTGAGCTCAAGAGAGCTGGTGAGGTGGTCGAGTGAGAATGGATCCGATCTGTTCGTCCCCTGTCTATGGTGGTGGTTAAGTCCTATTTATAGTGGCCTTGGTCCTCTTCCCAAATGTTAGCGGGAAGGGATCCCACAACGGCCAGATTTGAAGGGGGACAAGAAGTACATCCTATCCTGAGTAAAGTGGTCTTCGCCTGCGAAAAGCCTCAGGTCGTGACACCGCGGTGGGCTCGGCGATGACCTCCGTCCTGCCGTCCTGACAGTCTTGGTCTTGTTGCACCAGAATGGAAACCTTTGGCTGATTCCTCGGGACTCCGCGCCTGCTGCTTGCCTCCTTTGCACCAAAGAGGAAATTGGTACTGTGCGCCCACTAGCACCCGCCTGGCCTTGGTCGTCATGGCTCACATCAGCTGAGCCTCGTGAGGGGCACCTTGCATAGAACTCTCCGCCCCTCGGGAGCCATCTTGAGGAGGCTGATCCCTTTGGAGGCGTTGGCGTCGTCCGCCTCACGAAGCTTGGCCCCTCGCAAGGGTCTTGAGTTGTTGATGCTGAAGCTGGTCCGTACCATGCCATCGATGGAGCCACGCACTGGGCCGCAACAGGCAAGTCTGGGTACCCCCGTATCCAGAACGCCGACAGTAGCCCCCGGGCCCAAGGCGCGCTCAGACTTGGCTTCTAGGCGAAGCCAAAGGGCAGGTGCGGAGCACCACGGGCCCTAATAGCCTACGGCCTTGAACAACACGTGGAAATTGATGGGACGTGGGTGTCTCCACTTCCCCATGCTGCGGTACTTCTTCTCGCGGCGGGGGCCACCAGCTCCGGGGAGTCCCCACAACGAGGGGAGGCGCGCCCTCCCTACCCATGCTTCTCCTCGTTGGACGTGCTCCCGGAGTTTGTGGTGTGGTCGAAGGTGCCTGCCGGCACCTCGCTCCGGCTCCTGCGCTTCTTCTCCAGCGAGCTGCCATCCTCGGGGCTCGGCGGCCTCTGGCTGCAGGCTGACGGCTGCTGCAGCAAGGCCTCGTGGGTGGGGACTGAGGTCGCCGCCATGGGCAGCATGGTCCTGACCCGTGGCTGGCAAACATTCGCCCGTGCATGGGGCCTGAGCGAGAGGTGCACCCTCTACTTCAAATGCGACAGCCTAGCGACCCTCTTCGTGAGGGTGTTCAGGGAGGACAGCCGCTGGATGGGGTGCTGCCCGGAAGACGGCATCAACGACGAGGGCGACGAGGGTAAACTTGGCCTTGACGACGTCCGCTCCTCCTCCCGCAGCGTCAGCTCTTCCTCGGATGAGAGCTCGGGTAGCGGCAGTTACGACCAACCCTCATGCTGTCGAGCTCGGATCGAGGGCAGCAGTGGGTCGTCCCGCCGCACTGCTCCGGTGAAGTTGGAGGGAAGCCCGGCATGAGCTCGGGGCTGCCGAACTTGGACTCGAGACCTGCCGCGGCCTCGGGCCGCTTGCGGGCGAACTAGTGGAGCACCGAGGCCACCTTGAGGTGTTGTTGAGGACACAAGGCTGGATTTGCACGCCCTTGGGCAATTTTTGTTTAGCCTTTCCTTTCTTATGCAATTCGAAAAAAGTAGTGTGCCCCGCTGGGGTGTGTAATGAACTATGGAAGTTATGCCCCTTATGCAATGCTGATTATCTTAATGCCGTGCCATGATGTCTGTACTTTGGGTAGGCAAGGGTAGAATAACTTAGCTTGGCGCGCCTGCAGTGGCTTTCCTACTCACGAGGGCGAGGCCCTTGGTGTCTGGCGGGGCCCCCATTCCTGGCAACTCGGGAGGCGCTTCAAGCCTCGGGAGGTGTTGTAGACCCACCGCTGAGCTGTTTAGAGAAAAATGAAGCTTGTCTAGCACCTCGTTCCTTTTTGCGCAAGCCCCCTGTCGGTGTCAAAACCGGCGGATCTCGGGTAGGGGGTCCCGAACTATGTGTCTAAGGCTAATGGTAACAGGAGGCAGGGGACATGATGTTTTACCCAGGTTCGGGCCCTCTCGATGGAGGTAATACCCTACTTCCTGCTTGATTGATCTTGATGATATGAGTATTACAAGAGTTGATCTACCACGAGATCATAGAGGCTAAACCCTAGAAGCTAGCCTATGATTATGATTGTTGTTGTCCTACGGACTAAACCCTCCGGTTTATATAGACACCGAGGGGGCTAGGGTTACACAGAGTTGGTTACAGAGAAGGAAATCTACATATCCGAATACCCAAGCTTGCCTTCCACGCAAAGGAGAGTCCCATCCGGACACGGGACGAAGTCTTCAATCTTGTATCTTCATAGTCCAATAGTCCGACTAAAATATATAGTCCAGCTGTCCGAGGACCCCTTAATCCAGGACTCCCTCAGTAGCCCCTGAACCAGGCTTCAATGACGATGAGTCTGTCGTGCAAATTGTCTTCGGCATTGCAAGGCGGGTTCTTCACCGAATACTCCATAGAGGATTTCGAACACAAGGATCGTGTCCGGATCTGCAAAACAAATTCCACATTCCACCGTAGAGAGCATAATATTCCACAAGTATGATCTGCTGACAGCTTTTTATAGCATGACATCACACCACAGTCCGGTCATTATTCGAACCATTTTTCACAACCAGTCACCGCACATATCGCGAAGCGGGTTCCTTGACACATCTTGTTGAAGCAGAGATCATGTCCCCTTATCACAGGATTCTCATCAATACGGGTATGGGTAACCCAACCGCACCATCAATCGTGGCGTTGGGAAATGAGCAATTTTAACGGGCAGGTGGGGAGGCGCACAATTTCTACCACCTTTATAAAGAGACAAGGACTCTCCTGTTTCACCCACGCCTCCTTCCTTCTTCGCTCATCCATTCCCGCATGCTCGAGCTCCAGCGCCCCAGTTCTCACCTTCTCCGCACAGCCAAACATGTCCGGAGCGGGAGGCAAGTGGATGACCTCCTCCGTCAAGGAGGAGGACATTACGAAGCTCTGGGCGGCCGGATACTTGGCCGCAGACATCGTGCACCGGCTCCCGGACACAGGGAAGATCATTCCGACTTCGGGACCCCACGAGAGGGTCGTGTTCCTCGCACACTTCGTCCGCGGACTGGGATTCCCCCTCCACCCATTTGTCCATGGGCTCATGTTCTATTACGGGCTGGATTTTCATGATCTAGCCCCTAATTTCATCCTCAATATCTCGGCGTTTATCGTCGTGTGCGAGGCTTTTCTCCGCATCAGGCCCCACTTCGGCCTGTGGCTAAAGATCTTCAACGTGAAGCTGAAGATTGTGGTCGGCCAGCAGGCGGAGTGTGGAGGCGCCATGGTGGGCAAGATGCCCAGCGTTACCTGGCTCGAAGGCTCCTTCCTGGAGACTGTGAAGGGGTGGCAATCGGGGTGGTTCTACATCACTGAGCCGCGCGACGCCAACTAGGTGGCGGCCCCCGAATTCCAATCCGGCATCCCCTTGTGGCTCACCTCCTGGAAGGAGAAGGGCCTAACCTGGGGTGCATCCGCGGAGCTGACCGGACTCCAGAACTGCGTCAAAAACATGACAACCAAGAAGATCAAGCTTGTCAACGTGGTCCAGGTCATGCTATTTCGCCGGATTCTCCCGTGTCAAAGACGGGCATTCAACCCGTGGGAGTTCGATGCGGCCCAACACCAGACACTGCAAGAGCTCTTCGATACGACGCACAAAGACGTCTGGAAGGTGTTGTTCAAGGCCAGCGAAGTTCCTCCTCCCACCACCGAGGACCGCGGACTCAGCCAAGGGCCACGCCAATGCGGTAAGCATTCTACATTTCGCAAGATGTGACTTTCCTCAGTATGTTCGTGGGAGGAACTTAAGCCATTGTACTAATCTAACAAGACTATGTGGTGATAGCGAAGCGGATCGACTGTCCGGCTCCGTTGCCTGAAGATCCAGCAACTGCTCTCCTGACGAAGATGCTGGTTCTGGCGCCCTATGAGGTGCCGGAGAAGAAGGCCAAGAAGAAGGCCAGAGGGACCAGGAAAAACCTCCGGCGCAAGGTGGTGTCAGACTCATCGTCCGAAAACACCAAGGCGCACAACTCTAACGACAATGAGGAGGAGGAGGAGGAGGAAAACCCTCTCCCCCAAACCGAGGGGGGGGGGGAGAAAAGGAAGGCCGCCCCTTCCGGGGAGGCCGAAGGGTCCAAGAAGGGAAGGACCCTCCCTCCGGACTACTCCACAACCGCCACCTATAGCGAGGAGGAGTGGCTACCCAGGGACAAGCCCCTGGCGAAGTCATAAGTATTCGGATACCATAATAATTCTTGCATGTTTTTAGCTTTACTTATTATGTCAAGATTTGCTTGTGCAGTCCGTCCAAAGCTCACATCGACTCGTCCTCCTCGGATGGGTCTTTGAGCTCATCGGAGATGAATAGCTATTCACTCCCGATAGCTTCTACTCCCCGGCTCGCGGATGACACCGAGGTGTTATCTTAGATGATACCGGGCCAGGAGGAGGTAGTCCCGGAGACGCCTCAAGGCAAGACTCCTGATGCCGAGCTCATGGGGGGGGGGGGAAGATCCCCATGGAATCGGATGAGGGGGCCGCTGCAGGATTGGCCCCCAGCCAGATACTGCGCCGGATCCTCCAGTGGTTCCGGATTCAGGCAGGCAGCCACCCGTCCAGGGGGCGAGCCATCTGTGCCGATGACCTCTGCCCATCCAGAGGCATCGGATAATTTGGTGGAAGCGCTTCAGAGCGCTTCCTTTGATGAAGGACATCGTACTCTTATGAGTATGGTGATTGAGAAGGTTCAGTCCGCCAAAAGTGGATTAACCGAAGCCTGCGCCAGCCTCTTGACAGGCTTTAAAGTAAGTATTTTAAATTATGAGAAAGTATCACAGTACAGAGAGTAGCTCATGATGCTCTGTTTGGTGTTCGGGAAGAAAAGCCGAACAAAGGATCACATATTTTTCCCAGGAGTCTAATCATATTATGCCTTTGTGAATAAGCAGGCGTTGCTGCTGGCCGCCGCCGCTGGCATGGCGGAGGTCTCTAGACTGAGGCAGAGCCTTGGGCGGGCCGAAGAAGAGCTCCGCCTCGTGAAGAGGCAGCTCGAGGAGAACAAAGGTAAGCAATACCCCGTCTGAATGTTATATACAAAGGAAAACATCGTTGACGCTAATAGAAGCATGATGGATTTTACTAGGGGCCATGACCGAAGTGGTGGCCCTTAAGAAGGCACTGTCCGAGGCCGAAAAAAAGTGGCCAAGGAGCGCACCGAGCGCGAAAAACAAGATGCGCAAGTTGATGAGGTCTAGCAAGAGCTTCAGGACTTCGTCAAAAAATTTGAGTCCTTGGAGCGTGACTCCAAGACGCAAGAGTCGGAGCTTGCGAAGGCCCGTGAGAGCACACTAGACGCCAAGGCTGAAGCCTAGAAGGTCCTCTAGGAAATTGAGGCGGCCAAGAAGATAGCTGCGGGTAAGGCTTTCATTATGCAAAGCAAGCATGTGAAAGAGACTTTCCTTTTACTTACCTGAATTTGGAGCTCTCTAGGAGCATTCACAAATCTGTCGCGCAACATCTCTGATGCTGCAGAGTTCTACTGGGCTGAGGAGGGGAGCTTGACGGATAAGCTGTTTTGGTCCCAATATATTGGGGCCGAACGTCCGATGACCTTGATCGACCAGCTAAAGCAATTGGTCGAACCTCATAAGGCGACCGAACTGGCCATGAAGGACTTCATAGTCCGTCTATGGCCTGGCGAGCCCCTGCCCAGCAGCTACTTCGGCTTTATCAAGCGGATGGTGAGTGCCTGTCCGCGGCTTGAAGTCGTTAAGCGGTCCGTCTGCATTGTGGGTGCGCGCAGGGCCTTGGCCCGTGCGAAGGTGCATTGGGGGAATACGGACGTCGAGAAGCTGGTGACAGAGGG
Source organism: Triticum aestivum (assembly GCF_018294505.1). Lineage (NCBI taxonomy): Eukaryota > Viridiplantae > Streptophyta > Magnoliopsida > Poales > Poaceae > Triticum > Triticum aestivum. The sequence goes on from NC_057798.1 coordinate 349,137,210, forward strand.
GCCGCCGAAGGGCAAGGAGCATCACCACCATGAACGGTACTATGACAATGTCATTAAGGGTGCCCGCCTTGTGGCGGATGAATGTACTAAGGATGTTATATTTGAATGAATGTACTCATGTCATCCTGTATTATGAAAACCAGTTCATGTGCGCTATGTAGCGCCTGTTAATTTAAAATATTACCTTCTGTGCGGCCGTTTAAAAAATCTTTAGAGTTGGCCAGTCGTCGGCTTCCGCCCCCATGTAACTAGTACTGGGGTGTTCGGGATAAATATAAACACTCTTTATCCAAGCTTTTGGTCCTTTTAAGGAGGTGTTTAGCACCACGAATGAAGCAATCGGACTATACGACTTTATCTCCCTCACTTAGCCATACAAGTCTACAATTTTAAATTTTGGCGAAGCCCCTAGTATCCGGAAAGTCGGACTCGGGGCGCTATACACGCCTAAATTGGACGAGGCCGATTCCTCGCCTGAAGCGGAAAAAATCTTTAAGGATTTGAGACCTCTCGAATGGCGACCAACTCTCGCCTTATCATGACAGTCAGTTTTCGGCTTTCTCTACTGAGGTGCTCGTCCGGAAGAACCGGGACACAATCACAGTAGTTCTCCCTGCGCTACCTTAGCCGATATAGCGGAACATAAGGTACCAAAACATGGGAGCTGGGCAAACCCAACTATTGACCGAAGACATGATTCGGAGCTGATGCATATAGTGCTATAAGTTCGGGGTGCTGCACTATCGAAAGTGTTTAGACTTCTCTTGCTAGGTTATGGGGTACCGAAGCCCCTGGCAAACTGGTCGTGCCAAAATGCACGTGTATAATAAATAAGCAGTAAAGAAAAGGGATAAATAAACGTAATAGCAAGCTGACGCTATATACTATTTTCCCTTGTTATTCAAATGAGACGTCAAACCGTACATATACAAGTAGTGTGATAAGTAGAATAGGACTGTTTGACACGTCCTGACCAGGAGCGGGTGGTATGCGGTTATGTAAAACAGGTATAACGATCGTTATCAGAGACCACCTGAGGATTCCCTCGTACGCCAAAGCTTCTTGTCCTCCTGGTGTGTCCGTCCCGCTATGTGTCTGATAGCCGGTCCTTCAGAAGAGCCTCCTGAAGATAGGGACCTGAAAGAAAAGGGGTGCGAAAATGCGTGTGTCCCGGTGCGGTCGAACCGCATTGTGGACCGTGTTATGGCCATGCCTCCGCCTATGCCTAGGGTATTTTAAGTGCGTAGTTATGTACGCGCGGCACAAATTTCGCCGTTTGACTGGGACTAGGGCAGAGGCTGGGTTGCTAGTCGAGCTCTGGACGCGCCGTATAATCCTGTTGCAGAGTACTCCGGACTCGCTTGACGATATCCGGGTTATTTATTGCCGAGTTGGCTGTTTGCCTAAGAAGGCCGTTTTGTACTTCTGCCGCGAGGGCCGCAGTGTGCTCCTCCGTGCGGAGCGAGCGCTTTGTGTTTCCATTGACTGTGATAACCCCGCGAGGTCCTGGCATTTTGAGCTTGAGGTATGCATAATGCGGTACCACATTGAATTTGGCGAATGCGGTTCGTCCGAGCAGTGCATGATAGCCACTGCGGAAGGGTATGATGTCGAAGATTAACTCCTCGCTCCGGAAATTGTCCGGAGATCCGAAGACCACTTCCATAGAGATTGAGCCCGTACAACAGGCCTCCACCTCCGGGTATGACACCCTTGAAGGTGGTTTTCATGGGTGAGGGAGTCCTGGATTAGGGGGTGTCCGGATAGCTGAACTACCATCATCGGTCGGACTCCAAGACTATGAAGATACAAGATTGAGACTTCGCCCCGTGTCCGGATGGGACTTTCCTTGGTGTGGAAGGCAAGCTTGGCGATACGGATATGTAGATCTCCTACCATTGTAACCGACTCTATGTAACCCTAGCCCTCTCTGGTGTCTATATAAACCGGATGGCTTTAGTCCATAGGACGAACAACAATCATACCATAGGCTAGCTTCTAGGGTTTAGCCTCCTTGATCTCGTGGTAGATCTACTCTTGTAACACACATCATCAATATTAATCAAGCAGGACGTAGGGTTTTACCTCCATCAAGAGGGCCCGAACCTGGGTAAAACATCGTGTCCCTTGTCTCCTGTTACCATCCGCCTAGACGCATAGTTCGGGACCCCCTACCCGAGATCCGCCGGTTTTGACACCGACATTGGTGCTTTCATTGAGAGTTCCTCTGTGTCGTCACCGATAGGCTAGATGGCTTATTCGATCATTGTCGGGGAAACTGATCCGCGAACACCTATGGGGCCGGCGGACCGAGCCCCTTTCGGTTCGGCGGGGGGCAGAGGTCGCACGAAGAGCAGATCGAGGCAAAGCACACGAGCAGTTTACCCAGCTTCGGAGCTCTCCGGAGAGATAATACTCCTACTGCTGCTTGTCTGATTCTCTTATGTTCTTGCTCGAGAGTGAGCTAAGTGTTTCTCTGGCTTCCGAATGATCCGAACCCCCCCCCCCACATTGCGCATGGGCCTCCTTTTATACGCTAAAGGGGTCACCGACAGGTGGCAACGTAGATAAGGGTAAAAATGTAAAAAGAGAGGTGGTTGGTACAGTTACTTGTATAGTGTATCCTACCTAACCCTGACGGCAGGGGACAAGGGCATGAAATGCCTGTCTGTGTAGCCCAAACAGTGCAGAAAAGGACCGTCAGGGGCGCCACCGCTCGCCACGATGGCGATCTTGTCAGCTTCGCATGCCACCGCGCACCACTGGCTGCACAGCCTCCCGCCATGCGCGCCTGGAAAGGCCCCCAGAGCGACACGTTGGTGGATGCGCTGGAGCGTGGGCACAGAGTGGCCGCCTGCCGCGGCAAGCACCTTGCCGCGGCCGTTGTCTTGTCGGGTCCGGAAGCTTGTCGCTCACCGGGCCCTGATATGCCTTGGTTGGCCTTCCCGGCAAGCTCCTCTTGCCGGGGCCTTGTCTTGAATACTTTGTTCTTGAATGGCTCCAAAGGAACCATGGAGGACCTTGGCGGTCGCCCGGCAAGCCTTGCCGCGGGGCGCTGCAACTGCCCGTGCACAAGTTCGGGATACTAGGGTACCCCTATTCTAGTACACCGACAGGAGCCCCCGGGCCTGGGCCATACACGATGCCGAGCGCTGTTGGGCCAGGCCCAAAACAGGGCACGGGCACACGCGGCCTGGGTTATGCCGTATCTGACTCCGTATCCACCGCGCCCTCCATAACGGCACGCGTCGAATGCGGCGTCGTGGGAGAGATCGTGGGTGGTTTCTTTATTCGGAAGGGCGAAACGTCCGCCCCCTCCCTCTTTATAAGCAGGGAAAACAGGGGCGGTTCGCCCATCTCGTCGTTTGTTGCTCCAACTCTAGAAATCTCCGCCGCTCCCCCCTTCTTCTCGAAGCAGAAAGAGAGCAGCGCTCCGCTCCCCATTGCCACGAGCATCACCAACGCCGCCGATCTCCCCCACCACCTCCGCCATGGCTCCAAAAGCCGACAAGGGGAAGGGCGTGAAGTCGGCCGAGGCGCAGCGGCTTGCGGCGCTGCGGAAGGAGCGGGCCCTCTTCCCCCCTCAGCTCGGTGCGCAGGAGCTGAGGGAGTACTACTACCTCTTCTGGTCGACGGAGATGCGTGTGCATCCGCGCACTAGGGTACTCCCGGCTGCAGCTTCGGAACTGGCGCCAAGCGGGTACCCGTTCTTCGCATTGTTCTTCTACTGCGGGCTCTGCCCGCCCTTTTCTGATTTCTTCTGCGACAACATGAACACCTACGGGTTCCGCCTCCTTGATTTCACCCCCAACGCCGTTCTGACCATGGCAGTTTTCGCACATTTGTGCGAAAACTTTGTCGGAGTCCACCCAAATGTAGCCCTTTTCTGCCATTTCTTCATGCCTCGGGTCGAGAGAGGAGAGCCGCTTGCCGGAGGGATCGCCTGGATCTCGAGAGTCGGCAAGAAGGAGGCGTATCTGGAGGGTGAGCTCCGCAGCAAGTGGGAGGAGTGGAGAGCGGAGTGGTGCTGGGTCGTTGAGGAGAATCCGCAGCCGTTCACTGCCCTGCGCCAAGCCCCAATAGTGCACGGCAATGATTGGAGCAATGTGGCCCCGGAGGACGACAGGCTGAAGATTGCCATCACCCGAATCCTTCGCCTTAGGCTTGCCTGGCTCACTGTAGGCGCCATCGGCGCAGATTTCCTTCGCTGCCGCATCGCCCCCCTACAGGAGAGGGGGAGACCCGCCTGGGAGTTCAAGAACTCGGCGGACATCATGAGGCTGCGCTCGGGCCTCAACTTCAACTTCACCATCCTGGAGCTGGATGCGATGCTCCTGGAGTTGTTCAAACGAGATCCCCAACATCCATTCATGCTGCCGAGGAGCGTCGTTCCGTTGTGCAACAATTCGTCGCTTGACCGGATCCGCACAATGATGCCGTTGTGCGATTCGCACGGAATCACGCCAACTTGGCAAGAACCTGCAGATGACATCGTACAAGCGTTCTTCGATGACTTGGTAGAAGTGCCGGTCCGCACCGACGAACAGAAGAGCCTCACCTGCGACACTACCGACGCGGAGCTGCAGCATATCGCCACTAGGGCGGAAGAGGCTGCGGCAGCAGCTGCCGCGGGCGCGCTCGGGTTCACCGTGGAGGAGTCAGAGGCGAAAGAGGCGGCAAGCCTTGCCGAGCGCGAGGAGTTTGCCGGTGAGGAAGATCTTGCCGGCCCTGAAGCTGAGCCGAGCGAGGCCGGCGAGGAAGAGCCTGAGCCTTCAGACAGCTTGCCGCAGGCGGAGCCCCCGGTCCCGCCAAGAAGGCGTCTCCGCAGGGCCGGGGACGTAGCGGGGCGGCAAACGAGCCAACAGCCACCAAGCCGTGCGACACGCTCTACCGCGGTAAGCAATGTTGCCGCGGGAGTGCCTCACGCCGCTGCGGCAACTGGAGCGGGATCTTCCCAGTCCACCACCACCGCCCCTGCCAAGCGAGCAAGGGATCCTACTCCTCCGCCTCGCCGCACCGAAGGGGAGCCGGACTTCGATCTCTCCGCACTCAGCTCCGACGAGGAGGAAGAAGAGTAAGTTTCTTTGGCGTTCTTGTAGTTCTCCAATCTTGTTGCTTTTATCTTGTCTCTGACTTGCTTCGATCTGAATCCATTCCTTTTCAGGACGCTGGCCCAGAGAGCGGCGAAGAGAGCCAAGGCCCCAGTGATTGTCATCGAAGATGATCCCACCGTGTCGGCAGGTGGTGCGTCTGAGACCACCTTGACGGACCCGGTAACTACTCCCCAGAGCAGCCCCCAGCGCAGCCCCCAGCGTAAGTTTGTGGTTCACTTCTTTCTATCAGGCGCGCATGGGTGCTCTCTACTGACATCTTGACTGTTGAATTGTGTAGGAGCAGAACAGCCTCACCAGGAGGGCCCGGAAGTGCCATCTGCTTCGACTACGCCGCCAAGGGAGGAGTCCCCGGCAAGGGAGCGCTCTCCGGCAAGGGAGAACTCCCCGGCAAGGGACAGTTCTCCGGCAAGGGATGGCACCAGTGATCCTCCGGCGGTTGAGACCGCGACCGCAGATCCTAGTACACGTAATCTTCTTGCCTGAAAAACTTCCCTTGGGCTCTTTTTCTTCTGAATTCCCTTTCTTGGATTTTCGCTTGACTTTTCTCCCTTCTTCGTTCTTCAGATCCATCTGCTGCGGAGCCAATGGAGACTGAGGATGCCGGCGAGGAAGGCGCGCGTGGCAGCAACGACAACGCCGCCGCCAACGAACAAGGGGCCGGTGCTGATGAGCCCGTCGGCGAAGAGGCCGCCAAGGCTGTCGCCGCAGAAGCTGGCGAGGGGTCGGGCGATCGCACTGACGGCCCTGAGGCCGCAGGAGCGCCAGGCGCTGCGCCGACCGCCGATCCCTCCGCCACTGCCGCGAAGCCGGGCTCCGAAGAGCCCCAGCTCGGCGCCTACTTGAAGGCCGGCGACGGTATCTTCATCAAGCTTCCCTGGGCATCAAGCTCCAGGGCGCCGGTCGAAGGAGAAACTTTCGATGAGGAGCTGCTCGCCTCCGCTGGGCTGTCGTTGGTCGATGCGCCAAGCAGCAGCAGTGGCGAGCCTGAGGAGGAGCAGCTGCTACGGAAGCTGCTGTCACTCTACCGCGCACGACAAGCCAAGCTGGCTTCCTGGGAAGCGCTTGTCACGAAGGCGGGAGTCGATATGGAGAAACACGCAGAGGAGCTCCGGGGCCTCAATCAAGAAGCTCTCCGGTCCCTGGCACAGGAGCGGGAGTGACTCGCCGAGGAGCGTACAACCTTCCTTCTCGAGAAGGCCGAAGCTAAGGAGGAACAAAGGCTTGCTACCGAGAAGCAGTCCGCGCGAGAAGGCGAGTTGGTGCAGCGGAAGGCCAACCTTGACAGCTACGAAGAGGAGCTCACCGAGCGTGAGCAAGAGATTGGCGGGGCGCTCAAGGAAGCAAAGGACGCTGCCGTAGCTGCTGAGGCCGCCAAGAAAGAGCTGGAGGCCAATGTCAGGAAGAGCGACGAGGAGCTTGCCGCGCTTAAGCGTGAGCGCGAGAAGGATGCTGCCGCCCATGGAGAGCTGCAGGGTCTTCTCGCTGAGAGGAACAAGGAGCTCAGCGCCGCCAAGGACTCCAACGCGGATCTCGATTTGAAGCTGGCTACGCTGACTCAGACACTGGACGCCGCCAGGGAGCGCGAGGTGACCTTGTCGGAGAAGATCGAGGCCGACAAGGCGTTGCTGGCGAGCATCGCCGTTACCCAAAACTCATTTAGAGAGACTGCGGAGCACTGGACCGAGGGTCTGGTGAATATCGCCGCAGTCATCGACGGGGAGCTGGTGCAGCTGGGGATGGAGGACTTTGGGTATCCCTCCGACAAGCATCTCCAACCCAGCGCCAAGCTCAGCCTGTTCTTCAAGGGCGTGGCGACGGCACTCCAGCGACTCCGGGAGAGGATCCCAAAGCAGCTGGCCGATGAGTCGCGCAGGATTTGCACGGGGGCTCTCCAGAAGGTGCTGATGAGGGTGGCCTTCCGCAATCCAGGCCTCAACTTCACCAACGTCCTCAAATCCTTGCCGCCGGATGCTGATCGAGATGCGCTCAAGGCCCTTGTCGCACCTATTGTGGACAAGGTGAGCGAGATCAAGAGGGTCGAGGGCGATCGGTAGACTAGGCCGCCCGTTTTCTCTTTCTCCTTGTCGCTGCTAGCCATATTATAAGATCAATCTGTTAGAGCTGCGACAAGTTATCTTGTAATATAACTCTATTTCTGGTATCGATTGCTACATTATTTCCTTTACTAGATTCCTTCGTTTGTATGTTTTTACCCTACGCTTTTAGGGAACTTGTCGGCGCAGGCACCTTTGCCGCGAGCGCTGAGTACGGGACATCAGTAGCCTGCTGGCGATGCCGCTTCCGACAAGAAACCTTGTCGCAACTAGCCGCAGCTCTTAAGTTGTTGAGCGGACTCGAAACAAAGTAAGGGCGCAAACTAGCTACGAGTTGGTTCCTCCGCGCACAGGTTTTCCATACAAAGCACGGTCGTTCAAGGAAGATAACTTAAAATTTTAAAACTGATTGCTCAAACTTTGGCAACTTAGCTTTTCTGTCGTTTGCTTCCCGGCAAGGTTTCCGTCGAGGCGAAACTTTCTTGAACGACGCCTGTTCCACATCATTATCTTCTCCTCCCCCCGGCAAACTTGTGCGCGAGGGAATCTTCCTTCCTTTGAGAAAAAGAAAGAAGAGAAAATAACGATATGGAGCCTTACGGCTCGTTATTGCTTACCGGGGATTGGTGCTGCACAAAGTGTCAGATAACACATGCAAGAAAAAGATATATTGCATGAAACTGACAAGATGTGCAGAGCACATGAGCTTTACTTATGCACGGGATCTGCGCCCGGCTTTGTACAAAGGATTACATGCAACATCGGCAAGACTTGTACAAAAGGTGGTTGCCGGAACAGGTTCCGGCAACCGCGCCCTACGGGTAAAACTTACGAAGATGCTCAATGTTCCAGGAGTTGCTCACCGGAGTGCCATCTTCGGTCTCAAGGCGGACAGCACCAGGCCTAGTGACTCATTTCACCCGGTAAGGGCCTTCCCACTTTGGCGTCAACTTGTTGGAATTCTTGGCGGACTAAACGTGCCGAAGAACAAGGTCGCCTTCCTCGAAGCTTCTGGCATTAACTTTGCGGCTATGGTAGCGGCGCAAAGCTTGCTGGTATCGAGCAGCTCGTACAGCAGCCTGAAGACGATCCTCCTCAAGGAGCAGCGCGTCATCTTGTCGCAGCTGCTCTTGCTCAAGCTCATCATAAGCGAGCACTCGAGGTGATCCGTATACGAGTTCCGTGGGGAGAACTGCCTCCGCTCCATAGACTAGAGCGAAAGGTGTCTGGCCAGTGGCTCGATTTGGCGTCGTCCTGATCGACCAAAGAACCACCGGCAGCTCCTCGATCCAGTTTCTTCCGCACTTGTGCAGCCTGTCGAAAGTTCTAGTCTTGAGCCCACGCAGCACTTCAGCATTTGCCTTCTCCACTTGACCGTTGCTTCTCAGATGAGCAACAGAAGCGAAGCAGACCTTGGCGCCAAGGTCTTGGACGTAGTGCATGAAGGTGCAGTTCATGAATTGCGTGCCGTTGTCGGTGATGATCCTGTTAGGGATCCCGAAACGGCAAACAATCGACCTGAAGAACTTGACTGCTGACTATGCTGTCACCTTCCTCACTGGTTCCACTTCCGGCCACTTTGTGAACTTGTCGATCGCAACGTACAAGTACTCAAAGCCCCCGACAGCTCGGGGAAAGGGACCGAGGATGTCGAGCCCCCAGACCAAAAATGGCCAGGATAAAGGGATCGTCTGGAGAGCTTGAGCTCGCTGGTGTATCTGCTTGGAATGGAACTGGCACGCTTCACACTTGGTTACTTGTGCAGTTGCATCCTGGAGGGCTGTCGGCCAAAAGAAACCTTGCCGGAACGCTTTGCCGGCAAGTGCTCTTGCGCCAATGTGGTGACCACATATGCCTCCGTGTATCTCTGCCAACAGCTTTTGTCCGTCTTCCCGGCAAATACACTTCAATTTCACACTGTTGAGTCTTCTTCTGTACAGTGTGTTGTCGACGAACTGGTACATACTTGACTGTCGGGCTACTTTTTCCGCTTCTTCTTGCTCTTCGGGAAGTTCTCCTGTCTGAAGGAAATGGACAATCTGCTACGCCCATGCTGGAGCTTGTGGCTCGACAGCAAGGACTAAAGGCACATCTGCTGCTGCGGGAACATCGGCTTCTACGGCGAGAACCTGCGGTTCTGCCGGAGCTTGATGTTCCTCGGCAAGCTTGCCAGAGCAAAGCTTGTCGGGAGCGTCTGCTACGACGGAACAAACCATAAGGCTTGCCGGAGCAGACCGCTCCTCAGCACCCTTGGTGTTGATCTTGGAGACCTTCTTGGCGGCGGCTTCGGGAAGCTCTGTCGAAAAATAGTCACCAGAAACCAATTTCCTCTTCTTGCTCTGTCCAGTTGATGGCGTTACGGACGGTTGAGTCAGTTTGAGCACAAAGATCCCTGGTTCCACAGGTAACTTTAGCGCGGCGCACTTTGACAGGCCATCAGCAATGTCATTCTGAGCTCTCGGAACATGCTCCATCTGTAGGCTGTCAAAGTGCTCCTCTAGCTTTCTCACTTCATCAACATATGCTTCCATCAATGGACTCTGATAGTTCTTGTTCACTTGGCGGACGACAAGCTGTGAGTCACCCCTGACAATGAGCTTCTTAATCCCAAGGTCTGCTGCGATCCTGAGACCGGCAAGCAATCCTTCATACTCTGCAGTATTGTTGGTTGCTTGCTCCTTGGTAAAGTGCATCTGGACTACGTACTTGAGGTGCTCTCCGGTGGGTGCGACAAGCAGCACGCCCGCTCCGGCGCCTTGCAGCGAGAAGGCACCATCAAAGTACATTAGCCACTCTTTGCTCGCCTCCTTGACGGGGATGCTCATCTCTGGAATTTCTTCATCTTGTGTTGGCGTCCACTCTGCTATGAATTCTGCCAATGCTTTGCTTTGGATAATTGAAGTGCTCTCAAACTTGAGGCCAAAGCTTGACAGTTCCAGCGCCCACTCGACAATCCTGCCTGTCACTTCTGGATTTTGCAGTATCCTCTTCAGCGGAAAGCGAGTGACGACTGTGATCTCATGTGCTTGGAAGTAATGGCGCAGCTTTCTCGAGGCCATGAGAAGGCCGAAAAGCAATTTTTGCACACCAGAGTACCTTGATCTAGCCCCCTGCAGAAGGGAACTGACAAAGTAAACTGGGCGCTGCACCATTCTCTTCTGCATCTTGTCATGCTCCTGCGCAGATCCATCCTTGTCGGGACCAGAGCTTGTCGGCGAAGCCCCCTGCTTGTCACTGGATGCGTCTGCCGTGGTTGCCGGCTCATCATCCGCCTCCCTCTCCGCCACTAACGCAGCACTAACCACTTGATTGGTTGCCGCTATATATAGCAGCAACTTCTCTTGTGGCCTAGGTGCGACAAGTGTTGGAGTGGAGGACAGGTATCTCTTCAAGTCCTGCAGCGCAGCCTCCGCCTCCGGAGTCCATTTCATTGGACCTGCCTTTTTCAATATTTTGAAAAACGGCAGGGCGCGCTCAGCAGATCTAGAGATAAACCTGCTGAGAGCAGCCACACAACCGGCAAGCCTTCGTACATCCTTGACGCGCTTTGGTGCTTCAATCTGCTCCATGGCCTTGATCTTGTCGGGATTGGCTTCAATTCCCCGCTAAGACACAAAGAACCCGAGAAGCTTGCCGGAAGGGACTCCAAACACGCACTTCTCGGGGTTAAGCTTGAGGTTGATCTTGCACAGATTTGCAAATGTTTCGTCTAAATCTTGAATCAGGGTCGCCCTGTCCTTGCTCTTGACCACTATATCATCCATGTAGGCTTCCACATTTCTGTGCATTTGTGGCTCAAAAGCGTGTTGGACTACCCTTGCAAATGTTGAACCATCACTCTTCAAACCGAAAGGCATCCGTACGAAACAGTACATGCCACACGGGGTGATGAATGCGGTCTTCTCCTCATCCTCTTCTGCCATGAAGATCTGATGGTATCCTGAGTATGCATCAAGAAATGAAAGCAAATCACATCCGGCCGTGGAGTCAACAATCTGGTCGATGCGCGGCAAAGGAAATGGGTCTTTGGGACAAGCTTTATTGACATCGGTAAAGTCGATACAAAGCCTCCATTTCTCGTTAGCCTTGCGCATGACAACAGGATTGGCCAACCACGTGGGATGGAGCACTCCTCTGACAAGGCCTGCTGCTTCCAACTTCTTGATTTCTTCTACGATGAATTCTTGGCGCTCCACTGCTTGTTTCCTGACTTTCTGCTTGACGGGCCACGCATGAGGACAGACGGCAAGGTGGTGCTCAATTACTTTCCTGGGAACACCGGGGATGTCAGATGGTTGCCATGCAAACACGTCGACATTCGCCCGCAGGAAAGCAACGAGCGCGCTTTCCTATTTGGGGTCGAGAGTGGCGCTGATGGTGAAAGTACCACCAGTGTCGTCCTCCTTGGCGGACACCTTCTTGGTCTCAGGTGGAGCTGCCATTGCCTTCTTACACTTGCCGGTGGAGCTCGATGGTGCGTCCTTGACGGTAGCGCAGCACTCCGAAGAGGTGCGCTTGCCGGAGTGGGCATCAGAACTCTTGCCGGACTTGGTCTTCTTCTTTCCCCCGGGAGCTTCAGCGGTAAGTGATTTGCGATCTGTTGCGGCTGTTGCTTGTTGTCAGCACAGATAAGAGCATCCTTGTTGTCGCTAGGGACAGAGATGACACTTATCGGGCCTGGCATCTTCAGTACATTGTATGCATAGTGAGAGGCTGCCATGAACTTGGCAAGTGCTGGACGGCCAAGGATTCCATTGTAAGGCAATGGAAAGTCAGCAACATCAAACGTAACCCTCTCAGTCCTGAAGTTTAGCTCGCTGCCAAATGTTACCGGCAACGTGATCTTTCCCTTCGGCTTGCTCCTTCCCGGGTTGATTCCTTGAAATGTACCGGTCTCTTTGAGCTCGCTGTCAGGGATCTGGAGTTTCTGGAGCACCGTGGAGGAGATCAGGTTCAAGCCGGCCCCGCCGTCAACTAGCATCTTGGTGACTTTGAGGTTGAAGATAGTTGGTGAAACCAACATCGGCAAGCACCCGACCGCAGTTATGCGATCAGGGTGGTCCTCCATATCAAAGATGATAGGCGTGCTGGACCATTTCAGAGGCTTGCGTGACTCGACAGGTGGTTCTGCTGCATTGACTTCTCGCACCCATTGCTTGAGCTGGCGTTGCAAAGTATGCAGAGAAGCGCCGCCGTCAACGCACAGGACCTCTGTGGCTTTCTGGAACTCCTGCTCATCAGTATCCTCATCATCCATGTCTCCATCGTCGTCGTCATCTTCATCTTTGTCACGACCGCGAGGAGGTCTGTCTCCTTGCCGCTGCTTGGCCTTGCCGCGGCGTCCTTCTCGGCCAGGACGTTTCTTGCCGGATCCCCCAGCACCTTCCTGGGCCTTCTCCTTGTCGCGCCGCTTGTATTCAGCCTTTTGCTATTCAACAAGCTGCTCGACTTTCTTGCAGCTCTGGAGATCGTGGCCCTTGGTGCGGTGGATCTTGCAATACTGCTTGTTGGTGCCGTCCTGCTTGTGGCGACCGCCACCTCTGCGGCAACCTCCTTGCCAGAGCTGCCATCTTTGGGCGTCTTGCCGGACTGCTCAACGACCAACACCTCTTTTCCTTTCTTCTTCCTGTTGTTCTGCCGCCGGTTTTTCTTTGCCGGGGCAGCATCATCACTGTCAGATCCTCCTGCTCCTATGTTCTCTTCGGGGAGTCTCCTCCCTTCCTCAGCACGTGCACACTTGTCGGCCAGGGCATACAGCTCACTGACGTCTCTAATCTTGCACATCGCCATGTCCTCCCTCATCCTACGATTCCGCATGTTCTGATGGAACGTGCTGATTACCGTGGAAGGGTGGACATCTGGGATGTTGTGCTACACGCTGCTGAATCTCTGAATGTACTTGCGCAGGGGTTCTCCTTCCTTCTGGGCGAGCAAATGAAGATCGCTCTCTTGGCCATGAGGCTTGTGGCCGTGATGGAGTCATGTACCTAGGGTAGGGTCACAGACCTGATCTAAGTACCCTGCCCAAGGACACCCTTAGAAGAGATCACCTTCCAGTCGACCTACGAGGGACTCACTCAACTGACTTGAAGGACTCGACCACAAAGACTCACTCGACCACCAGAAGGTCAAGAGGCACTCTGCACTGCAACGGTCTATAATTAAGTAGACTTTAAGATAGTAAAGACACTTTATGTGGGGCGTTACCAGTAACGCCCCAGACTTAATGTACCTTAAACCCTTCATTACGTGGGTTGGCTGGGGTCCTGGCGCACTCTATATAAGCCACCCCCCTCCACAGGCAGAAGGGTTCGGCACCCTGTAATCCATATACACATAATCCACTCGATCGCCTCCGGGCTCCGAGACGTAGGGCTTTTACTTCCTCCGAGAAGGGCCTGAACTCGTACATCTCTTGTGTTTACAACCTCTCCATAGCTAGGACCTTGCCTCTCCATACCTACCCCCACTCTACTGTCAGACTTAGATCCACGACAGTTGGCGCCCACCGTGGGGCGGGTGTTTTAGCGATTTTGTGGAGAAGTTGCGATTCTTCCGAGTACTTTCATCATGGTAGCTGATGGAGTTTTGGTCGAGAGTCGAGAGATTCGTCTCGGTGCTCTCACCTTCGTCGCCGACGACTCCGCCTGGCTCCAGGAGGCTCCACTCGACGTCGATGCGCTCCCCGTCCGCGGTGTGACGCATTTTCGCGCATGTGTCCGCGGCGTTCTGCTGCGGCAACCGTCGACCCCATATCGGTCGACTCCCCTATCGACCACCCTCCCGGTCTCCCGCCAGCGCAAGCGCTCGGGTCGGTCGAGGCTTCAGCGGTGGGTGAGACACGCGGTGGCTCGCCAGACGGCCACCACCCAAGTTGCGGCAATCGAGCCCGACGAATCTCTCTACGGCCTGTTCGATCTGTCGACTAGCTCCGTAGAGACTGCATCCGAATGCGATAGCAGTGATCCAGCGGCGAAAATCTTGATGGTCGACGGGCCTCGCAGCCCCCTGGCTTCGCCCGTGATAGTGGGGCAGGCGACGGAGGCGACCCCGCACGAGACCACGAAGAGTACCAGCTCGAGCCACTCGACTCTCTGCAAAGAGAGGAACTTCGCCGCAGGAACATGGATGCCCTGCATACTCCCATCGCAGGAGAAACCCCCGAGGCTCGCGCCTTGGAGGAGGCACGTTTGGCCAATTTGGCCGAACGTGCTTGCCTGGAGAATCTTCAGCGAGCACTCGACGAGCGCGTGCGGCAACGAGTTCCCGACGCCAGTCGACGTCAACTCTTCCCGCCGACTCAGGTATATCGAACCCCAATCCAGAATTTAGCAGCTGCGACCCGTATTGCAGAGTCCATCCAGCCCTCTCAGTCGGAAGCTGGCAGAGGCTTGATGCAGATCAGGGATCTGCTCCGGGCATCAGGAGATCAGAATTCAGCCGTGTCACAGTCGCGCAACAGAATTCACAGTGATCCGTCGCTACAAATACGGTTCAGTCGGCTCACAGTCCCAAATCGCCTCTGCGGCGTGAGGGGCGCGAGAATCAGCGAGACCAATATGGAGACCGACACGACCGAGATGATAGGCGTCGAGTGCCCACTTCCCCTCCGAGGGGTGGGTCTTACGCTCCTCGGCAGCAAGATGACAGACGTCAGCTCAGTGCGGGGCGAAGAGTTCCAGTCGACCCCGGGGAACCAGGCTTCGACGCGCGATCCATTATCGTGCAAGGCTTGGTCGACCGGAACAGAGCCCATCGAGGTGGACTCGACAGAGATGCACCCACGAGCAGTCAAGTGCACGTTTCTGGTCCGAAATGTTTCAGCAGAGCTATCAGAGCCGCAGTGATTCCTCCCAATTTCAGGTTGGCAACAGGAGTCAGCAAGTTCACCGGTGAGTCTAAGCCTGAAACTTGGCTTGAGGACTACCGAGTGGCAGTTCAGATTGGTGGTGGGAATGGCGAGGTGGCCATGAAGCATTTGCCCCTCATGTTGGAAGGTTCTGCCAGAGCGTGGTTGAATCAGTTACCTCCTAGCAGTATTTACACTTGGGAAGATCTGTCCCGAGTGTTTGTCAGAACGTTTGAAGGAACTTGCAAGCGACCGGCTGGATTGACGGAGCTGCAAGTCTGCGTGGAGAAGACCAATGAGACCCTCAGGGAGTATATTCAGAGATGGATCACTTTGCACCATACTGTGGAGAATGTGTCTGATCATCAGGCAGTCTGCGCCTTCAAAGATGGTGTCAAGAACAGAGAATTGAGTTTGAAATTTGGTCGAACCGGAGACATGACCTTGAGTCAGATGATGGAAATTGCTACCAAGTACACCAACAGTGAAGAAGAAGACCGACTCCGGTGCGGCAAGCACAAGCCGAGCCAGTCGGAGAAGGGAAACACCAGTCGGAAACAGAAGCGGAAGGCTGAACCGGCAGCTCCTGGAGAGGCTCTGGCCGTGGCTCATGGAATGTTTAAAGGGAAACCAAAAGGATCCTGGAACCCTAAGAAGGTAAAGGATAAAGAAGGGAACGACGTGATGGATATGCCGTGTCACATCCACACGAAGAAAGACGAAGAAGGGAATATCATTTACCCAAAGCATACCACTCGCCAATGTCGACTCCTGATCCAGCAGTTTCAAGGAAAACAGTCTAAGGACAAGGAAAAGGAGTCGGACAAGGCCGAAGACAAGGAGGACAGTGAGGAAGGATATCCGCATGTCAACTCCACTCTGATGATCTTTGCAGATGTGGAAAGCAAGAGTCGATTGAAAGTCATTAACCGCGAGGCGAACATGCTTACCCCAGCAAAAGCAAATTATCTAAGATGGTCCCAAACACCCATCACATTCGACCAATCTGATCACCCGACTCATATTGCCACCCCTGGGAGGCAAGCTCTGGTGGTCGATCCAGTTGTCGAAGGCACTCGACTGACAAAAGTGCTGATGGACGGTGGTAGCGGGCTGAATTTGTTGTATGCAGACACACTGAAAGGAATGGGCATTCCGATGTCCCGACTGAGCACCAGTAACATGAGCTTTCATGGAGTTATACCAGGGAAGAAAGCCGAGTCACTCGGCCAAATAGCTCTGGACGTGGTGTTTGGTGATTCGAAACATTTTCGCAAAGAGAAGTTGACGTTTGAGGTCGTGGATTTTCAGAGTGCATATCATGCCATTTTGGGGAGACCAGCTTATGCACGGTTCATGGCTCGACCATGTTACGTGTACCTCAAATTGAAGATGCCCGGCCCCAAAGGAGTGATCACTATCACCGGTGATCGGAAAAAGGCAGAAGAGTGCTTTTAGAAGGGCTCAAAGATTGCTGATTCCCAGGTGACAGCGGTCGAGTTTGAAGAATACAAGCAAAACGCAGATCCGAGTGATTTGCTGCGATCCAAGAAACCTGCCACAGAATCTGCATTTCAGTCGTCCGGTGAGACGAAGCCTGTTCACATTCACCCGACCGACCCCGATGCAGCCCCGACCCACATCTCCACAACACTCGACTCGAAATAGGAAGAAGCGCTCATCCAGTTCCTCCGTGAGAACTGGGACATTTTTGCATGGAAGCCCGCTGACATGCCAGGTGTTCCCAGGGGACTGGCTGAGCATCGCCTAAGAGTCGACTCATCTGCAAAACCAGTTAAAGAGCATCTTCGGCGGTCCGCCGTCCAGAAGAGAAAAGCCATTGGTGAGGAAGTGGCTCGACTGTTGGCGGCAGGATTTATCCGAGAGATATACCACTCCGAGTGGCTCGCTAATGTCGTCATGGTTCCTAAGAAGGACAAATCGCTCCGAATGTGCATTGATTTCAAGCACATCAACCGGGCCTGCCCGAAAGATCATTTTCCCCTCCCTCGCATAGATCAAATTGTTGACTCGACCGCGGGATGTGAGAGATTGTCTTTTCTAGACGCCTACTCCGGGTACCACCAGATCCGTCTGTACGGACCCGACGAGGTAAAAACAGCTTTCATCACTCCATTCGGGTGCTTCTGCTATATCACCATGCCATTTGGCCTCAAGAATGCCGGAGCCACATTTATGCGAATGATTCAGAAGTGTCTACTCACTCAAATCAGTCGGAATGTGGAAGCGTGTATGGATGATATCGTCGTCAAGTCACGAAAAGGTTCCGACCTGCTCGCTGACCTCACCGAAACATTTGCCAACCTCAGAAGGTATGATATCAGGCTCAATCCATCAAAGTGCACATTCGGAGTTCCTGGTGGCAAGTTACTCGGTTTTCTCGTTTCCGAGCGAGGGATCGACGCTAATCCAGAAAAGATCGGCACTATTCTCCGAATGAAACGCCCTGTGCGAGTGCACGATGTCCAGAAGCTTACTGGATGCTTGGCCGCATTAAGTCGATTCATCTCACGACTCGGTGAAAAGGCATTGCCTCTTTACCGACTGATGAAGAAGGCAGACAAGTTCGAGTGGACTCCAGAAGCTGATGTAGCGTTGCCGAGCTAAAAGCTCTGCTCTCCACCCAGCCGGTGCTTGCTGCTCCAATCAGCAAAGAGCCTCTGTTGCTTTATATCGCAGCCACAGGACAAGTCGTCAGTACAGTGCTTACGGTCGAGCGGGAAGAAGAAGGAAAAGCTTTCAAAGTTCAGCACCCAGTGTATTATTTGTCTGAAGTCTTGACTCCATCCAAGCAGAGATATCCTCATTATCAGAAGCTTGTGTATGGAATATACATGACCACAAAGAAGGTTGCTCATTATTTCTCTGATCATTCCATCACAGTCGTCAGCGACGCTCCACTATCAGAGATTTTGCACAACAGAGATGCAACTGGTCGAGTGGCGAAATGGGCGATTGAACTTCTTCCCCTTGATATCAAGTTTGAGGCAAAGAAAGCCATTAAGTCCCAGGCAATAGCAGATTTCCTCGCCGAGTGGATTGAACAGCAGCAGCCGACTAAAGTTCACTCGGAGCATTGGACCATGTTTTTTGATGGCTCTAAGATGTTGAATGGTTCCGGTGCTGGGGTTGTCCTGGTTTCCCCCAGAGGAGATAAGCTCAGATATGTGCTCCAGATTCACTTTGATTCCTCCAACAATGAGGCAGAGTATGAGGCCCTCTTATAAGGATTGCGCATGGCCATTTCACTCGGCGTCCGTCGCCTGATGGTCTATGGCGATTCAAATTTAGTGGTCAACCAAGTGATGAAGGAGTGGGACGTGAGAAGCCCAGCCATGACTGGATACTGCAGTGCAGTGAGGAAGCTGGAACAGAAGTTTGAGGGGTTGGAGCTCCATCATATACCCCGACTGAAAAATCAAGCAGCTGATGATCTAGCAAAGATAGGTTCCAAGAGAGGAGCCATTCCGAGTGGTGTGTTCTTGGAGCATATACACACTCCGTCAGTCAAAGAAGATCCTTTCACCGAAGAAGCTCCACAGCCCAAGAGTGCCACAGATCCGACTGAGGTTGAAGTCCCAGCAGTGGTCGACTTGGTCATGGAGGTCTTGGTGGTCATCCCCGACTGGACAGTTCCGTATATCACGTATATCCTGAGAAAAGAGCTTCCGGAGGATGAGGAAGAGGCTCGATAGATCGTCCGTCGATCTAAAGCCTTTACCGTAATCAAAGGACAGTTATATAGAGAAAGCGCGACTGGAGTTGGTCAGAAGTGCATAACACCAGCAGAAGGTCGAATCATCCTTAATGATATCCACTCGGGAACCTGTGGTCATCATGCGTCCTCTCGGACCATCGTGGCCAAAGCATACCGAGCCGGATTTTACTGGCCAAAAGCGAATGAGATGGCAAAGGAAATAGTGGATAAGTGCGAGGGATGTCAGTTCTACTCCAATATGTCGCACAAGCCTGCATCAGCTCTGAAGACCATTCCACTCGTCTGGCCTTTCGCAGTATGGGGGTTGGACATGGTCGGCCCTTTGAGAACAGGGCAAAGTGGCTTCACGCATGTACTGGTGGCAGTCGACAAGTTCACCAAGTGGATTGAGGCTAAACCAATCAAGAACCTTGACGCCGGTGCTACTGTTAGCTTCATCAGGGAACTGATATTCAGATATGGAGTCCCGCACAGCATCATTACGGATAATGGGTCGAACTTTGACTCGGAAGAATTCAGGGATTTCTGCAACTCTCAAGGCACATGAGTCGACTACGCTTCGGTCGCCCATCCGCAGATGAATGGACAAGCAGAGCGAGCCAATGGCCTGATTCTCAAGGGATTGAAACCCCGACTGATGCGTGATCTCAAGCATGCAGCTGGAGCTTGGGTCGACGAACTTCCCTCGGTGCTTTGGGGACTGTGGACCACACCTAATCGGTCGTCCGGAAGAACTCCATTCTTCTTGGTCTACGGAGCTGAAGCAGTCTTGCCGAGTGAGCTTCTCCACAATGCTCCTCGAGTTGAGATCTACAACGAAGCAGAAGCTGAACAAGCGCGGCAGGACGCAGTCGACCTTTTAGAGAAAGAAAGGGAGATGGCTCTGATCCGATCGACCATCTACCAACAAGATTTGCGTCATTTCCACGCCAGAAATGTGAGGGGTCGAGCCTTCCAGGAAGGAGATTTAGTTCTCCGAGTGGATCAGAAGAAACATCACAAGCTTGCTCCTTCTTGGGAAGGACCCTTCATCGTCACCAAAGTTCTCCACAACGGGGCGTACCGTCTTTACAACGTCGAACATGATATCGACGAGCCTCGAGCTTGGAACGCGGAACTACTCTGCCCATTTTACACTTAAGTTTATCACTCGGATGAGTTGCAATAAAGTACTCCTGTAGTTCATGGATTTCAAAATAATAGTGTCATAGTTCCTCCATAATTTTTGTCACTTTTTATTTTTGTCCAATAAAATTTTCCCCTCAGTGGGTGACTTAGCCGCGAATCCGTTTCGCCTAAGTTTGTAAAAATCCTTACCGAGTGGTAAGCCAGACTTCCACTCGGAGGCTTAGCTGCGAATCCGTTTCGCCTAAGATTAAATAAAATCCTACCGAGTGGTAAGCCAGACTTCCACTCGGAGGCTTAGCTGCAGTCCAAGTACTCGCCTAAGTTATCAAAATCCTACCGAGTGGTAAGCCTGACTTCCACTCGGAGGCTTAGCTGCAGTCCAAATACTCGCCTAAGTTATCAAAATCCTACCGAGTGGTAAGCCAGACTTCCACTCGGAGGCTTAGCTGCAGTCCAAGTACTCGCCTAAGTTATAAAAATCCTACCGAGTGGTAAGCCAGACTTCCACTCGGAGGCTTAGCTGCAGTCCAAGTGCTCGCCTAAGATATAAAAATCCTACCGAGCGAAGAGCAAACCTCTCACTCGGGGGCTTAGCTGCAGCCCAGTGCTCGCCTAAGATATAAAAATCCTACCGAGTGAAGAGCAAACCTCTCACTCGGGGGCTTAGCTGCAGCCCAGTGCTCGCCTAAGATATAAAATCCTACCGAGTGAAGAGCAAACCTCTCACTCGGGGGCTTAGCTGCAGCCCAGTGCTCGCCTAAGATATAAAAAATCCTACCGAGTGAAGAGCAAACCTCTCACTCGGGGGCTTAGCTGCAGCCCAGTGCTCGCCTAAGATATAAAAATCCTACCGAGTGAAGAGCAAACCTCTCACTCGGGGGCTTAGCTGCAGCCCAGTGCTCGCCTAAGATATAAAAATCCTACCGAGTGAAGAGCAAACCTATCACTCGGGGGCTTAGCTGCAGCCCAGTGCTCGCCTAAGATATAAAAACCCTACCGAGTGAAGAGCAAACCTCTCACTCGGAGGCTTAGCTGCAGCCCAGTGCTCGCCTAAGTGGATTAAGGAATAAGTCGACTGCGGTGAGCGTCTTGCTTGAACCCGCAAAAGACATTTCAAGCCAAAAGCAATCATATTCAAACATCAAATTCAAGCTCGGAACGATACCTAAAGGAACCGAAAGTGCTCAGGCGCTAAGCCTGTTAAGGTTTATCGGTTACAACTCCACTCGGCATACCGAGGCAAATTTAAAGCGTCGAGCTTAAAAGAAGTTTTTTACTCCTCCTGTGGAGGGCTGGAAGGTGCAACAAACTCATCAAGATCAATTCCGTCTGCGATCCGAGTGGCAGCAGCAATGAAAGTTTCCATAAAGGACCCGAAGTCGTGTTTCTTGGTGTTGGCCACCCGGAGGGCCGCCAGCTTGTCTTCTCGCGCATCTTTGCAGTGGACTCGGGCCAGACACAGAGCCACATCTGCACCGCACCGAGCTGAGGACTTTTTCCACTCCTGCACTCGACCCGGGACCGTGTTCAAGCGAGCCACCAGCGACTCGAGGTCGTTCGGGAGTGTCTCCCCAGGCCAGAGCGTTGAGTCGATGCGAGACGTGGCGACCTTCAGCCATGCAAGATAGTCCACGACAGCTGCAACACGCGACTCCAGTCGGAAAACATTCATGGAAACTTCGTCCTTCACCGAGAATTGACGGGGTCAAGGTTTGGTTCCAGCCGGCTAGTCTCTTCTTCAAAGTCTTGACAAAATTCTGCAAGGGCGATCACCGAGTCAAGGCAGTGGTCGAATGGAAAAATCACAGTTGAAAATGATTGTTGAGCATAAAGGTTTACCTTCAAGCATAAGGAACAACTTCTTGGCAAGACCATTCAGGAAGGCCTCCAGATCATTTTTCTTCCCAAGAGCAGCTTTCGGATTGGTATTTTCTTGTTCAAGCTTGGTGACTGAAGCTAACTTCTCGTCAGCAAGCTTGATCCTCTCAGCTAGTTCAAGGTCTTTTTTCTGTTGGGCCTCCTTCACCTTACCTGCAAGTTACAGCAAGATCAGATTTTAAAACAAATAAAGGGAAAAAGCAGTCGTCGAGGTCTCACCAAACATACCTTTGGTCTCCTCCTTTGCGTTCGTCAGATTCTCCTGAGCCAGCTTCAAATCCAGCTCGAGCTGAATGTGCTTATTTTCCAGCTCAGTGTAGCGAGCCGCAAGGTCACAGGATCTCTGCGAAGAATCAATCGACTAAATGTCAAAGATAATTCACTTCCGAGTGGAACAGGAAAAATCATGCGTTTCTAAGACTACAGCCGAATACAAGCATTCGACCGTAGTCTCGGGGACTACACCCAGTGGGTGCACTCAGCGTGCCCCCACTAATCCTATTGAAGACAGAGTCGACCAGTCGACCTCAAAAAAAAACAAGATGTATTCTTTAAGACTATAATCGACTGCAAGTAGTCGACCACAGTCTCGGGGACTACACCCAGTGGGTGCACTCAGCGTGCCCCCACCGGTTTGCGAAATCCATTCGCCATAGTCGAATGACGGAAAGACTGAACTTATAAAGCCTAAGGCCGACTGCCAGCAGTCGACCTTAGCCTTGGGGACTACACCCAGCGGGTGCACTCAGCGTGCCCCCGCTATCACGGAGTTTAAATCGACACACCCAGTGGGTGATTACTATAAATTCTGGAAAGAAAACAAGTGGTGGTCGACTGACCTGAACATTGCTTTGAAGGGCGGAACTGGCGTCGTAAGCTGCCTGGCTCGCATCCCGGATGGTCTTCAACTGCTCCATCATGATCCCTGCCTGGCGTATCGCCTCCTTCGCGGCGCCAGCTTGGTCCTCTGGGACGTGGTGCGTCGTGAAGAGGGAGGGCTGCAGAGCACTCGTCAGTGGATCTGCGAAGGACACAGTGTGTCGAGTGGTGTTCTCCTCCTCCGCGACCAGAGTCTCAGGCACCGTCACATCCTGGGACACCCTGCCGGCAGACGCTTTCCTACTCCTTCTGGGCTTCAGCGGTTCCTCATCTTCATCATCATCAGGGAGAGTGATAACAACATTGGATGGAGCTACAGAAAAGAATCAGAATTAGAGATCATGAGTCAGTCGACTAGAAACGGTGTTAAGAGTATAGTACCAGGTTTTGAGGTTGCTGCGTCCTCCATCTCATGGTCGTCAGCCCGGGCTGAGGTCTCAGAAGTAGCAGCACTGCAACTCCAAAGAGTCAGTCGACTAACTCCAGCGCCAACCAGAGATAATGTTCGCACAAAACAAGAAGACTCAAGCAGCATGATTACCCTGATATGGTGGGGATGGACACCTTCATCTTCGGCAGGAGCTTGGTCGGCTTTGACGGGGCCGCCCTGGGCTGCTTCGACGCCTTTTCAGTCGGCGCCGGAGAGGTGGTCCGAGGGCGCTTGGTCGACTGTGTAACAGTCGCAATCCCCTTGCCACGTTCAGTCGCAGTGTCATGGACAAGTTTCGACCGCCTTTCCGAGCGCGGTGGTGCGACCTCCTCCTCCTCCTCCTCTTCCTCGTCCTCATCGTCATCATCATCATCATCATCCTCAGCGGCGTCCGAGTCCCACTCCTCCTCCTGGCTCTCGCCCCCGTTCGCCTCTCCCTCCTCGGTCGGAGCCTGTGCTCCATTGGGCATCGAGTACAACTCAGTGAGGGCCTGATAGACATCAAGACAAAGATCAGTCGACCGATCGGCAGAGAAAACAGAAATAAATGTGACGAGAATACAATGGGAAGTGGAGCAGACATACCTTGTTTGGATCACTGTGGCAGTCGAGTGGAGGAATCCTTCTGCCTCTGCGAGGGTTATCCTTGTTCCCAGTAACAGCGGCCATCCACCTTTCCAGAGTGGCATCGTCGACTGCTTCTGGATTGACCCGAGTCACATCCTCAGTCCCGCAGTACAACCACATGCAATGGCTCCGAAACTAAAGAGGCTGGATACGACGCCTAAGAAAAACCTCCAGGAGATCCATACCCATCACTCCCTCCCGAACCAACTGAACTACACGCTCCATCAGCATCTTCACGTCAGTTTTCTCCTCTGGAATCACCTTCAGAGAGGAGGGCTTGTTCACTCGGCCCATGGTGAACTGAGGGAGTCCACTCGACTGCCCCGGCGTCGACTGATCCTGGCAGTAGAACCAGGTCGACTGCCAGCCTCTGACTGACTCGGGAAATGTCATGGCTGGGAAGGTGCTCTTGTTCCTCACCTGGATCCCCAGACCCCCACACATTTGGAAAACTCGGGTTTTTTCGTCGCCTGGGCTCGCCTTCTTCACGGTCTGAGAGCGACACGTGAATATGTGCTTGAACAAACCCCAATGCGGTCGACAACCCAGGAAACTCTCACACATGGACACAAACGCGGCAAGATAGGCGATAGAATTCGGGTGAAGTGGTGGAGTTGCGCTCCAAAGAAGTTCAAGAAACCACGGAAGAAAATGCTCGGCGGCAAAGAAAATCCGCGGTCGACATGGGTAGCTAGAAGCACGCACTCACCCTCTTCCGGCTGGGGCTGCCACTCTTTCCCCGGAAGCCTTGCAGCTCCATGAGGGATCAGGCCCTCGTTGGCCATGTCGAGGAGATCCTTCTCCGTGATGGTCGACTGGATCCAATCTCCCTGGACCCAGCCTTTCGGCAGGCGAGATCTAGACGAAGACCCGCCACGACTGGTGGATCTCCCCTTCGCCTTCTCCGTTGCCGACGCCTTCTTCGCGCGTTCCAACACCGCCGTCTTCTCCTTGACCATGGCTGCCGGCGGGACGCGCGAGGAGAAGTTGTGCGGAGGCGAGAGCGAGCGCGTTGGGCGGAGACGAAGGGAACAGAGGGAGAATGTTGAGGCACTGTTCAAAAAACCCTCGCCGGGCGCATTTATAAGATCCCTTCCGAGTGGATGACAGGTGGGCCCGGTCGATCTAATCATATCCTGAACAGTTACGCGGACGCGATACAAGGCGAAAAAAGCGGCGCGGGGATCGAGGCGTCTATGCCCTGTCCCGTCCGAACACCGCGGTCCGCCCCGCTTCGCGCGCTTCCCCAAATTTCGCATCCCGCGGAATCCGCGAACGGCAGATCGGTCTGCCAAACGCGGGATTTCCTGCGATCCGTCGCTCGGAAATCGGCGAAGTCCAAAAGATCACTCGACGAAGGAAAAGAATGGATCGAGTCGACTGAAGAAAAGTTGCTCACTATCAACAAAGAGATTTTTTTCAAAACAACGCACGACCAGTATGCGAAGGCTAATCGGAAACAACATCAACTCCTTCATCACTCGAGCCTCAATCCATTCGGGGGCTAATGATGGAGTCATGTACCTAGGGTAGGGTCACATACCTGATCTAAGTACCCTACCCAAGGACACCCTTAGAAGAGATCACCTTCCAGTCGACCTACGAGGGACTCACTCGACTGACTTGAAGGACTCGACCACGAAGACTCACTCGACCACCAGAAGGTCAAGAGGCACTCTGCACTGCAACGGTCTGTAATTAAGTAGACTTTATGATAGTAAAGACACTTTATGTGGGGCGTTACCAGTAACGCCCCAGACTTAATGTACCTTACACCCTTCATTACGTGGGTTGGCTGGGGTCCTGGCGCACTCTATATAAGCCACCCCCCTCCACAGGCAGAAGGGTTCGGCACCCTGTAAGCCATATACACATAATCCACTCGACTGCCTCCGAGCTCCGAGACGTAGGGCTTTTACTTCCTCCGAGAAGGGCCTGAACTCGTACATCTCTTGTGTTTACAACCTCTCCATAGCTAGGACCTTGCCTCTCCATACCTACCCCCCACTCTACTGTCAGACTTAGATCCACGACAGGCCGCCCGTAAAGGTGCCGACAAACTGATGGCACAGATCAGTCCAGGAGGATATGGAGTTGTCCGGCAAGTGCATGAGCCAGGATCTGACATTGGGCTTGAGCACCAACGGGAAGTAGTTGGCAAGGATCTTGTCGTCCCGTCCCCCAGCAGCCTGCACCGGAATGGTGTAGATGCTGAGGAACTCCGACGGATGCGTCTTGCCGTCGTACTTCTCCGGTACGTCTGGCTTGAAGTTCTTCGTGCTGGGCCACTAGACTTGCCGCAGCTCACGAGTGAACGCAGGGCAACCTACCGCGTACGACAAGTCTCCTGGTTCCCTTGGCGCATGCATGTCAACAGAGGGCTCAGCACGCTTGTTAGATTGACGTCGCGCTTCTTTTCGGCGCTTGATGCGAGTACGAGCGTCTTCTTGCTGTCGATCGTGAAGAACTTGGCGCTCATCGCGACGAGCTCGTGGATCCGATGATGCGGTGGAGTCGCTGTCGAGGTTGATCCGACGAGTCGGCGATCTTGGCCTTCGGGGTGGCGATTGCATGGTGGTTGCACCCCCACCAGTTTCGTCGCCGCGGAGTGTCGCCGTTGGCGTAGCCGATGAGACTCTGAATGGTGGCCCTCCATTCGTCGATCTTGTCCAACGTCGGAGGGTAATCCAGGAGCAGTTGAGCTCGCGCCAAAGCTTCTGCCGGAGTGGTGGGTGGCAGTGGCGGACGGCGCAAGGAGCGGGATGTGCTCGGACTTCTAACGATGTTAGAAGGAGCATTATCCCGTCCGGGCGACCGCGTCTCGCTCGTGCTAGTAGGTTGGCGTGCATGCTGGTCTTGAGCGCCCCGGGATCCACCAGCTTGATCTTGGCCCAACAAACATATGGTAATGCGAGTACCATGACGCTGTCGGTCCTGCGCCTCCTGAGATGGGCGCGGAACAAGCGCGGACGTCGAGGTCTGTGCCGCCTTGCCCTTGGACCTGGCAGCGTCGTGAGCTTCCTCGTCGATGTCCGTCCTTCCAGCGACGTCTACCCCACCACCCATTTGCTCCGGTGGCGGTGGGATCGGCGTGGACGGAACAGCTGCCTCCGAAGCCTTCTTCTTCGGTGGCATGTTGATGAAGAAAAATGAAGATCTAGCTCGTGTGAACGCCGGATCAGGTTCACACAATCTCGACGCCCCCTACCTGGCGCGCCAAAGATGTCAGGGAAACTGATCCACGAACACCTATGGGGCCGGCGGACCGAGCCCCTTTCAGTTCGGCGGGGGGCGGAGGTCGCACGAAGAGCAGATCGAGGCGAAGCACACGAGCAGTTTACCCAGCTTCGGAGCTCTCCGGAGAGATAATACTCCTACTGCTGCTTGTCTGATTCTCTTATGTTCTTGCTCGAGAGTGAGCTAAGTGTTTCTCTGGCTTCCGAATGATCCGAACCCCCCCACGTTGCGCATGGGCCTCCTTTTATACGCTAAAGGGGTCACCGACAGGTGGCAACGTAGATAAGGGTAAAATGTAAAAAGAGAGGTGGTTGGTACATTTACATGTACAGTGTATCCTACCTAACCCTGATAGCAGGGGACAAGGGCATTAAATGCCCGTCTGTGTAGCCCAAACAGTGCAGAAAAGGACCGTCAGGGGCGCCACCGCTCGCCACGATGGCGATCTTGTCAGCTTCGCATGCCACCGCGCACCGCTGGCTGCACAGCCTCCCGCCACGCGCGCCTGGAAAGGCCCCCAGAGCGACACGTTGGTGGATGCGCTAGAGCGTGGGCACAGAGTGGCCGCCTGCCGCGGCAAGCACCTTGCCGTGGCCGTTGTCTTGTCGGGTCCGGAAGCTTGTCGCTCACCGGGCCCTGATATGCCTTGGTTGGCCTTCCCGGCAAGCTCCTCTTGCCGGGGCCTTGTCTTGAATACTTTGTTGTTGAATGGCTCCACAGGAACCATGGAGGACCTTGGCGGTCGCCCGGCAAGCCTTGCCGCGGGGCGCTGCAACTGCCCGTGCACAAGTTCGGGATACTAGGGTACCCCTATTCTCGTACACCGACAATCATCATCAACAACGCAGTCCAGGGTGAGACCTTCCTCCCCGGACAGATCTTCGTATTCGGCGGCTTTGCACTGCGGGCCAATTCGCTTGGCCATCTGGAGCAGATCAAAAGCTACGCCCTGGCCGTCAGGTCAAATTTGGAAGTTTGAACTTCACGGGTGACATCCGCGGGGACTTGATCTTTGATGGATTTGAGCCACATCCAAGCGCGCCGCACTGTCACGATGGGCATGATTTAGCTCTGCAGCCGGATAGTACCCTGGAGGCCGCACTCGAGTCCGCTCTGATCTTCAATTCGGAGCCGGCTGCGCAGATCGAGGACGGATGGTTAGACACCGCCTCAGGAGCTGCAACCTCTACGGCGATAGAGCCGAACACTGACCTTGTCCCTCATAAAGCTCGTGACTCCGAGGTGCCAGACTCCTTGCCGGACTCCGAATCTCCCGCGCCCCCTCCAATCGAATCCGGTTGGGCGCCGGTCATGGATTTCACCGCTGCGGACATCTTTCAACACTCACCTTTCGGCGACATCTTGAGTTCGCTAAAGTATCTCTCGCTATCAGGAGAGCCCTGGCTGGACTACGGTCAGGACGGTTGGGATGCGGATGACGAAGAAATTCAAAGCCCACCCACCACCCACTTAATAGCCACTGTCGACGATTTAACCGACATGCTAGACTACGACTCTGAAGACATCGACGGTATGGACGACGATGCCGGAGACGACCAAGAACCAGCGCCTACCGGGCACTGGAAAGCCACCTCATCATATGACATATACATGGTGGATATCCCAAAGGATGGGAATGGCGAAGGAACTACGGAGGATGACCCCTCAAGAAACAGCCCAAGCGCCGGCGTCAGCGGCGCCGCTCTAAATCCCGCCACAACAAGAATGAAGATTCCGGCACCGGAGATAATAACACACCGGACAGCGCCAAAGACAACCCACTCCAGCAAGATTCAGCGCAGGAGGACGGAGACGCCAGCCCTCATGAGAGAGCGGCAGAAGAAGAGGTAGAGGATTATATGCCTCCCTCCGAAGACGAGGCAAGCCTCAACGATGAAGAATTCGCCGAGCCTGAGGATCCCGTCGAACGAGAGCGCTTTAAACGCAGGCTTATGGCCACGGCAAACAGCCTCAAGAAAAAGCAGCAATAGCTTAGAGCTGATCAAGATCTGCTAGCCGACAGATGGACTGAAGTCCTCGCGGCCGAAGAGCATGAGCTCGAACGCCCCTCCAAAAGTTACCCTAAACGCAAGCTGCTCCCCCAATTAGAGGAGGAGGCGTATGAACCTGCATCACCAGCAGACAATATGGCTGACCGACCACCCCGTGGTCGCGACAGAGAGGCCCCTAGGCCCTTCACTAGAACCGTACCCCGACATCGCTCGAAAAGCAGAAGGCCACAGGGGAATGCTCCGGACTTGCAAGATATATTGGAGGATAAGGCAAGACAATCAAGATCGATCTATGGATCGTGTGGGCGCCCCATGATACAGGACGACAATCGTCGCGCTGGACACGGTAAGTCCGGCCGGGCCGAACAAAATAGACAAAGCTCTTTTGAGCTCCGTCGTGATATCGCCCAGTACAGAGGCGCCACACACCCACTATGCTTCACAGATGAAGTAATGGATCATCAAATCCCGGAAGGGTTTAAACCCGTAAACATTGAATCCTACGATGGCACAACAGACCCTGCGGTTTGGATCGAAGACTATCTCCTCCACATCCACATGGCCCGCGGTGACGATCTTCACGCCATCTAATATCTCCCACTCAAACTTAAAGGACCAGCCCAGCATTGGCTTAACAGCTTGCCAGCAGAGTCAATCGGGAGTTGGGAAGACCTGGAAGCCGCATTCCTCGATAACTTCCAAGGCACGTATGTGCGACCACCAGACGCCGATGACCTAAGCCACATAATTCAGCAGCCAGACGAATCTGCCAGACAATTCTGGACATGGTTCTTAACCAAGAAAAACCAAATCGTCGACTGTCCGGATGCGGAGGCCCTAGCGGCCTTCAAGCATAACATCCGCGACGAGTGGCTTGCCCGGCACCTAGGATAGGAAAAGCCGAAATACATGGCAGCCCTCACATCACTCATGACCCGCTTCTGCGCGGGTGAGGACAGCTGGCTAGCATGCAGCAACAACCTCAACAAAAATTCTGGCAGTCCGGATATTAAGGACCGTAATGGCAAGTCGCATCGCAATAAAAACAAACACCGCATTAACGGCGATAATAGTGAAGATACGGCAATCAATGCCAGATTCAGAGGCTCTAAACCCGGTCAGCGGAAAAAGCCATTCAAAAGAACTACTCCGGGTCCGTCCAATTTGGACCGAATACACGACCGCTCGTGCCAGATACACGGCACCCCGAAAAAGCCAGCCAACCACACCAACAGGGACTGCTGGGTATTCAAGCAGGCAGGCAAGTTAATTGCTGAAAACAATGACAAGGGGCTGCATAGCGATGACAAGGAAGAGACCCGACCGCCGAACAACAGAGGACAGAAGGGTTTCCCCCACAGGTACGGATGGTGAACATGATATATGCAATGCACATACCCAAAAGGGAGCGGAAGCGTGCACTCAGGGATGTATACGCGATGGAGCCAGTTGCCCCGAAGTTCAATCCATGGTCCTCCTGCCCGATCACTTTTGACCGAAGGGACCACCCCACCAGCATCCGCCATGGCGGATTCGCTGCATTGGTTCTAGACCCAATCGTCGATGGATTTCACCTCACCAGAGTCCTGATGGACGGCGGCAGCAGCCTGAACCTGCTTTATCAGGACACAGTGCGCAAAATGGGCATAGACCCCTCAAGGATTAAACCTACCAAGACGACCTTTAAAGGCGTCATACCAGGTGTAGAAGCCAATTGTACAGGCCCAGTTACACTGGAAGTGGTCTTCGGATCCCCGGATAACTTCCGAAGCGAGGAGTTAATCTTCGACATAGTTCCGTTCCACAATGGCTATCATGCTGTGCTCGGACGTACCGCATTCGCAAAGTTCAACGCGGTGCCGCACTACGCATACCTCAAGCCCAAGATGCCAGGCCCTCGAGGAGTCATCACAGTCAACAGAAACATTGAATGTTCTCTCCGAACGGAGGAACATACAGCTGCTCTCGCGGCAGAAGTACAATGCAGCCTCTTAAGGCAATTCTCGAGTCCGGCCGTTAAGCGACCGGACACGGCTAAACGCGCCCGGAGTAACATACAACAAGACCACCTGGCACGTTCCAAGCACGCGTAGCAGTGCGGCCCCAACCCCAGCCCCTGCAAAACGTCAAGACAGGTCCTTCACGTACACCATTACGCTCTGAAGATACCATGGGCATGGGGAGAGGGGCACGACCACGATAGGCCCAAAATACGGCTTAAACACACCAGGGGCTCTCAAGTGTGTCGTTATTTTTTTCTTTTCTTTTTATTTTTACCCACATGACTCCGTTCGTCAGAGGCCCTGTCCGGCAGCAGACTTGCCGAACTCACGATGCAACAGCCAGGGAAGGAGAAAGGCTACAACGAATATCAAGGTGGTCTCCATTACGAGCATTAAATCTGTTTTATGCACCATTCCGCAGCCTACCCCTGGAGGGGGACATGTTTAACAGTCCCATCCCTTGCTTATCGCACCATTTGTATCGTTCTGCACTTACAATAGTTTTTCTTGAATAAGTAATGCAACACCTTTTTGCTTCCAATTGCATTTCTCTCTTATACATATGTTCATTTGTGACATGTCGCATCCGTACGTTTTGGTACAACTAAATACACCAGGGGCTTATGTTTCCCGCATCATGGTGTGATAAGTCCGAACACTTTCACAAGTGCGGCACCCCGAACTTATAGCATTATATGCATCGGCTCCGAATCATGTCTTGGGTCAATAGTTGGGTTTGCCCGGCTCCCATGTTTTGGTACCTTATGTTCCGTTGTATCGGCTAAGGTAGGACTGGGAGAACCACTGCGATTGCGCCCCGGTTGAGCTGGGCGAGCTCCTTAGTGGAGAAAACTAAACCTGACCGTCATGATGACGCGAGAGCTGGTCGCTGTTCGAGAGGTTTTTTGCGAGTCCCTAAAGACTTATGCCGCTTAGAGCGAGGAGCCGGCTTTTGTCCGGCCCAGGCGTGGATAGCGCCCCAAATTCGGCCTTCCGAAGACTAGGGGCTTCGCCGAAATTTAAAATTATAGAATTCTATGGCTAAGTGAGAGTATTCAAGCATTATAAGTCCGGTTGCCTTGTTCGCTTTGTTGAGCGCCTCCCTAGATGGACCCAAAAATGGGAACAAGAGTGCTCAAGTTTATCCCGAACACCCCAGCACTCGTGGCATGGGGGCTGAAGCCGACGACTTGCCATCTCTCAGATTTGATAAAGAGCCGCACAAAAGGTAATATTTTAAATTAACAAGCATTGCTTAGCGCATATGAACTAAGTTTTCAGCGCACAGGATAACAAAATGCGAGTCTACTCAAATATTACATCTTTGGAGCACTCACCCGCAATAGTGCGGGCGCCCTTCAGCACACTCTTATAATACATCTCGGGCGTGCGATGCTACTTGCCTTGCGGTGGCGGGTCCATCATGAGCTTCTAGGCATCCATCTTGCCCCAGTGCACCTTTGCGCGGGCAAGGGCCCGACGGGCACCTTCAATACAGGCGGAGTGCTTGATAACTTCAACCCACGGGCACGCATCCACCAGCCGCCGCACCAGGCCAAAGTAACTCCCAGGCATGGCCTCCTTAGGCCAGCCGAACTATGAGGCCCTTCATGGCCTGTTCGGCCGCCTTGTGGAGCTCGACCAGCTGCTTCAGCTGGTCGCTAAGGGGCACCGGATGTCCGGCCTCAGCATACTGAGACCAGAAGACCTTCTCTGTCGAGCTCCCCTCCTCGGCCTGGTAGAACGCGGCGGCATCGGACACGCTGCAAGGAAGATCTGCGAACACTCCTGGAGAGCTCCGAATTCGGGTAAGCAACAGGTAATTAACATTCACATGCTTACTTTGCATGAAAAATGCCTTACCCGCTGCTATTTTCTTCAACGCCTCGATTTCTTGGAGGGCCTTGTAGGCTTCGGCCTTAGCGGCTTTGGCACTCTCAAGAGCCGTTGCAAGCTCAGACTCTCGAGTCTTCGAGTCACGCTCCAGGCTCTCATGTTTTTTCACGAGATCCTGGAGCTCTTGCTGTACCTCCGCCACCCGTGCCTCTTGCTTCTCTCGCTCGGTGCGCTCCGCGGCCGCATTGCATTCGGCCGCGGCCACCGCCTCTTTCAGGGTCGTCACCTCGTTAGTGGCCCCTGCAATACCCACGTTATCCTTGTCATTCTTTTTGCAACCAAAATCCTTTTCTGTAAGGTACAATTTTAATAAGGTGTTACTCACCTTCCTTGTCCTCGAGCTACTTCTTGGCACAGTCGAGCTCGTTCTCGGACCACTCGAGGCTTTCCTTAAAAGTATTGACCTCCGCAGTCAGTGCGGCAGAGGTCAGCAGCGCAGCCTGCAATCCCATATTGACATATTTTTTATGACTCCTGGGTATATCTTCTTAGACCCTCAGTCCGGCTTTTCTTTTCGAACACCGAACCGAGCATCAGGCGCTACTGTCTATGCGGTACTATTTTACATATATCAAAATTCTTACCTCAAAGCCTGTTAGAAGGTTGCTGCAGGCTTCGGTCAGCCCGCTCTTGGCGAGCTGCACCTTCTGAATCACCGCACTCATAACAGTGCGGTGTTCCTCTTTGATGGAGGCGCCATTGAGCACCTCCAGCAAGCTATCCGACGCCTCCGGTTGGACGCAGGCTGCCGGCGTCACGATCTTGCCCTTCTTACGAAGGGACTGCCCGCCGGACTCCGGAGCCACTATGGGATCCGGAGCCGAGTCCGGTGCAAAGTCCGGGAGGTTGTCCTGCGACACCTTCAGGGCCTCCTCCTCCTGGCGGGTCCCTTCCCGGTATCCCACCTCGGCATCGTCCGTGTCACGGGGGGTGGAGGCGGTCGGAAGAGAATCCATATCCGACGCACCTAAGGACCCGCTCAACGAAGCGGGAAGATCGTCCTTGGGCAGACTGCAGGGTTGTATGCGGCATTAGAAAGACATTGTGTGGCAAAAAAGAAAAACCATGAAGTTATTCGGGAGTCCGGATACTCGCGATCTCGCCAGGGGCTTGGCCCTTGGAGGCCAGTCCTCGTCGTCGTCACTGGCGTTGGCAGAGCGGTCCGAGGGAAGAGTTTTTCCCTTCTTGGACCCTTCGGCCTCCCTCGTTGGGGAGGCCTTCCTTTTCTTCCCTCCCCCCACTAGGGGAGAGGCTTTCTTCTTCTCCTCCTCACCTTAGTGAGAGGAGTCGGCCTCGGAGTCGTCATCCGATAGCACCTGAAAACAGGAACTCTTCCGAGTCCCTGTGGCCTTCTTCTTGGCCTTCTTCTCCGGCACCACGTGGGGTGCCGGAGCCAGCAGCCCCATTAGGCGGGCGTCCGCTGGGTCCTCTGGCAATGGGGCCGGACAGATAGTCTGCTCGGCCTTCGCCAGCCAGCCCTATCAAAGGAAAGGGAGTTTAGATCCCGCATAGAGTCAAAACTATGGAAAACAAGCGTCCCGTAAAGGGCAAAATCGCTTACCTTGTCAGCCGGATGCTGCGAGCTGAATCCACGATCTTCGGTAGTGGATGCGGGAGCCTCGGTGCCCTTGAATAGCACCTTCCAGACATCTTCGTACATAGTGTCGAAGAGCCCGCTCAAAGTCTGGTGCTGCGCTGGATCGAACTCCCACATGTTGAAGCCCCATCGTTGGCACAGGAGGATCCGGTGGATGAGCATGACCTGGACCATGTTGACAAGCCTGAGCTTCTTGTCCACCAGCTTTTGGACGCAGGCTTGGAGTCCGGTGAGCTCCTCCGAATCACCCCAAGTCCGGCCGCTCTCTTTCCAGGAGGTGAGCCATGTGGGGATGCCAGATCTGAATTCGGGGGCCGCTGCCCATTCAGGGTCACGCGGCTCGGTGATGTAGAACCACCCCGATTGCCACCCCTTGATGGTTTCCACGAAAGTGCCCTCAAGCCGAGTAACGTTGGACATCCTGCCCACCATGGCACCTCCGCACTCCGCTTGGCTGCCCTTCACAACCTTCGGCTTGACACTGAAGGTCTTGAGCCACAAGCCGAAGTGGGTCTGGATGCAGAGGAAGGCCTCACATACGACGATAAAGGCCGAGATGTTGAGGATGAAATTCGGGGCCTGATCATGGAAATCCAGGTCGTAGTAGAACATGAGCCCCCGGACAAAGGATGGAGTGGGAAGCCCAGTCCGCAGAGGAAATGGGGAAGAAATACTACCCTCTCATGGGGCCTGGGGGTGGGGATGAGCTCTCCCTTGTCGAGGAGCCGGTGCACGATGTTGCTGGACAAATATCCGCCCCTCCGTGACGGAGGAGGCCATCCACTTGCCTCCCGCTCCGGACATAGTTGGAGGAGGTTGAGGTGAGATGTGTGGACTTGTGCGCTGGAGCTCGAGTTCGCGGAGATGGATAAGCTAAGGAGGAAGAAGGCGCAGGTAAAAGGGTTGGATTTTTATCCCCTTATATGGGCGGACACAAACATGCGTCCCCACCGGCCTGATAAAACTCGCTTATCCCCCAAGCACCGCAATCAATGGCGCGGTTGGGTTACCCACGTCCGTATTGATGGGAATCCCGGAATGAGGGGAACACGATCTCTGCTTCGACAAGACGTGCCAAGGAAACCGCTTCGCTAAACGTGCTGAGAGTCGGACACTATCCTGGTGTTCACAATCTTCTATAAATTATTCAGAGGAGGAACCCGCCTTGCAATGCCGAAGACAATATGCGTGCCGGACTCGTCGTCATTGAAGCCTGGTTCAGGGGCTACTGAGGGAGTCCTGGATTAGGGGGTGTCCGGATAGCCGAACTATCATCATCGGCCGGACTTCAAGACTATGAAGATACAAGATTGAAGACTTCGCCCCGTGTCCGGATGGGACTTTTCTTGGCATGGAAGGCAAGCTTGGCGATACGGATATGTAGATCTCCTACCATTGTAACCGACTCTGTGTAACCCTAGCCCTCTCCGGTGTCTTTATAAACCGGATGGCTTTAGTCCGTAGGACGAACAACAATCATACCATAGGCTAGCTTCTAGGGTTTAGCCTCCTTGATCTTGTGGTAGATCTACTCTTGTAACACACATCATCAATATTAATCAAGCAGGACGTAGGGTTTTACCTCCATCAAGAGGGCCGAACCTCAGTAAAACATCGTGTCCCTTGTCTCCTGTTACCATCCGCCTAGACGCACAGTTCGGGACCCCCTACCCGAGATCCGCCGGTTTTGACACCGACAATGGGCTTGATCCTTGAGGGGTCGATGCCCATTTTGCACACTGTATCCTGATAGAGCAGGTTCAGGCTGCTGCCACCGTCCATGAGGACTTGTGTGAGATGGAATCCGTCGATGATGGGGTCAAGGACCAATGCGGCCGAACCGCCATGTCGGATACTGGTAGGATGGTTCCTGTGATCGAAAGTGATCGGACAGGAGGACCATGGGTGAATTTTGGGGCGACTGGCTCCATCGCGTAGACGTCCCTTAGTGCACGCTTCCGTTCCCTCTTGGGAATATGGGTTCATCGCCTTCTTTTGGTGTGTCCACCATGTATATATCATATGATGAGGTGGTTGTCTAGTGCCCTATGGGAGGCGGTTCCTGTTCTTCTCCTGCATCATCGTCCATACCGTCGATGTCTTCGGAGTTGAAGTCAAGCATGTCGGTTAAGTCATCGACAGTGGCTATTAAGTGGGTGGTGGGAGGGGAACAAATTTCTTCGTCATCCGC
Source organism: Triticum aestivum (assembly GCF_018294505.1). Lineage (NCBI taxonomy): Eukaryota > Viridiplantae > Streptophyta > Magnoliopsida > Poales > Poaceae > Triticum > Triticum aestivum. Next base: position 349,173,844 of record NC_057798.1, read on the forward strand.
TTCCCACTCAAGCCAGACATAGTTCGGCCAGGGATCTCTCGACAAGGAAAGAGACCTTAATGAGTTTAGCACATCTCCTAAGGAAGAGTGCTGAAAAATATCCATGGCGGTGAACTTCATGACGGGGGTCCAATCCGATTCGATAAGAACGGACGCACGCGGTTCGGATCCTGAAACCGGGGACGAGTCCGAGGGTCCGATGACACCATCCTCACAGGAGGTGGGATCAGGGTTCGGCTCCGACGCCGATGAGCGTGCGGCCTCCGTGACGGGGTCCATCCACCCGCCCTCGGAAGGCATGATCTGCTCCAGATTGATTCCCGGTGCCACCGCACGCGCGATCTACCGAATATTGTCCGATGGCAGATCAAAGTCATGCCCGTCGCGACCGTTCGGCGCACCCGGTATGGGCTCGAATCCGTCGAAGATCCAGTCTCCGTGGATGTCGGCAGTATAGTTTAAGCTTGCAAACCTGACCTGATGGCCAGGGGCGTAGCTATCGATCTGCTCCAAGTGGCCAAGCGAGTTGGCCCGCAGTGCGAAGCCGCAGAATACGAAGATCTGTCCGGGAAGGAAAACCTCCCCCTGGACTGCATCGTTGAAGATGATTGAAGGATCCATCAAGCCTTATCGCGGCGACACAGCGGAACTCTCAATGAAAGCACCAATGTCGGTGTCAAAATCGGTGGATCTCGGGTAGGGGTCCCGAACTGTGCGTCTAAGGCTAATGGTAACAGGAGGCAGGGGACACGATGTTTTACCCAGGTTCGGGCCCTCTCGATGGAGGTAATACCCTACTTCCTTTTTGATTGATCTTGATGATATGAGTATTACAAGAGTTGATCTACCATGAGATCGTAGAGGCTAAACCCTAGAAGCTAGCCTATGATTATGATTGTTGTTGTCCTATGGACTAAACCCTCCGGTTTATATAGACACCGGAGGGGGATAGGGTTACACAGACTCGGTTACAGAGAAGTAAATCTACATATCTGAATATCCAAGCTTGCCTTCCACGCAAAGGAGAGTCCCATCCGGACACGGGACGAAGTCTTCAATCTTGTATCTTCATGGTCCAACAGTCCAGCTAAAGTATATAGTCCGGCTGTCCGAGGACCCCTTAATCCAGGACTCCCTTACCCCCTGTCATAGGTTAGCTGTGGCTTAGCGCACCATGTCGCGCTGCCCGAGGGTCACGGACATGAGGGGGTGCTGGTGCCCGTGAGCTTGATCGAGGGCTCCTCACGAGGATAAAGCCGAAGCACTGGGGCAATGGGGTTTGGCGTGGTGTGCCCGTGCGAGGGCAGGCCCATGCGCACACACCTGCCTAGCCCCCACGCTTGAGGCGTGTGAGGAAGAGCGACGGGAAACTGCCACACCTTCCTGGCCCCCAGGCTAAGAATGAACGAAACGGAGGAGAAAAACAACTTGGCGATCCAAAGCATAAAAGCGCCAACTCCACTAAAGACCACCAAAAGATTGCAAGCAACTTCGGAAAGCAAAATAACAACCGCGTTCGGCACCTAATCTAGTCTTCTCACCCACGCAGAGCTAAGTGCTGCCACTAAGACATGGGAGGGAGCCCTCGTGAGGCCCCAAGGCGTCTCTCAGGAGACTCCGGGTCGTGTACATCCCCACTCATTATTACGTGAGAGTGTCACGAGCGGAGACCTTCACAGTCCAGAGCCTTGCTTCATGGGTAGAACTTCCGGAGGTGCTGGATGTTCCAGGCGTTCTAGATGGGGACCCCGTCCTATGTCTCCAGGCGCGCGGCGCCAGGCCTAGAGACACGGGCAATCCTAAACGGGCCCTCCTACATGGGGAGAGAGTTTGTGTAGCCCCTCCCTAGAGAGCACCCGCCTCAAGACGAGGTCTCCCACCTCCAACGTCTTGGAGTGGACGCTGCGGCAGTGGTACCACCGCAGCGCCTGCTAGTACCTTGCCGCTCAGAGTGAGGCTTAACGGCGGCATTCCTCCCCCAGCACGAGGTCCATCCCCCGTGTGGCGTCCTGACGTGCCTCGTTGAACACCAGGACCTGCGTAGAGTGATGCTTGACCTCGTGTGGGAGAACCGCTTCAGCTCCGTAGATGAGGAAGAATGGCGTCTCTCCCGTTGGCTTGGTCACGGTGGTACGGATGGACCACAACACAGACTGGAGCTCGTTGAGCCAGCCCCTGCCGCACGCCTCGAGCTTCTTCTTGATGGTCCTCGCCTTGAGGCCCCTCAGGACCTTGGCGTTGGCGCGCTCGGCCTGGCCGTTGCTCCTGAGGTGCGCCACTGATGCGTAGCATATCTGCGTTCCAAGATTAGCACATTATGTTTTGAAAAGGTTGCTAGTGAACTGCGAGCCGTTGTCGGTGATGATGCGGTTAGGGACCCCAAACCGGCTCACAAGGCCCTTGATGAACTTGACGGCTGATCCAGTTGGGATGCTGCGGATGACTTCTACCTTCGCCCATTTGGTGAACTTGTCGATGGCGACGTAAAGGTAGCGGTAGCCCCCTGGTGCCCAGGGAAATTGTTGGTCTGAAAACCGGCGGATCTCAGGTAGGGGGTCCCGAACTGTGAGTCTAAGGCTAATGGTAACAGGAGGCAGGGGACACGATGTTTTACCCAGGTTTGGGCCCTCTCGATGGAGGTAATACCCTACTTCCTACTTGATTGATCTTGATGATATGAGTATTACAAGAGTTGATCTACCACGAGATCGTAGAGGCTAAACCCTAGAAGCTAGCCTATGATTATGATTGTTGTTGGCCTACGGACTAAACTCTCTGGTTTATATAGACACCGGAGGGGGCTAGGGTTACCCAGAGTCAGTTACAGAGAAGGAGATCTACATATCCGAATTGCCAAGCTTGCCTTCCGCGCAAAGAAGAGTCCCATCCGGACACAGGACGAAGTCTTCAATCTTGTATCTTCAGAGTCCAATAGTCCGACCAAAGTACATAGTCCGGCTGTACGAGGACCCCTTAATCCAGGAGTCCCTCAGTAGCCCCTGAATCAAGCTTCAATGACGATGAGTCCGGCGCGTAGATTGTCTTCGGCATTGCAAGGCGGGTTCCTTCTCCGAATACTCCCTAGAAGATTTCAAACACAAGAATCGTGTCCGGCTCTGCAAAACAAATTCCACATACCACCGTAGAGAGCACAATATTCCATAAATCTAATCGGCTGACAACTTTTTATAGCATGACATCACGCCACGGCCCGGTCATTATTCGAACCGTTTTTCCCAACTTGCCACCGCATGTACCGAGGCGGTTTTATTGGCACGTCCTGTCGAAGCAGAGACCGTGTTCCCCTTATCACGGGATTCTCATCAATACAGGTGTGGGTAACCCAATCGTGCTTGTTAATATGACTCCTGAATTTTAGGCAAGTCCCAAACGGTCATGCGGGGACGCTTGATATTCGTCCTCTTTATAAAGGGGCCATGCCCTGCCCTTTTCTTCCCACGCTCGATCCCCCCCCCCCCGTACCTCGAGTTCCAACACCCAAGGCTCAAGCTTAAGCACTTCGGACCTTCAACCATGTCCGGATCCAACCTTCAAGGCCGATGGATGGCCTCCTCTGTCATAGAGGAGGGCATCAAGAAGCTTAGGGAGGCCAGATATCTCACCGCCAAAATCCTACACAGGCTGCCTACTCAAGGGCAGGTCATCCCCACTCCCGAACCCAACGAGAGTGTCGTATTTATTTCCCACTTCCTCCGGGGGCTAGGTTTTAGTCTCGATCCCTTAGTGAGAGGGCTCATGTTCTATTACGGGCTAGATTTCCATGATCTAGCTCAGGATTCCATCCTTTACATCTCGTTGTTTATCGTCGTGTGTGAAGCCTTCCTCCGCATCACCCCCCACTTCGGCCTATGGCTCAAGACCTTCAATGTGAGGCCGAAGGTGATTGATGGGCATCACATGGAGTGCGGAGGTGCTATAATAAGCAAGGGCACCGACGCCCCACGTCCAAAGGGTTCCTTCACAGAAACTTCTGACTTAGGGCAACGAGAGTGGTTTTACATCACAGCTCTCCGAGGTACAAAGCGGGCGGTCGCTCCAGCGTTCCGCCCGGGCCCTCCGCCGCAACTAGCGTCATGGGTCAACAAGGGGCTGGACTGGGGACTAGTTAACGATGTGCTGATGCTGCAAAGCCACATCGGAGACCTTCTTAAGAAGGACATCAGCCTTGTCAAGATAATGCAAGTGATGCTGGTTCGTCGGGTCCTGCCCTGCCAACGTCGACCTCTCCGTATGTGGGAGTTGAACCCGGAAGGACCGCGAACCATTCAACAATTCTTCAGCATGACGCTCAAAGAGATGTATGGGTCGTTCTTCGGATCACGAATAAAGTGTCCAGATACCACCGAGGATGTGAGTCTCAACTGCAACCGTCCGGATACCCAGGTAAGTAATTCCACTACTGAACACACCGTCCTTTATGTTTGTTATAACATCATTCTGAAAAATTGTTCTGTGCCAGGATTGGATAAGGAAGGATGCAAGGATTAGGTGTTTGGCCCCTCTTCCCGAAGGCTCCCCGGATCCTCTATTGACCAGGATGCTTGAGCGCGCACCGTATCAGGTGCCATCAGGAGAAGATGAGGGGAGGAGTAGGGAAGCCACCGATGGGCTTCACACTTTGCATATCCAAATCGGGGGAGTAAGTGCCTCCGCAAAGGAGGACAATTGGGGAGGTGAATCCGAAATCCCCTTTCCCCACGGTAAGAAAAGGGACTCCTCTGAAGACTTGGAAACGGAGGTTTCCAAGCGATGGAAGAAACCCTCTCCAGGGGACCCTGCCCTAGAGGGCGTCCTTACCGTACATCGCCCGCAAGGGGGCCAGCCCTCAACCGAGCTGTAAGTGAAAAAAGGTACTTTGGTAAGTATATCCTGTTTTGTCTCTGAGAATAATAACCAAGACATATTTGCTGCAGTCCGGCTCGTAGCCCTTCTCCACAGAGTTCATCTTCAAGGGATCTTCCTCCTGAGATGATGGAGAGTGAAACGCCTCCTCCTGCCTCCCCGCCACATGGGGCGGACGACCCCGAGGTGTCATCGCGGAGGATTTCTCCTGATCCGCCAAGACCAGAAGTTGACACTTCGGCTGCCCATAGTCCGGAATATCCGGCTCCCAAGGAGAGCTCCAGGAGGAGTCCGGGATTGTTCAGCACACCGCCGGACACACTGATGGGTCTTCTAGAGCGAGCGGCCATCTCAGAGACACATCGTGGCTTAATGGGTACGATGGTTGAGAGGATTTCATCCGCCAAGAGCGGTTTGAATGAAGTTTTTACGAGTCTGCTGAGAGGCTTTGAGGTACGCAAAAAATAATATATGTATTTTTGATGGTACCGCACATGCTAGATGTGCTCTGTATAGATAGTAGCCCCTGAGACTCTGGTTGCCATCCATAGGTGGCGAACAAAGGATCATAATCTCTGGTAATAATCGCGCTGCTTTATGTGCAGGCGGCTGAGGGTCCGGCAGCTGACCGGACTGCTGATTTTGCCAAACTGAAGTGGCAGCTTGACGTGGCCGATGCCGACATCGCGCTTGTTAACAAGCGGCTTGACGAGGCCTAGGGTATGTATGTTTAACTTGTCAGCAAATATTTAAGAGGAGCATGATACTAGTATCTATAGTATGCTGTGACTGCAGATGGAGATGCTTCCGTAGAGTCCCTTCGGGCAGAGCTTGCCCGAGCCAAGGAGCAATCCCGAGTAAGTGATGCGGCCGCTCTGAAGGCGGTCGAAGAATTAAGGGACGAACAGGCTGCTCATCGCCCTAGCGAAGAAAAGATAGCCCAGATGGCTACCAAGCTGAAGGATGCCGCTGACCGCCATGAGATCCTTGAAAAGGAAAACCAAGTGAAAGCGGCTGACCTGAAGAAGGCCCTAGAGGCAGCCAAGGAAACCCGCTCTGAAATGAGAGGGATAAAGGAGGAGCTTCATGAAGTCGGAGACATCACGACTGGGATGCCCTATTTGTTGTGAATGAAGTTCAGCGATCCGAAGTATGCCCCTCTGGATCAGTTGTGGAGCGCTGCGAACGCGTATGCGGATTTGGCAAAGAGTGCCGCTGATGCGACCGAATTTTACCAAGATCGGAAAGACCATAAGGTGGAAAGGTTATTCTGGTCGCAGTTCAGTGCCCCGACGCGTCCACTGCCGTTGAATGAAAGGATGGCCGCATGGGCCGAGCTCCATAGGTTGTCCGGGGTTGCTATGAGGTCTGTCGTGGATCATCTTTGGCCACGAGGGCCAAGGACGGAAAATTATTTGGGATTAGTGCAACAATTCCTTGGCACTGTGTCGCATATCGATGCTTTGAAGAGGACGGTGTGCATCGAGGGTGCGCGGATGTCTGTTGCCCGTGTTAAAACATACTGGGCAGGGATGGAAACCACCGCTATTGCAACCCGGGGTCCGGCGGGAGCCCAGGACCCGGCCGAGCACTACTTTGAAGAAGTCTCAGAAGGCGCCCGTTTAATAGAGGCACAGTGCTCGAAGAGTTCCATGTTCGAGTGACATGTATCTCAATTTTAAAAAAAATGCTATTTTGATTATACAGGCTGTGTTTATACTTTTGCCCGAAAGTTTTATAGTGCCTCATGTGCGGCCGTTTATGTATGTATATAACCTGAAAGTTTGCAGTCATCGGCTTCAGCCCCCACGCACATAGTGCGGGGGTGTTCGAGAAAACGCGTAGTGACACTTCATCCAACGTCTTGGTCCATTAAGGAGGTGATAGCGCAGCGAACCAGGAAATCGGACTATATAGCTTTAACACTTTCACTTAGCCATAGGAGTTTGATGGTGGGGCTACTATATAGCCCCTGGTACTTCCGCGTTCATCCGAATATGGTGCGCGTATGTACGTGACCGAGAAACCGGTCCTTCGTTAATGCGGAGGAATCACGAAAAATTCCGCTGAGTCATCGAGTGGTTGACCAGTCTCACGCTGTATCATGACAGTCAGTTTTCGGCTTTCTCTACTGAGGTGCTCATCCAGATGAACCAGGGCACAATCGCAGTAGTTCTCCCGGTGCCACCTTAGCCGATAGAACAGAATGTAAGGTAGCAAAACACGGGATCCGGGCAAACCCAACATTTGACCGAAGACATGATTCGGAGCTGATGCATATAAGGCCAAACTCGCGACGCCAAACACTCCCCAAGGTATTCGGACTTTACAACATATACTGGGCTGAATAACGCCCTCGATAATGAGACCTGTGTTTCTAGGTAAATGCATTAGTCTGGCGTGATGAAGTGTCAAGAACGCCAGTGCCCCTCTGATTGTGTTAAGTGTTCGGAGGGGGAGAAACAACAAGAGACATTAAAAAAGGTTTACGCAGGGTCTTAATCTAAAGAGAAACCTTTGAGCGGGGCCCTGCTGCACGTCTGCGCCATTGTCTCCGTTGTGCCATATCCTGGAAGGGTGTAGCACGATGGCCATCTGTAAAAAGGGGAAAACCCAGGTGAAAGACTTCGTGCGAAGAGTTGGCTAATCTGAATGAAAATGCAATATGCTATTGTATTAATATGGTCGAGCCAAACTAAGGGCTTCTTTTTTTTTGCAAGCAGCCCCTAGCACCACTTATGGGGGTATCCCCAACTCAGGTTTATCTAGGCTGTTATATCTGGTCGAGCGCCGGACTCGTCTAACCGTGTCCGTGGTCTTGATGGTCGTTTATTCTGGTTGGAGGGGCCGCTCAGTGTTCGGCTGCTAGAGCCACAACGTATTCTTCCGCGCGTAAGGAACGCTCTGTATTTCCGCTAACTGTGATGATTCCACGTGGACCGGGCATCTTAAGTTTAAGTCAGGCGTAGTGCGGTACTGCATTAAAACGGGCAAAGGCCGTTCTTTCGAGTAGTGCGTGATAGCCGCTTCGGAATGGAGCAATGTCGAAGGTTAGTTCCTCGCTTCTAAAGTTGTCGGGAGAACCAGATACAACCTCTAGTACTAGAGAGCCTGTACAGCGGGCCTCGACGCCTGGTATCACTCCTTTAAAGGTAGTATTGCTTAGGCTGATTCTTGATGGGTGTATCCCCATTTTGCGGACAGTGTCCTGATATATCAGGTTTGGACTACTGCCGCCGTCCATAAGGACTCGGGTGAGATGGTATCCATCAATTATTGGGTCAAGCACCAAGGCCACCGATCCTCCATGTCGGATACTAGTCGGATGATCCCTGCAATCAAAGGTGATCGGCTAGGCCGACCAGGGATTGAATTTGGGGGCGACGGGCTCCACAACGTATACGTCTTGGAGTGCGCGTTTGCGCCCACTCTTTGGAATGTGAGTTGCGTAAATTATATTCACTGTTTTGACTTCTGGTGGGAATTTTTTCTGTCCTCCAGCATTTGGCTGGTGAGGGTCATCCTCGTCTTCACTTGGCGTCTCCCTCCCCTTGTGTTCGGAATTTAGCTTGCTGGCCTTCTTGAAAACCCAACACTCTCTGTGGGTATGATTTGCAGGTTTTTTGGGGGTGCCGTGAATCTGACATAATTTGTCTAGAATCTTGTTTAGGCTGGACAGTCCATCTTTGCTGCCTTTAAATGGCTTCTTCCGTTGACCGGGTCGAGAGCCCCTGAATCCGGCATTGACCGTCGTGTTCTCTAGGCTGTCATCATTGTTTTGACGCTTGTTTTTGTTGCGTCGCGGCTTTCCGTTGCCATCCCTGACTTCGGATGTGCCTGGGTCGCTGGTGCCGCTATGGGCCAACCAACTGTCACTACTAGAAAAACCCCTACTAATGGCGCACCTATTATGGCCATTAATGGCGCATCTGTGGTGCGCCACTAACAGCACGCCATTAGTATTTTTTACTAATGGCGCACCAGTGGTGCGCCATTAGTATCTGGTATACTAATGGCGCACCACTGGTGCGCCATTAGTATAGGCCACGGTGCGCCATTAGTATGCCTCCCAGGAGCCAGGTGCTTTGGATACTAATGGCGCACCACAACTGGATGCGCCATTAGTAACCGCGGCATACTAATGGCGCACTTTCCTGTGATGCGCCATTAGTGATGCGCCATTTTGAATCTAGATCTGGATCGTGATTTTTTGCCCATTTTTTGCTCGTTTTTTTGCTTGTTTTTTGGCACGACAATATTCTCAAATTTTGTTCCTGTTGTTTTTGGATCTTGTTGCCATGGTCTTTTGCCGGAGAGGAGTTCGCCGGAGAGGAGGAGGAGGAGGTCGCTGGAGAGGAGGGAGGAGGAGCTCACCGGAGAGGAGGGAGGAGGAGCTCACCGGAGAGGAGGGAGGAGGAGCTCACCGGAGAGGAGGGGATTTTTTGCCTCACCGGAGAGGAGGGAGGAGGGAGAGGAGGGAGGAGGAGCTCACCGGAGAGGAGGGAGGAGGAGCTCACCGGAGAGGAGGGAGAAGAAACCATGAGGGGAGGGGAGGGGAGGGGAGGGGAGGGGAGGGGAGGGGAGGAGGGAGGAGGGAGGAGGGAGGAGGGAGGAGGGAGGAGGGAGGAGGAGGTCGCCGCAGAGGAGGAGAGAAGGGATGATGAAATGAAGAGAGGAGGAGAGGACCAGCCATATATACGGCATACTAATGGCGCACCGCGGGCAGGTGCGCCATTAGTAATTTTTTTTATTTTTTTGATTTATTTTCAATTTTGAAGGCGGGAAGATACTAATGGCGCACCGTGGTCAGGTGCGCCATTAGTAATTTTATTTTTATTTTTTTGACTTATTTTGAATTTTGAAGGAGGGAAGATACTAATGGCGCACCATGGGCAGGTGCGCCATTAGTAAGTTTGAATTTTTTTGATTTTTTTTGCCTCTCTAGATCTTAAAAGCCCCGTATCTTTTTTTCTGTTAGGTTTTTGAGGATTTTGAAAATGTTTAACGGGGTTCCCCCCGTTAAATTTGGATGTAACTTTTCGAGTAGATGATTTTTCATATAAAAAACTTTTTCATCCGAGTTAGTATGCAAAAGTTATGCCCATTTTTACAAATTCTCGCGAGATTTTGCAAATGAAGTCAAAATTCATATTTGCAAAATTTCCCAACAACTAGGCCACATATCACATGGGAAACTTATTTTCTTTTATTTTTTTGACATTTTTATCATTTTGTTTTATTTTTTTTAAAACTGAAAAGGCGATCCAGGGGGGGGGGGTGTGCATTCGGTGGAAGTGGTGGCCAAGGTTACTAATGGCGCACCGTGTCATGGTGCGCCATTACTAGTTTAACTAGTAATGGCGCACCACACACACGGTGCGCTATTAGTATGTTTGGACAGGCGCACTAGTTCAAAAAAATTTTTTTTGGTACTAATGGCGCACCGTAGGCAGGGTGCGCCATTAGTAGTTTCAACACTAATGGCGCATCAGAAGGTGGTGCGCCATTAGTATATACTAATGGCGCACCACATGTCTGGTGCGCCATTAGTGCCATTTCCATCTATAGCCCTTTTCCTAGTAGTGTGTCCTCGCCCGCGCAAAAGAGGGTCATAAGGCTTGTTAAGGCTGCCATTGTCCTTGGATTTTCCTGGCCAAGGTGTCTGGCAAGCCATTCGTCCCGTATACTGTGTTTGAGGCCGCTAAGGCTTCGGCGTCCGGGTAATCGATGATTTGATTCTTCTTAGTAAGAAATCTTTCCAGAGTTTTCGGGCTGACTCTCCGGGCTTTTGAATTATGTGATTTAGGTCGCCTGCGTCCGGAGGTCGGACATAGGTCCCTTGAAAATTGGCCCTAAAAGCATCCTCAAGTTCTTCCCAACTTCCAATTGAGTTTTCAGGAAGGCTTTTCAACCAGTGCCGAGCAGGTCCTTTCAATTTGAGGGGTAGGTATTTAATGGCGTGGAGATCATCTCCGTGAGCCATGTGGATATGAAGGATAAAGTCCTCAATCCAGACCCCAGGGTCTGTCGTTCCATCGTATGCCTCTATATTCACGGGTTTAAATCCTTCCAGAAATTCATGGTCCAGCACCTCATCGGTGAAGCACAGGGGGTGTGCGGCACCCCTGCATTTGGACGTGTCGTGGCATTCTATCGACGGTTGTTGTGTTCGGTGCTGATTCCTAGCTGGTATTCGATCAATGTGATTGTTTTGGTAGCTCTGATCCTATGCCGAAGCGCGCTTCCTAGATCCATAGATGGACCTGGCCATACCGGACTTTTTGTCTAGGAGCTCACGTAAATCGTGTGCTGACTTGTGTGCGACATCATTAGCCATCTTGTCATGGCCACGGGGTCGTCGGTCCAGCTGATCAGTCGTTTTTGGCTGTATGGGCTCTATGGCCTCGTCTTCGAATTCGGACAGCAGCTTGCGCTTTGGATAGCTCTTTGTGTGATGATCGTCACCGTATTTTTCTTCTGTGTCGAGCACTTTGTTCCACCTGCGGCTGAGCGTATCCTGCGCGGCCTTAAGCCTTTGCTTCTGCTTATTTAAGCTCCTCGCGGTGGCAATAAGCCTTTTGTGGAGGTTCTCTTGTTCCAATAGTTTTTCTGGGATGATGAGTGCATCATCGTCCGGACTGTTCTCCTCTCCGGAGACAGGTTGGTGAATTTTACCCTCGGGATCGACGTCATCTGACATCAGCTCCAGACTATGTTCACCGTCCCCTGGCTCATCCTGCTCCATTGCTGGGTCCATGGGGTCATCATTTCCTTTGGAGTTAACCGGGGTATTATTATTTCTTGCGCTGTTGTCGCTGTGTTTACTGTGGCGGGATTTAGAGCGGCGCCTACGGCGCCACTTTGGTGGCTTATCGAGGGGATTATCCTTCGTTGCATCATCAACATCGCCTTAATTTGGTGTGTCCACCATATATATATATATCATATGATGAGGTGGCAGTCCAGCGCTCAGTGGGCGGTGGTTCCTGTTCTTCTCCTGCATCGTCGTAAATACCGTCGACATCTTCGAAGTCGAAATCGAGCGTGTCGGTTAGGTCATCGACAGTGGCTATGAAGTGGGTGGTGGGTGGGGAACAAATTTCATCGTCGTCCGTGTCCCACTCGAGCCGGACATAGTTCAGCCAAGAGTCTCCTGACAAGGAAAGAGACTTTAATGAATTTAGCATGTCACCCAAGGGCGAGTGCTGAAAAATATCCGCAGAGGTGAACTCCATGACCGGTGCCCAATCAGATTCGATAGGCACGGGCGTACGTGGTTTGGATCCTATAGCCGGAGACGAGTCTGAGGGTCCAATGACGCCATCCTTACAGGAGGTGGGATCAGTGTTCGGCTCCAACGCTGATGAGTGTGCAACCTTTGTGGCGGGGTCCATCCACCCGTCCCCGAAAGCCACAATCTTCTCCGGATTGATTCCCGGGGCCGCCGCAGGTGCGATCTCCCAAACACTGTCTGATGGCAGATCTAAGTCATGCTCGTCGTGACTGTTCGGCATACCTGACATGGGCCCGAATCCATCGAAGATCAAGTCTCCGCGGATATCGGCAGTATAGTTCAAGCTTCCAAACCTGACCTGATGGCCAGGGGCGTAGCTATCGATCTGCTCCCAGTGGCCAAGCGAGTTGGCCCGCAGTGCAAAGCCGCCGAATACGAAGATCTGTCTGGGAAGGAAAACCTCCCCCTGGACTGCATCATTGAAGATGATTGAAGGATCCATCGAGCCTTATCGCGGCGACACAGTGGAACTCTTAATGAAAGCACCAATGTCGGTGTCAAAACTGGCGAATCTCGGGTAGGGGGTCCCGAACTGTGCATCTAAGGCTAATGGTAATAGGAGGCAGGGGACACGATGTTTTACCCAGGTTCGGGCCCTCTCGATGGAGGTAGTATCCTACTTCCTTCTTGATTGATCTTGATGATATGAGTATTACAAGAGTTGATCTACCACGAGATCGTAGAGGCTAAACCCTAGAAGCTAGCCTATGATTATGATTGTTGTTGGCCTACAGACTAAACCCTCTAGTTTATATAGACATCGGAGGGGCTAGGGTTACACAGAGTCAGTTACAGAGAAGGAGATCTACATATCCGAATTGCCAAGCTTGCCTTCTACGCAAAGGAGAGTCCCATCCGGACACGGGACGGAGTCTTCAATCTTGTATCTTCATAGTCCAACAGTCCGGCCAAAGTACATAGTCCCGCTGTCCAAGGACCCCTTAATCCAGGACTCCCTCAGAAATGGCCCCAAGATGTCCAGCCCCCAGACTACGAATGGCCATGTGAGCGGGATAGTCTGGAGGCCCTACGCAGGCTGGTGGATTTGCTTGGCGTGGAACTGTCATGCTTTGCAAGAGCGCACCAGCTCTGCGGCGTCGTTGAGTGCAGTGGGCCAATAAAAACCACTGCGGAACACCTTGCCCACAAGGGTGCGCGATGAGGAGTGATGTCCGCAATCCCCACCCTGTATGTCTGCCAGCAGCTCCAGCACCTGCTCCCTGGAGATGCATCATAACGAAACATCATTGGCCTCTTGTGGTACAACTCACCGTCACGGATGCAGTATGCAGTGGCCCGATGAGCCACGCGCTCGGCATCCTCCTCCTTCTCTGGCTGGGTCCCCTGAAGTAGGTACGTATTGAACTCCTCAGTCCAGCACCCCTCCTGAGGCTTGAGCGCGAGGAGCAGGCGGGCCCCTGAGGGAGGGCCGCATGCTGCGGCGCCGGTTGCTGGTTCTTGGGGAAGGTTCTCTTGAGGTGGTGCTGGTGTCGTGGTGGGGGGAGCCGCCGAAGGCTTGAAGAGACGTTCCTCAAACACCCCAGGCTCCCGAGGGAGTCTCCGGGATGCTCTCTTGGCGATGTCGTCCACCTCCTTGTTTGTTCCTCGCGGCACGTGCTGCAGTTCCATGCCCAGGAACCGCTTCTCCATCTTGCGTACCTCTTCCAGGTATGCCTCCATGTGCTCGTCCTTGGGTGTGTACTCTTTGTTGGAGAAGTTGATGAGGAGCTTGGAATCGCCCTTAATGGTGAGGCGCTTGACCCCCAGCGCCGCCGCGGCCCTGAGGCTAGCGAGCAAGCCTTCATACTCTGCGATGTTGTTGGAGACCTTTTTGCCCCACTGAAAACAGAGTTGTACTGCGTAGTAAAGTTTGTCCTTGGCGGGTGAGATGAGGACGGCCCCAGCCCCTGTGCCTTGTCGTGCGAACGCGCCGTCAAAGTACATGATCCACCCGTCTGGCTCCTTGTCCCCAAGCAAGAGGGAGCAGTCCTCGCTCACCCGCGGTCAGGGACGTTAGTCCATTTTGCCACAAAATCCGCGAGGGCCGCACCCTTGATGACTCTGGTGGTGCTGAACGCTAGCTGGAATGCCTGGAGCTCGATGTTCCACTCCACAACTCGCTCGACGGCATTAGGGCTCCAGAGCACCCTCTCCAGTGGGTAGGCTGAAACGACCTTGATGGGGTGGCCTTGGAAGTAGTGACGCGACTTTCGGGAGGCGATGAGGAGCGCAAGTAAGAGCTTTTGAGGCATAGAGTAGCGTGCCCGTGCCTCCAGTAGCACCGTGCTGACGAAGTAGACGGGGTGCTCAATGAGGGAAGAGGTGTTTGTGGGGTCTTGTGATTCTTAAGGATGCAGGCCTTCTGTGGTCCCACCTTCTGCCGCGCCAAGTGCGGCCTCATGAGTGTCAGCCTCAGGAGCCCCCCCAGCCGAGGGGTCTATTTCATCTTCAGGGGGAATGTTGGCCGCCGGATTAGCCGAGGCCCCAGGAGCACCGTCCTGAGGCTGTCGCACTTTGCTTGGTGGCCGAATGCCCTACTAAGGATCCTTGAGTGTGTGCTCTTACCTTAGCGCCACCAGAGCGGCACTGGCAGAGTGAGGGGTGGCGGACAAATAGAGTACCAGGGGCTCAAGAGGGCGCGACGCCACCATCACCGGCTGGCTGGTCAGGTATCTCTTGAGGTCTTGAAAGGCCACGGCAGCCTCAGGGGTCCACTCGAACGACCCCTTCGTTTTAATCAGCTTTAAGAATGGGAGGGCGCGTTCTCCTAGCTTGGAGATGAAGTGCCCCAGTGAGGTCATGCAGCCCGCCAGCTTCTGCATCCCCTTGAGCGTCTGTGGAGGGCTCATGTCTTCTATTGCCTTAACCTTCTCCGAATTTGCCTCGATCCCTCTATGTGATACTAGAAAACCCAATAGCTTGCCAGAGGGAACTCCGAACACACACTTCTCAGGATTGAGCCGCAGGTCCACCTTGCGCAAGCTGGCAAACGTCTCCTCCAGATCCTCAGTTAGGGTCCTTGCCTCCCAAGACTTCACCACTATGTCATAAACATAGGCCTCAACATTTCCCTCAAGCTACCTGCCCAGGGCAATATGCATCAGCCACTAGAACGTAGCCCCGGCATTGCGCAGCCCGAAAGGCATGCAGGTGTAGCAGTACACCCCGCAGGGGGTCAGGAACGCCGTCTTCTCCACATCTTGCACGACCATCTTGATCTGGTGGTAGCCTGAGAAAGCATCCAAAAAGCACAAGAGGTCGCACTCGGCAGTGGAGTCAGTGATCAGGTCGATGCTGGGAAGTGGGAAGGGATCCTGAGGGCAAGCCTTGTTGAGGTTGGTGAAGTGGACACACATGCGTTCCTTCCCTCCTTTCTTGGGGAAGCCAACTGGGTTTGCCAACCATTCCGGGTACCGTACCTCCCTGATGACCCCAACATTCTGCAGCTTGCGGGTTTCTTTGACAATGAATGCCTTCTTCTCGATGGATTGTCAGCGGGCCTTCTGCTTCACTGGGCGCACGTTTGGGCATACCATCAGGTGATGCTCGATTATTCCCCTTGTAACCCCGACCAGGTCCTTGGGCTCCCATTCGAACACATCTTTGTTGGCGCGCAAGAAGCCGACCAATGCTTTCTCTTGGTCCTGAGGGAGGCCAGCTCCTATGGTGAAGGTGGAACCTAACGCCCCATCTTCATCAACCAACACTTGCTTCGTCTCAGCTCGGTCTTGGGAGAACAGATGCTACTTCTTGGCCGGTGCTTCCCCTGGGGCCTCATGGCCCCCTTTCTCGCCTGGCAGCACGGATGCCGCAGACCTGAAGGCGAGCTTGAGAGCCTGCAGCATGTCCTTGGTGTCCTCTGCCATCGTGAGGACACCATTGCTACCCGGCATCATCATGAGGTTGTAGGCTGGATGAGTTGCCGCCATGAACTTGGCCAAGGCTAGGTACCCAAGGATGGCATTGTATGGCAGGTCGATCCTGGCGATGTCAAAGTCGATGGGCTCAGTGTGGTAGTTATCACGGGTCCCAAAGGTGACGGGAAGGGGGATCTGCCCCAAGGGGCTGGTGAATCCACTTCCGACCACGGAGAAGGGCTTGGTGGGATGGAGCCGGTCGGGGGCACGTTAAGCAGGACGAATGTCTCCGCGGAGAGTACGTTGAGGCTGGCTCCGCCGTCGATGAGGGTCCTGGTGGCCGCCACGTTGCAGATGGTGGGGGTGCAGAGCATCGGGAGTGCACCCGCTCCCACTGTGGTCGCTGGATGATCTTCTGGGCCGAAGGCGAGGTCGGCCTTAGGCACTGCCCAGCCCGGAGGAGCCCCCGAGCTCACCTGGGCGGCGCTCACTTGGTGGTAGAACTGCTTGATGTGCCAATCGGAGGGTGGTGCGTGCGAGCCACCTAGGAGAGCTGCGACGACAGGAGGCGCCGGTGCCGTGAAGCGTGCGATGAAGAGGCCACGGAGCTCCTCCCAAGATGCCATAGAGGATTCCAGCAGGTTGAGCAACCAGGTGCGTGGTGCGCCTACAAGGGCCATGGGGAGCTAGTTGGCCTTCACCTTGTCGTCTCCACTGGCCGCCCAAATTGCCTCCTCGTATGCCTAGAGGAAGCCGGCTGGGTCCGCCGCGCCGTCATAGCGTGGCGGCATCTCTAGCTTGAACTTAGGTGGCCAATCCACCCGTCACAAGGAGGGGGTGAAAGCGCAGAGCCCCTCGGCTCCCTCAAAGGCGCGCGATGGTCGAGTCAACAAAGGAGCGCTCTCCATCAAAGCCGGTGGCATGATGTGGCGGACGGAGCAGTGGATCCCTGATGCACCCCTACCTGGCGCACCAAATGTCGGTTTTCGGGTTTCGCAAACCCTTGATAGGTTCGATTTCTGGGGTGCATGCGGAGATCTAAACCTACCCAGCCTGCCTACTCGCGATCTTCTAAGCCTAGCGCATCGAGCTCAAAGGGATAGAGAGACAGAGGAGTTTATCCTGCTTCGGGCCACCTTGCGGTGTAATACCCTACTCCAGCGTTTTGATGGATTGCCTTGAGGGGCTAAGGACGAACTAGTACAGTGGATGAACTAGCCTCAGGAGGTGAGGTGTTCTTGAGCTCAAGAGAGCTGGTGAGGTGGTCAGATGAGAATGAATCCGATCTGTTCGTCCCCTGTCTATGGTGGTGGCTAAGTCCTATTTATAGTGGCCTTGGTCCTCTTCCCAAATCTTGGTGGGAAGGGATCGCACAACGGCCAGATTTGAAGGGGGACAAGAAGTACATCCTATCCTGACTAAAGTGGTCTTCGCCTGCGAAAAGCCTCTGGTCGTGACGCTGCGGTGGGATCGGCGATGACCTCTGTCCTGCCGTCCTAGCGGTCTTGGTCTTGTTGCACCAGAATGAAAACCTTTGGCTGATTCCTTGGGACTCCGCGCCTGCTGCTTGCATTCTTTGCACCAAAGAGGAAACTTGTACTCTGAACCCGCTGGCACCCGCCTGGCGCCCGCCATGCCTTGGTCATCATGGCTCACGTCAGCTGAGCCTCGTGAGGTGCACCTTGGAGGCCGATCCCTTTGGAGGCCTTGGCGTTGTCCGCCTCGCGAGGCTTGGCCCCTCACGAGGGTCTTGAGTTGTTGACGCTGAAGCTGGGCCGTACCAGGCCATCGACGGAGCCATGCAGTAGGCCGCAGGCAGGCAAGTCTAGGTACCCCCATATCCAAAACGCCGACATACCTTATTCATCATATGCATGAAAAAAGCAGGGGCATTTGTGAGACCAAAAGACATCACGGTATATTCATCGAGACCGTATCGGGTAGTGAATGCGGTCTTAGGGATATCTTCTTGATCTTGAATCAATCTTGGAAATTACTTTTGCCCCGCTGAGTTGATCGAAGAAATAATCAATCCTTGGCAAAGGGTCGTTCTTGATGGTGACATCATTCAATCCACGGCAGTTGATAATCCCCAAGTGCAGGGAATCATCGTAGAAATTCCCAAAGGTGGAAGTGATAAGTATGGAGTGTCGAACCCACAAGGAGCTAAAGGTAAGATCAATATTCTCTCAAGCCCTATCAGCCACTGATACGACTCTACGTCCACCGAACGTTTGCTTCCAATTAGAAACAAGAAATAGAACTACGTTGGGTATGAAGAGGATAACTTTGTATGATATCAGAGAGCTAAAATATAAAAGTAGGTGCTGTTATCATAAAGTTAGAATCTATTACTAAATAATATAAATAGAGAGTGTGGAATAATGATGGATTGTTGTGCGGAATTGTCCTAGGCAATTGTTAACAAGACCGATAGTCGTCATTGCAATTTCATATGAGGGAGAGGCATAAGCTAACATACTTTCTCTACTTGGATCTTATGCACTTATGATTGGAACTCTAGCAAGCGTCCGCAACTACTAAAGATCATTAAGGTAAAACCCAACCATAGCATTAAAGCATCAAGTCCCCTTTATTCCCATACGCAACAACCCCCTTACTCGGGTTTGTGTTTCAGTCACTCACTAACCCACTATAAGCGAATCATGAACGTAATGCAACACCCTACAGCGGGAATCCCTCACGCTTGCACGACACGGAGGGCACCATAGGACAGCACCAAAATAAAACATACAACTCGTACCAATCTAAATCATCAATCAACCCAAGGACAAAAGATATCTACTTAAAACATCATAGGATGGCAACACATCATCGAATCATAATATGCTGCATAAAGCACCATGTTCAAGTAGGGATTACAGTGGGGTGCGGGAGAGTGGACCACGTAAAAGAGATGAGGATGGTGATGATGATGGTGATGTTGATGAAGACGGTCACCGCGATGATGATTCGCCTCCCGATGGCACTCCGGTGCCACGAAGAGAGAGGAGGAGAGGTTCTCCCCCTTGTGCTTCCTCCTCCATGGCCTCCACCCTCTGGTCCTTGGCCTTCATGGTGATGATGGCCCCTCCGGGATACTCCTCCATGGCCTCCGGTGATGATGGCCTCCTCCGGCAGGGTGCCAGAGAGGGCCTAGATTGATTTCTCGTGGGTATAGAGGCTTGCGGCCACGGAACTTCCGATCTAGGTTATTTCCCGAAGGTTTCTGTATTTATAGGAATATTTGGTGTTGGTTTCACGTCAGGGGGGCCTCCGGGCTGTCCACGAGATAGGGGGGCACTCCCTAGGGGGGTGGGCGTGCCCCTCACTCTTGTGGGCAACCCGGGACTCTTCTGGCCCAACTCCGATGCTCCGTGGTCTTCTTTTGGTCCATAAAAAATCCTCAAAAATTGGCGCATCAATTGGACTCCGTTTGGTATTCCTTTTCTATAAAACTCAAAAATAAGGAGAAAACAGAAACTGGCACTGGGCTCTAGGTTAATAGGTCAGTCCCAAAAATCATATAAAATGACATATAAATGCATATAAAACATCATAGATGGATAATATAATAGCATGAATACTTCATAAATTATAGATACGTTGGAGACGTATCAGCATCCCCAAGCTTAATTCCTGCTCGTCCTCGAGTAGGTAAATGATAGAAGAAATAATTTATGAAGTGTGAATGCTAGCAGGTGCACAAGTTTGAACAATGGTAATTTCAATCACCTTTTCTAGCATCAATATGTGTCATAATAGCAGCTCATCTCATAAAACTTTTCATGATCAAGTAACAATCTATTCACCATGTCAAGTATGGTTCACAAACTTCATTGAGAACTAACAAACTATAATCTCAATCATTGAAGCAATTGCAATTTATCATAACATCAGAAAGAGTCAAGAATAGAGATTTTCAGCAACTCCACATACTCAACTATCATATAGTCTTCTACAATTGCTAACACTCACGCAATACTTGTGGTTATGGAGTTTCAGCCGGACACTGAGAAAGATAGGGGCTTATTGTGTTGCCTCCCAACGTATTCACCTTTAGGTGATGTCAACAATAATAGCCCATGCTAACTTACATCCAATTGGATATATATATATATATATATATATATATATATATATACACATACATATATATATATATATATCATGATCTTTCAAACACGAGGAGCTTGCCAAAGGATAAAATGAAAAGGGAAACATGAGGATCACCTTGACTCAAGCATAAAGTAAAAAACATAAAGTAAAAGACATGCCCTTCGCAGAGGGAAGCAAAGGTTGTCATATGTGTTTAGGGTTGGATGCATAAAATCTTAATGCAAAAGAACGTCACTTTATATTGCCCCTTGTATGTGGACATTTATTATGCAGTCCGTCGCTTTTATTGCTTTCACAACAAGATCATACAAAGTTTATTTTCTCTGCACTAATAAGTCATACATATTTAGATAGCAATTTTTATTGCCTGCAACATGACAACTTACTTGAAGGATCTTACTCAATCCATAGGTAGGTATGGTGGACTCTGATGGCAAAACTGTGTTTAAGGATATTTGGACGCACAAGTAGTATCTTTACTTGGTGCAAGGAATTCGGCTAGCATGAGGGGGAAAGGCAAGCTCAACATATTTGGGAGGTCAATGATAATATACTTTAACTGAGATGTGAGAAAACATGAACCATTACGTTGTCTTCCTTGTCCAACGTCAACTCTTTTAGCATGTCATACTTAATGAGTGCTCCCGGTAATAAAAGATGTCCAAGATAATATATTCGTATGTGAACCTTTCTTTCCTTATTACTTCCTATTAATTGCAACGATAACCAAAACTACGTTTGCCAACTCTCAACAACTTTTATGCCTCATACTCTTTATATGTGAAGTCATTACTATCCATGTTGTAAGCATATGATACATGTAGAAATTCAGATTTATGGCATTCAATTCATTCCCCCATTTACTCATAGGATATACATGAAGCACATGAGTAAATGACAAACTACTCCAAAAGATATGAGTGAAGGACACTGAGTAGTCAAATAATTAACTAGCCATGGGAGGGTTCCCTTTTTTATTCAATATTTCAGATCCAACGAATTTATTCAAACAGAAAGTAAAATTGAAAACATGCTCCAAGCTAAACACATATCATGTGACAAATAAAAATATAGCTCCGAGTAAGGTATACCGATAGTTTTGAAGACGAAAGAGGGGATGCCTTCCGGGGCATCCCCAAGCTTAGGCGCTTGAGTCTTCCTTGAATATTACCTTGGGGTGCCTTGGGCATCCCCAAGCTTAGGCGCTTGAGTCTTCCTTGAATGTTACCTTGGGGTGCCTTGGGCATACCCAAGCTTAGGGTCTTTCCGCTCCTTATTCTCCTCATATCGATATCTCACCCAAAACTTGAAAACTTCAATCACACAAAACTTAATGGAACTTCGTGAGATAGGTTAGAGTAAAGCATGCACTTTGGTACTGTAAAAGACAAGGTTCATAATTGTTTTCACATAATGCCTACTGTAACATATCATTTCTACAATTTATATTGAGAAATATAAGCCATAGAAACTAGAAAACAAGCAAACTATGCAATGAAAACAAAATCTGTCAGAAACAGAACAGTCTGTAATGATCTGAACAATAACCATACTTCTGCTACTCCAAAAAATATTAAATAAATTGGTGGACGTAAGGAATTTGTCTATTGATATTCTGCAAAAAGAATCAACTCAAAAGAACTCTTCTGTAAAGAATGACAGCTAATCACGTGAGTGCAAAGTTTCTGTTTTTTACAGCAAGATCAGATTAACTTTCACCCAAGTCTTCCCAAAGGTCTTACTTGGCACTTTATTGAAACAAAAATCATAAAACATGATTACTACAGTAGCTTAATCATGTGGACACACAAAAATAGTAAGGATAAACATTGGGTTGTCTCCCAACAAGCGCTTTTCTTTAATGCCTTTTAGCTAGGCATGATGATTTCAATGATACTCACATAAAAGATAAGAGTTGAAACACAAGAAGAGCATCATGAAGAATATGGCTAGAACATTTAAATATAACTCACTTCCTATGCCTAGGGATTTTGTGAGCAGACAATTTATAGGAACAAAAGTCAACTAGCATAGGAAGGCAAAACAAGTATAATTTCAAAACTTTAAGCACATAGAGAGGAAACTTGATATTATTGCAACTCCTACAAGCACATATTCCTCCCTCATAATAATTTTCAGTAGCATCATGGATAGAAACTTTGTTCTCACACTCATTTGGAACCTCTTCCAAAATAGTGGACTACTAACTAAATTGACACTCTTCCAAATCCACTTTCATAAATATAGTACGAAGATTCAACACCCTCCAAGATAGTGGGATCACTAATTCCTAAAGTTGACACTCTTCCAAACCACTTTAAAGTATAGTATTATTCATACTCCAAAAGATATAAGTGAAGTTTCTGGAGCATTCTACAATTAATATAGACTAGCCAATATCCAAGCTCAAAATATATAAGTGAAACGCACGAAGCATTCTATAGAACCATACTCAAACAATTTAAGTGAAGCACAAAGAGCAATTCTATAAGATCATACTTAAAAGATATAAGTGAAGCACATGAAGTATTCTATAAACCAATGAAGAGATATCTCATACTAGCATGATTCTTAAAGAAAAACAAAAAACACAAAGGACACAAATCATGTGAACAAAACAAAAACCGAGGTATACCGATATTTGTTGAAGAAGAAAGATGGGATGCCAACCGGGGCATCCCCAAGCTTAGATGCTTGAGTATCCTTTGAAATATTTACTTGGGGTGCCTTGGGCATCCCCAAGCTTGAACTCTTGTCTCTCTTTATTCTTCTCACATCGGTAACTCCTCGTTCTTCAAACACTTCATTCACAAAAACTTAAACAAAAACTTGTGAGATCCGTTAGTGTAATAAAGCAAACTACCACTTTAAGGTACTGTAATAAACTCATTATTTGTTTATATTGGTGTTAAACCTACTGTATTCCATCTTCTCTATGGTTCATACCCTTACATACTAGCCATAGATGCATCAAAATAAGCAAACAACACATGAAAAACAGAATCTGTCAAGAACATGACAGTCTGTAGTAATCTGGAAGTTTAGTAAACTTATGTAACTCCGAAAATTATGAAATAAATATTAAAATTTGAAACATTTGTACATAACTAATGTGCAAAAATTTTCAGACCCATTTGACTTTCCAGTAAAAAATGTAAATTCATGCACTACAGCCAAAGTTTCTGTTTTTGTTCTGCACATAGTAAGCAAGCATTCTTATCATACTAAAACCAAAGCTTGGCACATTAATTTTATAATACAATGGATATATACATGGGGATAATTATTTACAGAGAAACTTCCATGAAAAATTCTACATTGTTTCCGTGAGCATGAACACAAGTGCTCAAGGTCGACCGTCACTTCTTCAATGCATAACTTTCCAATCACTTCTCTTTTTGAAAAACTTTTTTAGGCATGAGAGGCAAGTAAATATTTTTTTTTGGTATTTTCATTTTTTTATTTTTTTGTATGTTTCACCCACAACTAAACAGAAAAAAAGGAAAAACAAAATCTACTTAGTGAAGAAAGCAAACAAGCACACACGAGAATATCAACCCCACGCTATTGCTCCCCGGCAACGGCGCCAGAAAAGAGCTTGATAATCCCCAAGTGTAGGGAATCATCGTAGCAATTCCCAAAGGTGAAAGTGATAAGTATGGAGTGTCGAACCCACAAGGAGCTAAAGGTAAGATCAATATTCTTTCAAGCCCTATCTGCCACTGATACGACTCTATGTGCACCGAACGTTTGCTTCCAACTAGAAACAAGAAATAGAACTACGTTGTGGGTATGAAGAGGATAACTCTGTATGATATCGGAGAGCTAAAATATAAAAGTAGGTGCTGTTATCATAAAGTTAGAATATATTACTAAATAATATAAATAGCGAGTGTGGAATAATGATGGATCAGTGTGCGGAATTGTGCTAGGCAATTGTTAATAAGACCGATAGTCGTCATTGCAATTTCATATGAGGGAGAGGCATAAGCTAACATACTTTCTCTACTTGGATCATATGCACTTATGATTGGAACTCTAGCAAGCATCCGCAACTACTAAAGATCATTAAGGTAAAACCCAACCATAGCATTAAAGCATCAAGTCCCCTTTATTCCCATACGAAACAACCCCCTTACTCGGGTTTGTGTTTCAGTCACTCACCAACCCACTATAAGCGAATCATGAATGTATTGCAACACCCTACAGCGGGAATCCCTTATGCTTGCGCGACACGGAGGGCACCATAGGAAAGCACCAAAATAAAACATACAACTCGTACCAATCTAGACCATCAATCAACACAAGGACAAAAGATATCTACTTAAAACATCATAGGATGGCAACACATCATTGAATCATAATATGCGACATAAAGCACCATGTTCAAGTAGGGATTACAGCAGGGTGCGGGAGAGTGGACCGTGTAAAAGAGATGAGGATGGTGATGATGATGGTGATGTTGATGAAGACGGTTACCGCAGTGATGATTCCCCTCCCGATGGCACTATGATGCCAGCAAGAGAGAGGAGGAGAGGTTCTACCCCTTGTGCTTCCTCCTTCATAGCCTCCACCCTCTGGTCCTTGGCCTTCATGGTGATGATGGCCCCTCCAGGATACTCCTCCATGGCCTCCGGTGATGATGGCCCCCTCCGGTAGGGTGCCAGAGAGGGCCTTGATTGATTTCTCGTGGCTACAGAGGCTTGTGGCCTGCGATCTAGGTTATTTCCCGAAGGTTTCTGTATTTATAGGAATTTTTGGCGTTGGTTTCACGTCAGGGGGGCCTACGGGCTGTCCATGAGATAGGGGGGCACGCCCTAGGGGGGTGGGCATGCCCCCCACTCTCGTGGGCAGCCCGGGACTCTTCTGGCCCAACTCCGATGCTCCATGGTCTTCTTTTGGTCCATAAAAAATCCTCAAAAATTGGCACGTCAATTGGACTCTGTTTGGTATTCCTCTTCTGTAAAACTCAAAAACAAGGAGAAAACAGAAACTGGCACTGGGCTCTAGGTTAATAGGTTAGTCCCAAAAATCATATAAAATGAGATATAAATGCATATAAAACATCATAGATGGATAATATAATAGCATGAATACTTCATAAATTATAGATACGTTGGAGACGTATCAGCATCCCCAATCTTAATTCCTGCTCGTCCTCGAGTAGGTAAATGATAAAAGAAATAATTTATGAAGTGTGAATGCTAGCAGGTGCACAAGTTTGAACAATGATAATTTCAATCACCTTTTCTAGCATCAATATGTGTCATAATAGCAGCTCATCTCATAAAAATTTTCATGATCAAGTAACAATCTATTCACCATGTCAAGTGTGGTTATGGAGTTTTAGCCGGACACTGAGAAAGATAGGGGCTTATTGTGTTGCCTCCCATCGTATTCACCTTTAGGTGATGTCAACAATAATAGCCCATGCTAACTTACATCCAATTGGATATATATATCATGATCTTTCAAACACGAGGAGCTTGCCAAAGGATAAAATGAAAAAGGGAAACGTGAGGATCACCTTCACTCAAGCATAAAGTAAAAACATAAAGTAAAAGACAGGCCCTTCGCAGAGGGAAGCAGAGGTTGTCATATTTGTTTAGGGTTGGACGCATAAAATCTTAATGCAAAAGAACGTCACTTTATATTGCCCCCTGTATGTGGACCTTTATTATGTAGTCCGTCGCTTTTATTGCTTCCAGAACAAGATCGTACAAAGTTTATTTTCTCTGCACTAATAAGTCATACATATTTAGATAGCAGTTTTATTGCTTGCAACATGACAACTTACTTGAAGGATCTTACTCAATCCATAGGTACGTATGGTGGACTCTCATGGCAAAACTGTGTTTAAGGATATTTGGACGCACAAGTAGTATCTCTATTTGGTGCAAGGAATTCGGCTAGCATGAGGGGGAAAGGCAGGCTCAACATATTTGGGAGGTCAATGATAATATACTTTAACTGAGATGTGAGAAAACATGAACCATTACGTTGTCTTCCTTGTCCAACGTCAACTCTTTTAGCATGTCATACTTAATGAGTGCTCCCAGTCATTAAAGATGTCCAAGATAATATATTCGTATGTGAACCTCTGTTTCCTTATTACTTCCTATTAATTGCAATGATGACAAAACTACGTTTGCCAACTCTCAACAAATTATATGCCTCATAATCTTTATATGACAAGTCATTACTATCCATGTTGTAAGCATATGAAACATGTAGAAATTAAGATTTATGACATTCAATTCATTCCCCCATTTACTCATAGGATATACATGAAGCACATGAGTAAATGACAAACTACTCCAAAAGATATGAGTGAAGTACACTGAGTAGTCAAATAATTAACTAGCCACGGGAGGGTTCCCTTTTTTATTCAATATTTCAGATCCAATGACTTTATTCAAACAGAAAGTAAAATTGAAAATACACTCCAAGCAAAACACATATCATGTGACGAATAAAAATATAGCTCCGAGTAAGGTATACCGATAGTTTTGAAGATGAAAGAGGGGATGCCTTCCGGGGCATCCCCAAGCTTAGGCGCTTGAGTCTTCCTTGAATATTACCTTGGGGTTCCTTGGGTATCCCCAAGCTTAGGGTCTTTCCACTCCTTATTCTCCTCATATCGATATCTCACCCAAAACTTGAAAACTTCAATCACACAAAACTTAATGGAACTTCATGAGATAGGTTAGTATGATAAAGAGTAAACCATGCACTTTGGTACTGTAAAAGACAAGGTTCATAATTGTTTTCAAGTTGATTTAATCCTCCAAGGAACCTGTCGATCTTCCTTTTTTCTATGGCCACGTCATAGAGAGAATAACAGGCTAGATGGTTGAATTTGTGCAAATATTCACTTACTAACAGATTTCCTTGAGTGAGACCGAGGAATTCACGTTGCTTGACCTTCATGATACCAGTTGGAATATGGTACTTGCGGAATTGGTCCTTGAAATTAGTCCAAGTGATTTCTTCGCCCGCAGGCCACATAGCTTTAACATTATCCCACCATATAGCAGCGGCTTCTTCAAGATAGTGGGTAGCGAACGGAACCTTGTCATCTTCTTCAGTACGTGCAATTTCAAGATTCTTCTCAATAGTTTGTAACCAATCATCTACTTCCAAAGGGTCAACCACTTGACTGAAACTGGGAGGCTTAGTCCTTTGAAAATCTGATAGCTTTGAGTGATGACCATTTTGATTTCCATTCTACCCAACCATAGCCTGCACACTTTTTAACAGCTCAATCAGATCGTTGTTCCTTCTTTCTTCAAACATACGCATAATTTGTTTAGTGGAGGGTGGATTTGGCGTTGGAGGCGGTGGTTGCGGATACGGCTCGGGGGAGTGTCCTGCCTGTCTTGCTGAGTGACGAACAAGGACATCCCCACAAGCCTGCGTGCTGCCGCCTCCTCATGTCATCCTACTGTTTATTTTTCCCAATAAAAGCAACCCCGATGAGCAACATCCGAAAATGGGAAGAAAATCCAGTGACAAACTAGAAAGAGCAAAAAATATATCAAGAAACACAACGAACAATAAAAAGTTCGAACATAATTATAATACACCCGTACATGAAAGGTAGACACCATGACGGGTGTGACTACTCGCATACATGCAACGATACAACTGTTGGGGAACGTAGTAATTTCCAAAAAAAATACCTACGCACACGCAAGATCATGGTGATGCATAACAACGAGCGGGGAGAGTGTCGTCCACGTACCCTCGTAGACCGTAAGCGGAAGCGTTAGCACAACGCGGTTGATGTAGTCGTACATCTTTACAATCCGACCGATCCAAGTACCGAAGGTACAACACCTCCGAGTTCAGCACACGTTCAGCTCGATGACATCTCGCAAACTCCGATCCAGCAGATCTTCACGGGAGAGTTCCGTCAGCATGACGGCATGATGACGGTGATGATGTTGGTAACGATGTAGGGCTTCTCCTAAGCACCACTACGATATGACCGAGGCGGAATATGGTGAAGGGGGGCACCGCACACGGCTGGGAGAGATCAATAGATCAACTTGTGTGTCTAGAGGTGCCCCCTGCCCCCGTATATAAAGGAGTGGAGGAGGGGGGAGGGCCGGCCCTCCTATCGCGCGCCCTGGAGGAGTCCTACTCCCACCGGGAGTAGGATTCACCCCCTTCCAAGTAGTAGGAGTAGGATTCAAGGAAAGGGAAAAGAGAAGAGAAGGAAGCAGGGGGCGCTGCCCCTCCCCCAAGTCCAATTCAGACTAGGCCTTGGGGGTGGGGGCATAGCCTCCCCTCTCTCTTTCAGTGACCATTTCCTTTGTAGTAGAAGCACTCAGTTTTAGGCTTTGGTCCAGGTTTGGGCTTCTTCGCGGGAGTGACAACATGCTTGCCATTCTACTTGAAGTTCCCTTTCTTTCCCTTTGCCCTTTTCTTGAAACTAGTTGTCGGTGTCAAAACCGGCGGATCTCGGGTAGGGGGTCCCGAACTGTGCGTCTAGGCGGATGGTAACAGGAGACAAGGGACACGATGTTTTACCCAGGTTCGGGCCCTCTTGATGGAGGTAAAACCCTATGTCCTGCTTGATTAATATTGATGATGTGTGTTACAAGAGTGGATCTACCACGCGATCAAGGAGGCTAAACCTTAGAAGCTAGCCTATGGTATGATTGTTGTTCGTCCTAAGGACTAAAGCCATCCGGTTTATATAGACACCGGAGAGGGCTAGGGTTACACAGATTCGGTTACAATGGTAGGAGATCTACATATCCGTATCGCCAAGCTTGCCTTCAACGCCAAGGAAAGTCCCATTCGGACACGGGACGAAGTCTTCAATCTTGTATCTTCATAGTCTTGGAGTCCGGCCGATGATGATAGTTCGGCTATCCGGACACCCCCTAGTCCGGAACTCCCTCAGTAGCCCCTGAACCAGGCTTCAACGACGACGAGTCCGGCGCGCATGTTGTCTTCGGCATTGCAAGGCGGGTTCTTCCTCCGAATAATTTATAGAAGAGTGTGAACACCAGGATAGTGTCCGGCTCTGCAAAATAAATTCCACATACCACCGTAGAGAGAATAATATTACACAAGTTCAATCTGCTGACGTATTTTGTGGCGTGACGTCACACCATTACCAAGCCTTTACTCGAATTGTTTTTATTGTTCCACCTCCGCGCGTTTAGCGAGGCGGTTTCCTTGGCACATCTTGTCGAAGCAGAGATCGTGTTCCCCTTATTCCGGGATTCCCATCAATACGGACATGGGTAACCCAACCGCGCCCATTGCCACGCCCCCTCCATCAAAGGCGGGTTCCAAACGGTCACGGGGATGGCTCTTGGTATTCTCCCTCTTTATAATGAGACCAAGGCCTGTTCTTTTCCTTCAATCCTCTATCGAATCCGCCCCTCGCCCCGAGTTCCAACACCCAGGGCTCCATATTTGGGTACCTTTGATCTTTGACAATGTCCGGCCCTGACCTACGAGGCCGGTGGATGCCCTCCTCCGTCACGGAAGAGGACGTGCTAAAGCTAAGAGACGCCAGGTACTTAACCTACGAGATTTCGCATAGGCTGCCTGCCCGAGGGCAAGTTACTCCCACTCCCGAGCTTGGTGAGAGCGTCGTGTTCGTGTCTCACCTCTGTCGGGGTTTAGGCTTCCCGACGGATCCCTTCGTGAGGGGGCTCATGTTTTACTATGGGCTGGAATTCCATGACTTGGCTCCGGAGTCTATCCTCCACATCTCATCATTCATTGTCGCCTGCGAAGCCTTCCTCCGCACTACCCCTCACTTCAGCTTGTGCTCAAAACCTTCGACGTGGAGCCGAAGATGATTGAGGGGCGTCAGGCAGAGTGCGGCGGGCGGTTATAAGCAAGAGGGCCGATGCTCCATGGGTCGAGGGCTCTTTTCAGGAGGAGCTCGGCTTGTGGCAATAGGAGTGGTTCTATATCACCGCTCCCAGGGGCAGCAGGCAGAGGCTGCCGCCCATCTTCCGCTCGGGCCCCCCACAGCGGCTGTCAGGACCCCGACTCGATGCCACATAGGTCTAGCATGTAACACCTCATATCACTTTGCGGCCTCACGCACGGTATTCCCACGGGTGTCGCCTTACCTTTGCCCGGGACCGTTTGCGTCTTTTGGCACACGTATATGATAGTGTCGCTAGCACCCATATGATAAGGAGCCCGGGCTGACATGGCTAGTCGTAAACCCAAAGTGGCACAGACTTACAGGGACAGGCATCCATGACCCAGCATCGAACGTGTCGGTCATCAGCGAGTGAATCCAGGCTGTAGCACTGGGCTAGCAGGACTCCGGTGAACCGGGCTGTAGCGGGCTAACAGGACTCCGGTAATCATCGCGTGACATTTCCCCGAAGGGACAGACACAGGAACGAAGAAGGACACATGCCGGCCAGCCTAAGTGTTCCGGAGCAGTAGCAAGCTACCATGGCTCAGTGGAAACACTAGGAGACATTTCCCGGTAAGAGAGGCTACTAAAGATAAACAACTAGATGGTCAGATCCCACACATACCAAGCATTTCAATAACATACACACAATATGCTCGATATGTGCAATACAACATGGCATCACAAAATGACTCTACGACTCAAGTAGTTTATTCAATAGGCTCCGAGGAGCGAGATATTACAAACATGGGTCTCATGACCCAACACTCAGAGCATACAAGTCAAAGCACAAGCGGAAGCTATCATGTCTGAGTACAGACAACTATAAATGAAAAGGGCTGAGAAGCCTGACTATCTATCAGATCCTGCCGAGGGCACAAGATCGTAGCTGAGGTATCAAGCTAAACGTCGAAGACCACGCGGAAATACTAGTGAGACTGAAGTCTCTCTGCAAAACATAAAATAGGCAAACGTGAGTACAAATGTACCCAGCAAGACTTACATCAGATCTATCTACATATGCATCATTATCAACAAAGGGGTGGTGGGGTTTAACTGCAGCAAGCCAGCTTTGACTCGGTGGCTATCCTGAACTACGACTGCGCGTAAATTTTTGAGGTGGCGCACACGAGTCCACATATTCACCATATCAATACACCACTATGGATCCGCTCCCGTCTCCCTACGAGAACGCCATCCATAGCACTCACGCTTATCTTGCGTATTTTAGAGTATCCACTTTCACTTGTCTATGTACTGATATAAGCAACCCAGAAGTCCTTTACCGCGGACACGGCTATTCAAATAGATGATGTTAACCCTGCAGGGGTGTACTTCTTCATACATGTTTCCACCACTTAGCGTCTGCACACGACATGTGCTCGGCAGACTTCAAGCGAAAGCCGACGTGGGTGTAGACCACGACCTACCTAAACACCTAAGTCTCTAGTCCAGGTTTATCGCCTATTCGGGTTCCATCCATGAGGAGATCCGGCCGGAGTTTCGCTCACAGCCCCAAACGATGTGAACAGGGTTCCGTGACACCAAACGGGCGCCCGGTATACCCGGCCACGTGCCTACCGCATCACAGCCCACCCCTACGGTCAGCGCTGTCCACGGCCTCCAGCAGGCTACAAACACCAGAAACTACTTGCAACTCCTGGACAGAGGACTAGGGTGAATAAGAAGTCGAGCGGGGTCATATTTCAGGGCCCAATGTATGGTAGTAGCTGAATCATGGATCACGAACACAGAACTCAGTTCCTGAGGACGGCTGCAATGAGACAACCCACCATGTACTCCTACATGGCCTCTCACCGCTACCTTTACCAAATCGTGTTCACACACTTAGCTCACACACAGTAGGACATGTTCACACGCCTCTGATTCATCCCCGATGAATCAGACCTGACTCAACTCTAAGCAGTAGCAGGCATGACAAACAAGCATGAATGAGTAGGCATAACAGGGCTCAAACAACTCCTACTCATACTAGTGGGTTTCATCTATTTACTGTGGAATGACAGGTCATGCAAAGGATAAAGGGGTTCAGCTACCGCAGCAAGTAACAGATGAATCGGTGTTGTCGTAATGCAGTAAAAGAGAGCAGGAGCGAGAGGGTAGGATTGTATCGGAATGAACAAGGGGGTTTTGCTTGCCTGGCACTTCTGAAGATAACATTGAGTCTTCATCAGTGTCAACGATCACAACGTCGGACATCGTCTACCGGGATGGAACAGATACCGGCAACAAGAAGAATTACAATCAATGCAATGCACAATATGATGCATGATCATGACATGGCAAAATGAATGTGTTTTGGGCTAATGCAACTAGCAATGGATTAAATGAAGTTGGTTTGAATATAAAATTCAAATTCAAACTCCATATGTGATTATTCAAATGCCATTTATATGATTTGTGCTAAACAGCATCTATAAGTTGTTCTAACATGCATGAAAATGGTACAGATGGATTCCTTGAATTTTTCTGATAATTTTTCATATATAAATTATTTAATTTGGAGTTACGGTTAATTTTCTATGAATTATTGAAGTTTAGGGCATTTTCTGATATTTATAAATCATTTAGGATTTATTTAAATTCCAGAACAAATACTGCGTCAGCATGACGTCAGCACGACGTCAGCAAGTCAACAGGGGCCGGCTCGGGTCAAACCTGACGTGTGGGGTCCACACGTCAGTGACACAGGGGCTAACCCGGTCAAACCCAGTGCTGACTGGGGTTTGACCAGGGGTGGGGCCCGCTGTCAGTGGCCTAGGGGGTTGATTAGCGGGGTAGTTAGGCCCTAATGACCGGCCACATCAGCTCCTGCCGGAGTTTCGCCGGCGGCGACCATTCCGCACGGCGGGGGAACGCCGGACTTGCGCTAGGGGCATCGGATCGACGCGCCAAGGGCACCAGGAGGTAGCCCGCGCCCGTGCGCATCTAGGGGAACCAACGGGAGGTGCGGGGGTGGCCGGAGCTCGCCGGAGTGGGGGCCGCAGCGGCTGCCGGAGCTCGGGTTTGGGCGGAGCGAGGTTACGGGGCGCTAGGGGGCTGGCTGAGGGGCTATGCGGACTCCTGGGGCAGCTAGGAGCACGCTAGGCTCGTCGGACTGGCCGCAGCAGCACGTCAGTGCCATGCCCGGCGTCCATGGCGGACGGCGGCGCTCGGGAATGTGGCCGGGGTGCTACGGCACGGGAACGAACAAAATGGAGGAGGGGAAACGGAGTGGAGCTCACAGGGATCGTGCAGGGAGGGTCAGCGAGCTGGGGGGCGCGCCGGAGTGGCCGAATTCGACGGAGAACGGCGCCGGGGCCGAAGCTTGGGGATGATGACGATGGCGGCTGCTCGGGGCCCTTCCGGTCACGTGGCTCGGTGAGGGGGTTGGCGACGAGGTGCAGGAGTTCGGGAGCACGTCGGAGAGGGAAGGGGGTGGCCGTGGTCATGGCTACGGCGAGCGGCGCTCCCAGGTGCGTTCGGTGACGAGAGGGAGGAAGAACAGAGGAGGAGGAGGGGGTCCAGAGAGAGAGAGACAATCGAGGGGGGTCGGGGCCGTCTTCGTGGCGTCGCGAGGGGGTCGGGGGGCTGCCACGGCGAAGCAGGAGGTGGAGGCCTCCGCGTGCGCGCGTGCGTGCGGTGTCCGTCCTCCTGGCAGAGGAGGAAGAAGACAAGGGGGGAGGAGGAGGCGGGCTGGGCCGGCTGGGGGGAACTGGGCCGGCTGGGCTGCACGGTGAGGCCAGGTAAGTCCAGGGAAGTTCTGTTTTATATTTTTTTCTGTTCTATTTTGTTATATTAATTTATTTTGCCACTGTTTTGAATTTTAAAATAATTCAAACAATGCCAAAAACTCCTCTGAATAATTTTATTTGGCTAGATGGACTTTTCCAAAAGCTCATAAAATATTTCAGGGGTATTTGAAATTATATTCTAATTATATGAATATAATTCAAATTCAAATAGCTAATGATTTAAATTCAAAGTCCCAAAAATAAATCCTTAAAAATGTTCAATATTTTGGTTGGGACCAGAACCCTTACCAAAAATTATCAAACATTTAAGAAGAGCCTTTTGGAGCAATGAATGAGATTTCTAGGGTTTTTGCCCCTCTTTTATTTAGGGTTTTGAGGCTTCCAATATTCCTCAATTCAAGTTTCAAAAATATAGACATGATGCACACATGAAGCTAGGCTAGAGCAATGCCAGAAGCTAGGGATGTGACAACTCACCCCCACTAAACAAGAATCTCGTCTCGAGATTCAAGCGTAGGGTAGGATGAAGGGGAAACACAAACTAGTACAATCTTCACGATCCAGGGTGCACTTCAGTTGAACGTTGATTCATTCACCATCATTGTCTTGATGTCTTGTTTTGAGAAATCCTGCCAACATGACATGGAGGGAAGAAGGAGACTCTAGAAGGGTCGATCTTCTTGAAGATCGAACAACTCACGGAATGAGACATAGGACCATCTCTCGGGTTGAGACACGAGATACACATCAAGAGGGGTGGAAAGAAACGGATGACGAAGGTTCACTAGGTGGACAACAATTCCACACTTAAGAAGGTGGTAATCGGTTGTCAACGTAGCGAGGAGTTGAGTTGCCATGATACCACAACGAGACACCTTCGGAACCGTGACTCGTAGATATCTTCCCTTAAGTGGCAAAAGAATTACCTTTGATTCAGAGATCATTGAAACTCTTTATACCAGCTTAAGGCAAATCATAATCGATCATTTAGAGGGGTTCGGTAGAATGGCATACTCAAACTTGGATGATGTGGATTACCTTGTTGAAGACAACGTAATGGATGAATTTTGCTTATCACCGGAAATGGAAGTGACCCATGGTAGAATGGCACATTGGCGGTGCAAGCTGGGAACAAAATGCAAATGCTGGGAATGATTCTGGTAACTGGGGAAGAACCCAACAATAGAGAGTGAATTCACTGTTGGAGTGGTTATAGCATAACCGAAGAATCTGGGGCAATCCCAGCTAGTGCCGATGATAAGACGTAGCGCTTGTGCGTGCTCTCAAGAACTTGAGCATTTCCACAATCATCAAGGTTTTATCAACAACCGCGTCAAGGGTGCTGACAACCCAACATACTACCATGATGAATAGCGATGGACGATGCAGATGCGAAGGAGGATAACACTTTCTCAGATTTCACCTTAGTGAGGCCAAGCAAATAAAATCTGGATGATCGACCGAGAGACATTTAGCACTCCGCTTCTAATGTTCTCCTTGATGTGCTAGTATAACCCATTCATAGATATGGTTTGATATCTAAAACATCAAGTAAAAGGTCGGACTTCGGGAACACAAAAATCCATAGGGGCAACTAGGGAGTAAATCCTACGAAATCCCTAGGGGGGGGGTGGCCAACTTCCTCAAACAAGATACTATAATAATAGGTCTACCGGATGAGTGTGTTGGCCACGACATCCACCTTACCGGTTATCGAGAGACCAATATTATAGTTCTTAGGGAAATGTTCCAACCATCATATCTGCCTGAGATTCAGCTCTGGTTGGTGTTAGGATATTCCAGGCTCATCGAGTCTTAGGAAGAAAAATGAAAGTTTGCAACACAAATCAACGAGATGACGTTGCGGGATTCTCGGGAGATGAACTACGATAGCAAGCTCCAAAACATGAGCTGGTTCTGCTACAAACATGTGAACACGTTGTCCCAGACAAACATGACCACGTGGTAGTCTTACAATAAAACACTACCGAGTTCTGGTTGGGAACCATCACCGTGGATAACGAAGTCCTTGCATAAGTCATATGATTAGCTCTTATGAAGGAACTTCTTCCCCTTGAACAAATCAATCAGTGGCTTGGTGTGCTCGGGACACATATGGAATGAAGGTTGCAAGTCTCCAAACCACAGAATACTTCGCACGTGTGCATGACTAATTTGGAATGATTCCAGGAAAACAAAACAATCTTCCTCAAATTCATGGCGGCAACTTGCATCATATGCACATGAATTAGGGAAAATCACTACTTTCATTCAAACATATGCTTCATGAACGAAACACGAAGAAATGCTTACACAAGTTTCCAACACTAGGTTGATGTTCAACATGATTCATGGGGGAGACAAAATGCTACTGGTGGGCTCAACAGCAACTCATCGGAATTTCCATATCACTGGACTTCCACCATCATCTGAACACGGTGATAGTATTGGTCAGACCAAAGATGTAATGGTGTATGCTCGAGGGATCAACCACGAGTAGGACAACATTACGAGCATCGTTGGTACTGATTTGATTTGACGATAGCCCACACTCAAATCAAGGGATTGATAAGACAATAGGTCCAGCAACTGATCACAGGGACCAATCGATGAAGATATCATCTTTCTTCAACACACACTACACAAGAATATCCCTTTGGAACGAACTACGTCAGACAAGTTTTTATCTTCCAACTCTCCAAGTTGTTGTCCAGCTTAACCAACTAGCTCAGGGATATCTAACACCGATTCTTGGAAAGAAGGTGGTTCATAAGAAACCAACTTGATCACGAACTCAACATAGTGGTCAGGTGACAGCCTGGTGATACTTTCGAGAAGATATTCGGAAAATCACGAACCACCGATATGTTACTAAGCTCGAGAACAATCTCGCTTTTGAGGGCAAGACGATATGATCAAATGAGTGAGGACTTGACAAGATCCTAACTCATCAATCAAAGGGTGCACCGAAATAAGGACTAGGTAGCACGATCAGTCTTAGAATGATGACTCAATAATCAGCACGCTAAGAATGAGGTTGTGGTCCATTTAACTACCAAGCAACAAGGTTGCTAGGAGTATTGATTTCACACATCACGATTCACTTGTCGGTACTCCGGCTGCAACAACACGGAACCGAGGAATGAAAAAGGATGGCGAGAAGTATCACTATGTCAAGAATTCACAAAAGGTGGTGCAATTCTCATGAAATTCCTGTCATAAAGAAGGTAATACTTCAGGGTAGAGCAGACCAGAAGCTGGATTGTAACTTGATCTGCGGAACACAACTACTTTGACCCAATCCTAAATATGGATGAGGTACTGGAGTTTGTTTCTCCTAGTCATTCCGGAATAGAATGGCTTGACAGACCACAAGAGTAATAGGCATCGATGAACGAATGCACACATAATCTTGACTATCAATTGATAGACGAGGGTCAGAAGACAACTAAAGGGACAACTCAAAGAACATATAATTTTCTGAGTTGTGGATGCATGGTTTAGCATGTCAAACGAATTCCACATATTTCTTCCGGATAACCCATGCAGAAAGGTAGAACTGACAGAGTCACAATGTAGAATCGAGAATCCATCGAGAGCACTCTGATTGTGATCTTTCGATCAGCGAGGAACATCTGCCATAAGCGGTTCATAGTATTTGGAAGAAAGGAATACCACGAACATCGAGGACTAATGCAAAGATTACTAATAACCTAAAGGAACAATCAAAACTATCAACATGAAGCAAGTAGAGTGAATCTCGGGTTCAAAACCCAGGGATAGAATACCTACTACTAAATGGCATCACGGGATGCTTTCGATAATGACGGCCAGAATCATCACACTGGGAACAAGTCATGGCTAAATTACTAGATGATCCCCTAAGACACCTAGGGTCATAATACTAGCTCCAACATATATGTCAAGGCAATAAAGTACCTCAACTCACTGACTAGTGTGGCTAATCTGGCCCAAAGGAACATCGAAACGGGAAGAAAGGATTTGCAAATTGCATCAGATTGTATAGAAACCTGGGATGACTCGGACAGCATAACGGCTGTAAATGCTCAGAAAAGATTTGAGACATTCACAAAATGGTGGCATAACCACTCAGAAGCACGATATCAAGGTTTCGAGATCAACAATTAACATACGGAAGTAGTAGAAACTGAACTCAAGCTTAAATCCAACAATCTTATAAGTCTACGGATTAGTAACACGTGATCCTAATAGAAAGAAGAGATAGCCTAGTTCTTAATCCCCGTAGAAGAGAAGATGATGACTCAGATCAGAAGGCCATGAGGTATAAGGAGTAAAAAGAGCCTTACGTTCCATCCCACAATCAATTCCCTCATATAACTAAAGAATTTCTAGACTCAACTTCGACCAGTTTGGCTTGGTAATCCTACAGGCAGTCAAGCTCTGATACCAACGCTGTCAGGACCCCGACTCGATGCCACATAGGTCTAGCATGTAACACCTCATATCACTTTGCGGCCTCACGCACGGTATTCCCACGGGTGTCGCCTTACCTTTGCCCGGGACCGTTTGCGTCTTTTGGCACACGTATATGATAGTGTCGCTAGCACCCATATGATAAGGAGCCCGGGCTGACATGGCTAGTCGTAAACCCAAAGTGGCACAGACTTACAGGGACAGGCATCCATGACCCAGCATCGAACGTGTCGGTCATCAGCGAGTGAATCCAGGCTGTAGCACTGGGCTAGCAGGACTCCGGTGAACCGGGCTGTAGCGGGCTAACAGGACTCCGGTAATCATCGCGTGACATTTCCCCGAAGGGACAGACACAGGAACGAAGAAGGACACATGCCGGCCAGCCTAAGTGTTCCGGAGCAGTAGCAAGCTACCATGGCTCAGTGGAAACACTAGGAGACATTTCCCGGTAAGAGAGGCTACTAAAGATAAACAACTAGATGGTCAGATCCCACACATACCAAGCATTTCAATAACATACACACAATATGCTCGATATGTGCAATACAACATGGCATCACAAAATGACTCTACGACTCAAGTAGTTTATTCAATAGGCTCCGAGGAGCGAGATATTACAAACATGGGTCTCATGACCCAACACTCAGAGCATACAAGTCAAAGCACAAGCGGAAGCTATCATGTCTGAGTACAGACAACTATAAATGAAAAGGCTGAGAAGCCTGACTATCTATCAGATCCTGCCGAGGGCACAAGATCGTAGCTGAGGTATCAAGCTAAACGTCGAAGACCACGCGGAAATACTAGTGAGACTGAAGTCTCTCTGCAAAACATAAAATAGGCAAACGTGAGTACAAATGTACCCAGCAAGACTTACATCAGATCTATCTACATATGCATCATTATCAACAAAGGGGTGGTGGGGTTTAACTGCAGCAAGCCAGCTTTGACTCGGTGGCTATCCTGAACTACGACTGCGCAGTAACTTTTTGAGGTGGCGCACACGAGTCCACATATTCACCATATCAATACACCACTATGGATCCGCTCCCGTCTCCCTACGAGAACGCCATCCATAGCACTCACGCTTATCTTGCGTATTTTAGAGTATCCACTTTCACTTGTCTATGAACTGATATAAGCAACCCAGAAGTCCTTTACCGCGGACACGGCTATTCAAATAGATGATGTTAACCCTGCAGGGGTGTACTTCTTCATACATGTTTCCACCACTTAGCGTCTGCACACGACATGTGCTCGGCAGACTTCAAGCGAAAGCCGACGTGGGTGTAGACCACGACCTACCTAAACACCTAAGTCTCTAGTCCAGGTTTATCGCCTATTCGGGTTCCATCCATGAGGAGATCCGGCCGGAGTTTCGCTCACAGCCCCAAACGATGTGAACAGGGTTCCGTGACACCAAACGGGCGCCCGGTATACCCGGCCACGTGCCTACCGCATCACAGCCCACCCCTACGGTCAGCGCTGTCCACGGCCTCCAGCAGGCTACAAACACCAGAAACTACTTGCAACTCCTGGACAGAGGACTAGGGTGAATAAGAAGTCGAGCGGGGTCATATTTCAGGGCCCAATGTATGGTAGTAGCTGAATCATGGATCACGAACACAGAACTCAGTTCCTGAGGACGGCTGCAATGAGACAACCCACCATGTACTCCTACATGGCCTCTCACCGCTACCTTTACCAAATCGTGTTCACACACTTAGCTCACACACAGTAGGACATGTTCACACGCCTCTGATTCATCCCCGATGAATCAGACCTGACTCAACTCTAAGCAGTAGCAGGCATGACAAACAAGCATGAATGAGTAGGCATAACAGGGCTCAAACAACTCCTACTCATACTAGTGGGTTTCATCTATTTACTGTGGAATGACAGGTCATGCAAAGGATAAAGGGGTTCAGCTACCGCAGCAAGTAACAGATGAATCGGTGTTGTCGTAATGCAGTAAAAGAGAGCAGGAGCGAGAGGGTAGGATTGTATCGGAATGAACAAGGGGGTTTTGCTTGCCTGGCACTTCTGAAGATAACATTGAGTCTTCATCAGTGTCAACGATCACAACGTCGGACATCGTCTACCGGGATGGAACAGATACCGGCAACAAGAAGAATTACAATCAATGCAATGCACAATATGATGCATGATCATGACATGGCAAAATGAATGTGTTTTGGGCTAATGCAACTAGCAATGGATTAAATGAAGTTGGTTTGAATATAAAATTCAAATTCAAACTCCATATGTGATTATTCAAATGCCATTTATATGATTTGTGCTAAACAGCATCTATAAGTTGTTCTAACATGCATGAAAATGGTACAGATGGATTCCTTGAATTTTTCTGATAATTTTTCATATATAAATTATTTAATTTGGAGTTACGGTTAATTTTCTATGAATTATTGAAGTTTAGGGCATTTTCTGATATTTATAAATCATTTAGGATTTATTTAAATTCCCGAACAAATACTGCGTCAGCATGACGTCAGCACGACGTCAGCAAGTCAACAGGGGCCGGCTCGGGTCAAACCTGACGTGTGGGGTCCACACGTCAGTGACACAGGGGCTAACCCCGGTCAAACCCAGTGCTGACTGGGGTTTGACCAGGGGTGGGGCCCGCTGTCAGTGGCCTAGGGGGTTGATTAGCGGGGTAGTTAGGCCCTAATGACCGGCCACATCAGCTCCTGCCGGAGTTTCGCCGGCGGCGACCATTCCGCACGGCGGGGGAACGCCGGACTTGCGCTAGGGGCATCGGATCGACGCGCCAAGGGCACCAGGAGGTAGCCCGCGCCCGTGCGCATCTAGGGGAACCAACGGGAGGTGCGGGGGTGGCCGGAGCTCGCCGGAGTGGGGGCCGCAGCGGCTGCCGGAGCTCGGGTTTGGGCGGAGCAAGGTTACGGGGCGCTAGGGGGCTGGCTGAGGGGCTATGCGGACTCCTGGGGCAGCTAGGAGCACGCTAGGCTCGTCGGACTGGCCGCAGCAGCACGTCAGTGCCATGCCCGGCGTCCATGGCGGACGGCGGCGCTCGGGAATGTGGCCGGGGTGCTACGGCACGGGAACGAACAAAATGGAGGAGGGGAAACGGAGTGGAGCTCACAGGGATCGTGCAGGGAGGGTCAGCGAGCTCGGGGGCGCGCCGGAGTGGCCGAATTCGACGGAGAACGGCGCCGGGGCCGAAGCTTGGGGATGATGACGATGGCGGCTGCTCGGGGCCCTTCCGGTCACGTGGCTCGGTGAGGGGGTTGGCGACGAGGTGCAGGAGTTCGGGAGCACGTCGGAGAGGGAAGGGGGTGGCCGTGGTCATGGCTACGGCGAGCGGCGCTCCCAGGTGCGTTCGGTGACGAGAGGGAGGAAGAACAGAGGAGGAGGAGGGGGTCCAGAGAGAGAGAGACAATCGAGGGGGGTCGGGGCCGTCTTCGTGGCGTCGTGAGGGGGTCGGGGGGGCTGCCACGGCGAAGCAGGAGGTGGAGGCCTCCGCGTGCGCGCGTGCGTGCGGTGTCCGTCCTCCTGGCAGAGGAGGAAGAAGACAAGGGGGGAGGAGGAGGCGGGCTGGGCCGGCTGGGCTGCACGGTGAGGCCAGGTAAGTCCAGGGAAGTTCTGTTTTATATTTTTTTCTGTTCTATTTTGTTATATTAATTTATTTTGCCACTGTTTTGAATTTTAAAATAATTCAAACAATGCCAAAAACTCCTCTGAATAATTTTATTTGGCTAGATGGACTTTTCCAAAAGCTCATAAAATATTTCAGGGGTATTTGAAATTATATTCTAATTATATGAATATAATTCAAATTCAAATAGCTAATGATTTAAATTCAAAGTCCCAAAAATAAATCCTTAAAAATGTTCAATATTTTGGTTGGGACCAGAACCCTTACCAAAAATTATCAAACATTTAAGAAGAGCCTTTTGGAGCAATGAATGAGATTTCTAGGGTTTTTGCCCCTCTTTTATTTAGGGTTTTGAGGCTTCCAATATTCCTCAATTCAAGTTTCAAAAATATAGACATGATGCACACATGAAGCTAGGCTAGAGCAATGCCAGAAGCTAGGGATGTGACAGCGGCTGACTTCATGGGTCAACAAGGGGCGTGGCTCGGGGCCGTCCAAGGACGTTCCCCTGTTGCAGGACCGGATTCGAGGCCTCCAAGAAAGGGAGATCAATCTGGCCGTAGTGGTACAGGTTATGTTGATCCGGCGCCTACTACCCTGCAAACGTCGCCCCCTCCGCCTGTGGGAATTTAATCCGGAGGGGCCATGAGCTCTTCAACACTTCATGGGTTTGACACCCGCGGAAATGTACGAGCTGTTCTTCGGATCGCAAGAGATGCGTCCGGAATTGACCGAGGATGCTGGCCTAAGCTGCAATCGCCCGGATACTCAAGTAAGTAGCCCTGTGTCCGGACACATCGTCCATTTATTTACTGTGGGTTTTCCTTTTAACCAGCTATCCATTGGACATGAGTGGATAGCATAAGCAAAACTGATACGGTGTCCGCCCCCCCTCCCTGAGACCACGCAGGATCCCGCGTTAATCAAAATGTTAGAGGTTGCACCTTTGGAGGAGGGCGAAGAAGGGCACGACATACCACCTCCGCCACGGAGGCTTTTAGTAAGGGAGGAATCGAGAGTCCCTCCTTCCAGGGGGAGAAGAGGACCGCTTCCAAAGACCCGGAGGCCAAGGCCTCAAAGCGGGGAAAGAAATCTGCACCGGAAGGTCCCGGGCCGGGAAGAGCCCCGGCCGAACTGTCTCCTCGGAGGAATCAGCCCTCTAGCGAGCCATAAGTAAAAGGGGGAATTTTGTAATAGTGGACATCCCTGTTTAATTTCTAAGGGTAACCGAAGTTTTCACCTTGTAGTTCGGACCTCAGCCCATCTCAGCACAGCTCATCTTCGGGAGACCTTCGTCCGGAGATGATGGAGAGCGAAACGCCTCCATCTGCCGCCCCGTCGCGCGGGGCGGACGACCCTGAGGTGTCGTCGCGGAGGGTCTCCCCGAGTCCGGCGGGGCCAGAGAGTTCGGCACCCATTGGAGTACGGCCGGTGGAGCTGCAGGATTTGC
This sequence comes from Triticum aestivum, assembly GCF_018294505.1. Lineage (NCBI taxonomy): Eukaryota > Viridiplantae > Streptophyta > Magnoliopsida > Poales > Poaceae > Triticum > Triticum aestivum. Next base: position 349,217,175 of record NC_057798.1, read on the forward strand.
TTAAGAGGGCGTCCATCTCAGAAGATCACCGCACATTAATGGGTATGGTGATTGAAAGGATCTCATCACCGAAAGCGGGTTGTGTGAGGCCGTCGGAAGTTTGCTGACGGGATTTGAGGTACGCAAAAAATGACATACCTTTTGACAGTTTTGCACATGAAGTGCGCCCTGTATAGATAGTAGCCCCTGAGACTTGGTATGCTGTCGAAAGCGGCAGCGTGCCGAGGATCATAATCTCAGTTATAGATTGTCGCCTTTCCTATGTAGGTGGCGGAACGTTCGGTGGCCAGCCGGACTGAAGGATTTGCCGAGCTGAAGAGGCAACTCGACGTTGCGGATGCGGACATCTCGCTGGTCAATAAACGACTCGATGAATCACAAGGTATGTGGTTGCTCTGTGGTCGCCTAGTAAGGGAGCTGACGCCCATTCCTTATGATTTGTATGCCTGATGCAGATAGTGCTGCTGCTGTGGAAGGCCTTCGAGCAGAACTTGCTCGGGCCAAGGAGCAAGCCAGAAAAAGCGAGGCGGCTGCCTCGAAGGCAGCGGAAGAGCTAGAAGCCGAGAAGGCTGCTCACTGCCGAAGCAGGGAGGAGATGGCCGGAATGGCCACGAAATTAAAAGTTGCTACCGACTGCCTAGAGGTTCTTGAAGGAGAACGCCGAGCGGAGCAAGAGGACCTGAAGAAAGCCGACGCTGAAGCCAAGGATGCCCGTAGTGCGATGCGGGCTATGAAGGAGGAACTGCGTCAGGTCGGAGACATTGTGGCTGGAAAGCCCTTTATGCTGCGTAGGAAGTTCACGGATCCGAAGTATGCTCAGCTGGGCCGATTGTACGATGCGGAGGATCCTTATCTGGACTTGGCGGCGAGTGCGGCGGACGCAGTCGTGCACTTTCGAAGCCAGGAGGATCATGAAATGGAAGAGCTTTTCTGGTCTCAATTCCATAGTCCGGAGCGTCCACTTCCGTTGAGTGATCGGCTGGTTGAGTGGGCTGAGCTGAATAGATTGTCCGGACTAGCCATGACGGATGTGGTCGCTCATCTGTGGCCGAAAAGGCCCAAGCCGAAGAGTTATTTTGGCTTGTTGCAGCAATTCCTTGGGGCGGTGCCGCATATTGAGGCGATGAAGCGGTCGGCATGCATAGAAGGTGCACGGATGGCTCTCGCCCGTGGTAAGACATACTGGGCGGAGATGGATGCCACCGCTGTTGCATCCCGGGGTTCGGACAAAAGCCGATTCCCCACCGAGCACTATTTTGAGGAAGTCCTGCAGGGCGCTCGTATAATAGAGTCGCAGTGCTCGAAAGATGTTATGTTTGAATGACATGTATGATTTCTGAGATCATGTTTATAATGCAATGACTTTTTATACTTGTGTGTTCAAGTATTGAACTATCTCCTGTGCGGCCTTATATGTATGTATAATCTGAAAGATGGCAGTCTTTGGCTTCAGCCCCCACGCACATGGTGCGGGGGTGTTTGCAAAATGAAAAGCGCTTTTTTACACTTAATCCAACGTCTTGGTCCTTTTAAGGAGGTGATAGCGTAGCAAACTAGGCAACCGGACTATAATGCTTTATCACTTTCACTTAGCCATAGGAGCTCGAATGTGGGGCTACTATATAGCCCCTGGTGGCACCGCTCTTCCCGAACTCGGGGCGCGTATGTGCCTGACCGGGAAGCGGTCCTTCGTCAAAGCGGAGGAATTCTAAACATTCCAATGGTCGATCGAGTGGTTGACCAGTCTCTCGCTATATCATGACAGTCAGTTTTCGGCTTTCTCTACTGAGGTGCTCGCCCGGCCGAACCGGGGCACAATCGCAGTAGTTCTCCTGGTGCCGCGTTAGCCGATGATACGGAACGTAAGGCAACAAAACACAGGAGCCGGGCAAACCCAACATTTGACCAAAGACATGATTCGGAGCTGATGCATATAAGGCCTAACTCGAGACGCCGAACACTCCCTGAGGTGTTCGGTCTTTATGATACCGGGCAGAACAATGCCCTAAGCCCCTTGTGTCCAGGTACAGGCGGGAACTTCTGACGCGGCCGATGCCAAAACGCCAGCCTCCTCCTCGGCTATGGTGGGGAACCGGGGGATGTGTATCAACAAGAGACAGTAAGAAAGGTTTACACAGGGTCTTAATCTGAAAAGAATCCTTGCAACGGGTCCCTGCTGCACGTCTGCGCCTGTGTCTCCGTTGTGCTGTATCCTGGAGGGGTGTAGCACGTGCTTCACCTAAAAAAGAGAAGGACTTAGTTTCCAAGAAATATCGTGCAGAAGTTGTATTAAAATAGAATAAAATGAGGAAAGTTGAGCTTTATTGGCTCTCATCATTTATACACGCGGCCCCTTATGAAGGGGGTATGCGGCTGGGAAGCCCCTTGTTTAGTTACGCCGGACTCGCCTAACCATGTCCGAGGTCCGAATGACCTGTTTTTAGGGGCTTTGACCTGCAAGGTCTGATTAGTGTGTGGCTGTTGAAGCAGTCTCACGTTCTCCATGGTCAAGGAACATGCGGAGTTACTTTTTAATGAAATCATGCCACGTTGACCGGGCATTCTTAAGCGTAAAAAACGCGTAATGTGGTATTGCATTAGGGCTGGCGGTAGCTACGCGCCCTAGTAGTGCTTAAAGGCTACTGTTTGAATGGGGCGATGTAGAGTGAGCTTTTCGCGACGGAGTTTGTCGGATGAGCCGAACACAACCTCTGGTGGTACCAAGCCTGTATAATTGGCTTAAAGGCCTGGCGTCACTCCTTTGAAGGAAGTGCTGCTACGGCAAATTTTGGTAGGGTCTATCCCAATTCTGCGGGCAGTGTCCTGATATAGCAGGTGCCGCGTTGTCTTTTTGTGTTATCACATGAAGTGAGTTCACTGTTTTGACTTCTAGTGGGAAAGTCTTTTGTTTTCCGGATTGCTGCTTTTGGGTTTCGTCACTTTCGCTTGGTGTGTCGAGCCCCTTGTGTTCGGCAGTAAGTCGGCTGGACTGTTTGAAGACCCAACAATCTCTGTGGGTATGGTTTGCGGGCTTCCCGGAGGTGCCATGTATTTGACATAGTCTATCCAGAATCTTGTTTAGGTTGGATAGCTCGTCACTGTTGTCCTTGAGGGGCAGTGTTTTGTTGTTCGGCCGAGAGCTTTTGAATCCGGCGTTGACCGCCGTACTATTCGGGCCATTTTCCTTATTCCGGCGCTGATCTTTTCTGCATCGTGATTTCCCATTTCCATCCCTAACTTCGGATGTACTCAGGTCGCTGGTACTGCATCTAGCCAGCCAGCTGTCTTCCCCCGCGCAAAAGCGGGTCATGAGGCTTGTTAGTGCGGCCATTGTTCTTGGTTTTTCCTGGCCGAGGTGTCTGGCAAGCCATTCGTCTCGGACGTTGTGTTTAAAGGCTGCTAAGGCTTCAGCGTCCGGACAGTCTACTATTTGGTTCTTTTTAGTGAGGAACCTGTTCCAGAATTTGCGTGCTAACTCTCCGGGCTGTTGAGTTATGTGACTTAAATCGTCTGCATCTGGAGGGCGGACATAGGTCCCCTGAAAGTTTGCTTGAAACGCATCCTCAAGCTCTTCCCAACTTCCAATGGTATTTTCTGGGAGGCTTTTAAGCCAATGCCGAGCTGGCCCTTTGAGCTTGAGGGGTAGGTATTTTATGGCATGGAGATCGTCTCCTCTGGCCATATGTATGTGTAGGATGTAATCCTCAATCCAGACTCCGGGGTCTGTTGTTCCGTCATATGCTTCTATGTTTACGGGTTTGAATCCCGCTGGAAATCCATGATCCAGTACCTCATCGGTGAAACATAGTGGGTGTGCGGCGCCCCTGTATTTGGGTGTGCCGTTGTCTTTGAATGCTCGGCGGGTTATGTTGCTTCCTGGAGTCTTCTTTTTTGGCCCATAAATAGATCTGACTGGGTCGTCCTTTTTCCGAGGATCTTTATGCTGATCGTGTGCCGGCTTGTGTGCGGCGCCCCTTGTTGCTCTTGGCCTGTCATCTGGTCGTCTATCCGGCCAGGCGGCTTCTTTCTTTTTTGACTGCGGGGGCTCTAAGGCCTCCTCGTCAAATTCGGGCAACAGCTTGCGCTTCGGGTAGCTCTTTGTCTGGTGACTAGCGCCATGTTTATCTGCGCTGTTGAGTACTTTGCTCCATCTCATTCTGAGTGTGTCCTCCGCTGTTTTGAGCTTCCGCTTTTGCTTCTTCAAACTTCTTGCAGTGGTGACGAGCCTTTTATGAAGATTCATATGCTCTGGTGATGTGAGATTATCTTCGCCGGGGATGGGTTGCTTGTCCAGTTCATGTCCGGCTGGCTGCTTGTTGACATGTGCGTCGTCCATTGCTTCGCCCTGCTCTAGGGCCGGGTCCGTATGGGTGCCGTTTTTATCGATGCCGGTCTTCGGGCGGCGCTTGCGTCGCCGCTTTGGTTGTTTGTTGGGGGAGTTGTCCTTCGCCACGTCCCGTTTTTCCTCATTATCGCTTCCTTTTGGTGTATCCACCATGTATACGTCATGAGTTGGGGTGGCTTTCCCGTGCCCGGTGGGCGCTGGTTTTTGGTCGTCTCCCGCATCGTCATCCATACCGTCGATGTCTTCGGAGTCATAGTTTAGCATGTCGGTTAGATCGTCGACAGCGGCTACCAAGTGGGTGGTGGGTGGGCTTTGAATTTCTTCGTCATCCGCATCCCAACCGTCCTGACCGCAGTCCGGCCAGGGCTCTCCCAATAACGAGAGATACTTTAGCGAACTCAGGATGTCGCCGAAAGGTGAGTGTTGAAAGATGTCCGCTGTGGTGAATTCCGTGATCGGCGCCCAATCGGATTCGATCGGAGGGGGCGCGGGAGGCTCGGAGTCCGGCACCTCGGAGTCACGAGCTTTATGAGGGACAAGGTCAGTGTTCGGCTCTATCGCCGTAGAGGTTGCAGCCCCCGAGGCGGTGTCTAGCCATCCGTCCTCGATCTGCGCAGCCGGCTCCGAATTGAAGATCGGAGCGAGTTCGAGTGCGGCCTCCAGGGTACTGTCCGGTTGCAGAGCTAAATCATGCCCGCCGTGACAGTGCGGCACGCTCGGCTGTGGCTCGAATCCATCGAGGATCAAGTCCCCGCGGATGTCAGCCGTGAAGTTCAAACTTCCAAACCTGACCTGACGGCCAGGGGCGTAGCTTTCGATCTGCTCCAGATGGCCAAGCGAGTTGGCCCGCAGTGCGAAGCCGCCAAATACGAAGATCTGTCCGGGGAGAAAGTTCTCACCCTGGACTGCGTCGTTGATGATGGTCGAAGGAGCCATCGAGCCTATCGGTGATGACACAGAGGAACTCTCAATGAAAGCACCAATGTCGGTGTCAAAACCGGCGGATCTCGGGTAGGGGGTCCCGAACTGTGCGTCTAGGCGGATGGTAATAGGAGACAAGGGACACGATGTTTTACCCAGGTTCGGGCCCTCTTGATGGAGGTAAAACCCTATGTCCTGCTTGATTAATATTGATGATGTGTGTTACAAGAGTGGATCTACCACGAGATCAAGGAGGCTAAACCCTAGAAGCTAGCCTATGGTATGATTGTTGTTCGTCCTAAGGACTAAAGCCATCCGGTTTATATAGACACTAGAGAGGGCTAGGACAGAGTCGGTTACAATGGCAGGAGATCTACATATCCGTATCGCCAAGCTTGCCTTCCACGCCAAGGAAAGTCCCATCCGGACACGGGACGGAGTCTTCAATCTTGTATCTTCATAGTCTTGGAGTCCAGCCGCTGATGATAGTTCAGCTATCTGGACACCCCCTAGTCTGGAACTCCCTCACTAGTGGTCTTGTCAATCATCAACACTTGATGCTCTTTCTTGATTTCTACCTTCGTTGAGTTCAGCATCACGAAGAGCTCGGGAATCATTTTCGTCATCCCTTGCATACTATAGTTCATCACGAAGTTCCAGTAACTTGGTGATGGTGACTAGAGAACTCTGTCAATCACTATCTTATCTGGAAGATTAACTCCCACTTGATTCAAGCCATTGTAGTACCCAGACAATCTGAGCACATGCTCACTGCTTGAGCTATTCTCCTCCATCTTTTAGCTATAGAACTTGTTAGAGACTTCATATCTCTCAACTCGGGTATTTGCTTGAAATATTAACTTCAACTCCTGGAACATCTCATATGGTCCATGACGTTCGAAACATCTTTGAAGTCCCGATTCTAAGCCGTTAATCATGGTGCACTAAACTATCAGGCAGTCATAATATTGAGCTAGAAAAAAGTTCATAACGTCTGCATCTGCTCTTGCAATAGGTCTGTCACCTAGCGGTGCATCAAGGACATAATTCTTCTGTGCAGCAATGAGGATAAACCTCAGATCATGGACCCAGTCCGTATCATTGCTACTATTATCTTTTAACTTATTTTTCTCTAGGAACACATATAAAACATAGGAAAGCAACAACGCGAGCTATTGATCTACAACATTATTTGCAAAATACTATCAGGACTAAGTTCATGATAAATTAAAGTTCAATTAATCATATTACTTAAGAACTCCCACTTAGATAGACATCCCTCTAATCATCTAAGTGATCACGTGATCCAAATCAACTAAACCATGTCCGGTCATCACGTGAGATGGAGTAGTTTTCAATGGTGAACATCACTATGTTGATCATATCTACTATATGATTCACGCTCGACCTTTCGGTCTCCAGTGTTCCGAGGCCATATCTGCATATGCTAGGCTCGTCAAGTTTAACCCGAGTATTCTGCGTGTGCAAAACTGGCTTGCACCCGTTGTATATGAACATAGAGCTTATCACACCCGATCATCACGTGGTGTCTCGACACGACGAACTTTGGCAATGGTGCATACTCAGGGAGAACACTTTTACCTTGAAATTTAGTGAGAGATCATCTTATAATGCTACCGTCAATCAAAGCAAAATAAGATGCATAAAGGATAAACATCACATGCAATCAATATAAGTGATATGATATGGTCATCATCATCTTGTGCTTGTGATCTCCATCTCCGAAGCACCGTCATGATCACCATCGTCACCGGCACGACACCTTGATCTCCATCGTAGCATCATTGTCGTCTCGCCAACTATTGCTTCTATGACTATTGCTACCATGTAGTGATAAAGTAAAGCAATTACAGGGCGATTGCATTGCATACAATAAAGCGACAACCATATGGCTCCTGCCAGTTGCCGATAACTCTATTACAAAACATGATCATCTCATACAATAAATTTTAGCATCATGTCTGGACCATATCACATCACAACGTGCCCTGCAAAAACAAGTTAGACGTCCTCTACTGTGTTGTTGCAATTTTTACATGGCTGCTACGAGCTGAGCAAGAACCGTTCTTACCTATGCATCAAAACCACAACGATAGTTTCTCAAGTTAGTGCTGTTTTAACCTTCTCAAGGACTGGGCGTAGTCACTGTCGGTTCAACTAAAGTTGGAGAAACTGACACCCGCCAGCCACCTGTGTGCAAAGCACGTCGGTAGAACCAGTCTCAGTAAGCGTACGCGTAATGTCGGTCCGGGCCGCTTCATCCAATAATACTGCCAAACCAAAGTATGACATGCTGGTAAGCAGTATGACTTGTATTGCCCACAACTCACTTGTGTTCTACTCGTGCATATAACATCTATGCATAAAGCTGGCTCGGATGGCACTGTTGGGGAGTGTAGTAATTTCAAAAAAAAAAATCCTACGCAGACGCAAGATCATGGTGATGCATAGCAATGAGAGGGGAGAGTGTCATTCACGTACCCTCGTAGACCGTAAGCGGAAGCATTAGCACAACGCGGTTGATGTAGTCGTATGTCTTCACGATCCGACTGATCCAAGTACCGAACATACGGCACGTCCGAGTTCAGCACACGTTCAGCTCGATGACGTCCCACGAACTGCGATCCAGCAGAGCTTCCTGGGAGAGTTCCGTTAGCATGACGGCATGATGACGGTGATGATGTTGCTACCGATATAGGGCTTCTCCTAAGAAGCGCTACGATATGATCGAGGTGGAATATGGTGGAGGGGGGCACCACACACGGCTGGAAGAGATCAACAGATCAACTTGTGTGTCTAGAGGTTCCCCCTGCCCCCGTATATAAAGGAGTGGAGGAGGGGGAAGGGCCGACCCTCCTATGGCGCGCCCTAGAGGAGTTCTACTCCCACTGGGAGTAGGATTCCCCCCTTCCAAGTAGTAGGAGTAGGAGTCAAGGAAAGGGAAAAGAGAAGAGAAGGAAGGAGGGGGCGCAGCCCCTCCCCCTAGTCCAATTCGGACTAGGCCTTGGGGGGGGAGGCGCAGCCTCCCCTCTCTCTTTCCCCTAAAGCCCAAATAAGGCCCATATACTCACCGACGAATTCCCGTAACTCTCCGTTACTCCGATAAATACCTGAATAACTCGGAACCTTTCCGATGTCCGAATATAGTCGTCCAATATATCGATCTTTATGTCTCGACCATTTCGAGATTCCTTGTCATGTTCCTGATCTCATCCGGGATCCGAACTACCTTCGGTACATCAAAACACATAACTCATAATATAAATCGTCACCGAACGTTAAGTGTGCGGACCCTACGGGTTCGAGAACTATGTAGACATGACCGAGACACATCTCCGGTCAATAACCAATAACGGAACTTGGATGCTCATATTGGCTCCCACATATTCTACGAAGATCTTTATAGGTCAAACCGCATAACAACATACATTGTTCCCTTTGTCATCGGTATGTTACTTGCCCGAGTTTCGATCGTCGGTATCTCAATACGTAGTTCCATCTCGTTACCAACAAGTCTCTTTACTCGTTATGTAATGCATCATCCCGCAACTCACTCATTAGTCACATTGCTTGCAAGGCTTATAGTGATGTGCATTACCGAGAGGGCCCAGAGATACCTCTCCGACAATTGGAATGACAAATCCTAATCTCGAAATACGCCAACTGAACAAGTACCTTCGAAGACACCTATAGAGCACCTTTATAATCACCCAGTTACGTTGTGACATTTGGTAGCACACAAAGTGTTCCTTCGGTAAACAGGAGTTGCATAATCTCATAGTCATAGGATCATGTATAAGTCATGAGGAAAGCAATAGCACCATACTAAATGATCAAGTGCTAAGCTAATGGAATGGTTCAACTCAATCACATCATTCTCCTAATGATGTGATCCCGTTACTCAAATGACAACTGATGTATATGGTTAGGAAACTTAACCATCTTTGATTAACGAGCTAGTCAAGTAGAGGCATACTAGTGACACTATGTTTGTCTATGTATTCACACATGTATTATGTTTCCAGTTCATACAATTCTAGCATGAATAATAAACATTTATCATGAAATAAGGAAATAAATAATAATTTTATTATTGCCTCTAGGGCATATTTCCTTAAACAACCTGGCTCATACAATTACATCCGTACATCACATGACCACTTCGGATACTCAGATGCTCTAGGACTCTGCCGGCGCTGCTGGATTCTCTCCTGAGTCAGATCCAGATCCTGAACTGACGATGTTAACCAAGACCTCCGGGTTAAAAGTAACACGATGACGCTGCCTTGAGGGCTCTCCTTCATAGGTAGGCGCGGGATGAGAAGGGATCATGGGAGCTACGGGGGTAGCAAGAAGAGACACCCACTCAGCAGCAACACTGTGTGGGTTCACAGTCGAGGTGCCCAATCTACTCGAGGGAGTCACCGGGGAATTAGGTGAGATAGAACTGGGCACAATATAAGGAGTAAATCCCATAGAAGGTGGAGTGGGGTAGGATCTAGCGGCGACTAAAGTAGTACGAGCACGAGTCAGCTCTCGAGCCAGATTGTGAATCAGAAGATAACTAGCAGTGATATATCGAGGAAGGTGGCTAGTGACGCTATCAGACGCCAGATCAATGACAGGAAAGCGAACACAACCATCATCGTGCAAAGATGGGTAGTAGCAAAAACCTGGGTGATTCTGCATCCGAACCTCGGTATAGCGTAACTCAACAAGAATCTCGAACGCAGCAAACTGGACTGCCTGAGTGGCGGTGAATGCATAACCGCTCCGAGAGGCACGAGTGTAAGAGACTGATGACGAACTGGTGCGCAGAGTAATCACGGCGTGATACTCATACACTGAGTCAGCTAGATGCTCCTGGTACACCCAATACGCTGGGTCGTCACCGCACTACTAGGGAAAAGCTTATACACAGAATCTTAGCAGTAGTGCTGGGTAAAATGAGGCGCTGCTGCTACTTAGTAGTAGCGCGTGTAAGATGCGCTACTGCTATCCTTTTAGCAACAGCGCGTTTTAGCAAAACGCGCTGCTGCTAAGTTTGAAATGGGGCATAATGGCTAGCCCCACTTAGTAGCAGCGCGTATCCAGATACCGCGCTACTGCTATGCTCCGTAGTAGTAGCGCTTCTCTTCGACACACGCTACTACTAACCCTACCTTATCATCCCCGCGCGACCGACCCCCTCACTCTGCCTCTCACTCACTCTCTCTCCCGTGCCCCCGTCGTCCGCCGCCGCCGCCGTTCCCTGACGACCGCCATCACCCGCAGTCATCGTTCCTCCTCTACTGAGGTAGTCCCTCCTCCTTCCTCCTCCCTCCTTTTCCGTCCGCCCCTTCCTCCCTCCTCCACTGGGCGCCCCTCCTCCCTCCTCCACTGGCCACCCCCTCCACCCTCCTCCTCCGGCCGCCCCCTCCTCTCTCCTCCACCGGCGGCCCCTCCTCCCTCCTCCACCAGCCGCCCCCTCCTCCCTCCTCCACCGGCCGCCCCCTCCTCCCTCCTCCTCCGGCCACCCACTATTCTTGTATAATGTAATTGTTTTACTGTTTTTAGTAAGTGTTTAATAGAATTAGTAAGAAAATTAATAGAACTAGTTGAACTAGTTTATTTTTAGTAAGAATTAGTTTATTTTTATTTATAGTAAGTGCTTAGTTGAACTAGTTAAATTAATAGAACTAATTTATTTTTAGTAAGAACTAGTTTATTTTTATTTATAGTAAGTGTTAAGTTGAACTAGTTGAATTAATATAACTAGTTTATTTTTAGTAAGAAATTTTAGGTATATGAGATTTGATGATCTAATTAAAATTTTACTATAGAACTAGTTTATTTTTAGTAAGAAAATTAATAAAACTAGTTTATTTTTATGTCATTATCACTTGGTCATCAAAGAATGCTATATGAGATTTGATGATCTAATTAAAATTTTACTCTATGGAATATGCAGGCTTAGTCATGTCTCCTTGGAGTGATCGTCATCCGAGCTATCTCCACTTCCTCTACACCCGAGTCGGTGAGCTAAAAGTCCACCTCCTCCTTCTCCACCTTCCTCTACATCCGAACTAGGGTATTTAGTTATGCTTCTTAATCAAATGAAATGTTCAGATTATAAGATATATTGAAATATTTTTGTCAATATTGAACCATTGAAATGCAATGAGCACCAGTTTATGCTCATGTGCAAAGTGTTCATTCATTTCTGAGTGATCTATGTTTTGCCGGAGTGTTGATTCATTTCCATTTCGGCAAATTTCAGGCTCTCGCTATGTCCTATTTTAGCAAAGGTCATGCCGGATTTTTCTGTGAATTTAAGCATGACTTGTGCTAGAATATGTAGGAAATATCGAGTGCCCGAAATTTGCCAGAAAGAGAATTAAACGACATTTTGAGTTGAATTTAAGTCTGTCGGGGCTCCATACATGACTGTCCAAAAATCGGTGAGGGAGAGTCTGCACCATATATGACAGAAGAATGCCGACTGTTGTCGTGGGGGTCGCTTTTCCTTCTTATCTTTGTGCTAGACCTTTGTTATGCACTAGGGGAAGAAGGATTAGCGACCATCATCGACGGTCACAAAATCGGTGACGGAGTGTCCACCATATATGAGAGAAGAAGAATGCCAACTGTTGTCATGGGGGTCGCTTCTCCTTTTTTTCCTGGTGCTAGATATTTGTAATGCACTAGTGAAAGGAGGAGTAGCGACCATCACCAATGGTCACAATATCAGAGAGAGAGAGTGCCCACCATATATGCGAGTAGAGTTTAGGAAGGAAGACTCGACAGACCTAAAGTCAACCCATTGCATATTGAGTAATAGTGATATGTGTGTTGAGTTTCCTGGTAGTTGCCTTCGATCAATTTTTAATTAATGTTTCAACTATGAACATAGGAAATGTCTGACAACGAAAAGGAATACGATATGTGAGAATACTGCCAAGACGAGCGTGACCTGTGCGACAGGCCTCACCTAGTTGGTGATAGGCACTTCAGCATCAAGCTGGATGACACCTTTGAAGTGCATACAGTAAGTCACAATGACAAGTCTTTTTTCGTAATTAAGCATGACTTCTGCTTCTTTTGTTTCAACCTATAATTTTTTTTACTATTCTACTAGTGTATCCCCTGCCATGCAAGAATATATGTCTTGGATATGGTTGGTTTCAGTACTGTGGAAACTATGGAGGTAAAAACAGTTAACTTGAAGACCGAGCATGGTTATAGTTTTTCCACAAAATTATACAATACAGACACCTACACCCATTTTGAATGCAAACAATGGAGAGCACTATGTAAGGCTTATGCATTTGAGCCTGATATGCTTATCACCTTTGATATTCGTCCGAAAGATGATATTGAAGATCATATCGACATCTGGGTCGATGTGCAGACGCCTCTAGTTCTACCATTATGTAAGTTTCTCAACCATATTTATGTCTTGGATATTGTTTATTCAAAAATATTTGACAACTAATTTCTATTGATAGCTTATTTCCATTCAAGCAAACATGTCCAGCGCTTGGTAGACATGACCTACTACTGTCCCGGGATGAACTAAACTACGAGGAGACAAGTAATTATGTTTCATGGCTTGAGGATCTTCCTACTGTCAAGACAAATTATTTTCCTGGACTTAGAAATCTTAGTACTCAAAACATGCGACCAATAGTGTTCGTACTGAACTATGGTCACATCTATTTAGGAAAGATGGTAAGATTTTTACTATTTGTCCTAGTGCATGTTTTGCATACATTATTTTTTAATCTAAACTTCATTACTAAGTATGTTACTATGATGTTCTTCAACATGGACTCCCAATGATAGTTGTGCCTCAGTGGATCGAAGCTAAAGGTCGCATGTCCATGGTTAGCATACTGCCAAGACTTCCTACATTGCACATGAGTGCATTCAGGATTTCTAGAAGCGAGCAAGTCTTAATAGTGAAAGACTGGAACAATGTTGTGAAGGATCGCAGAGAAGTACTTGGGGGCAGCAATCAGAAGCGCACCCCACAATTAGGAGACATGTACATCTGCATGCTTCAATATGATGAATCAGGAGCGCTCCACATGTTCTATGCTATTTTACCTGAGAAAGAGAGTAGTAGGAGTGATTAGCTAGCTAGAATGAGTGTTGGTGGTGATGACTATGATGATTAATATTAGCTAGTGTTGCTGGTGATTAGCTATGACTATGATGATTAAATAGTGTTGGTGGTAATAACTATGATGATTATTAGCTAGTGTTGTTCGTGATGATATGATGCAAGAGTTTTTATATTAATACGATGATGATGATGATGGGTACGTTATTATATCATTGGGTGAAAGAACTGCAGAGTAGTTTTAAGTGGACGGATCCTAAGTGATCAAGTCATGGATTATCATGATAATCCATGGCTTGGTCACTTAGTATCCATCCATTTGAAACTAATCCTCGGTTCTTTCACCTAGTGATTTAGTAACTCATTATAATATAAAAACAATCTCTAAATTGCTACTGTATGAAAAATTGTATAAAGGTGTATGAATACAACCTAAAATTTAAAAGAAATAGAATACGGAATAATAGTAGTAGCACGGGCGGAGAGAAGCGCTACTAGTAATTACCAGCAGCAGTTGTTTGAGAAAGCGCTACTACTAAGTAGATATAGCAGTAGCGCGTGCCAGCAGGCGCTACTGCTAAGCTTTAGCTGTAGTGCCATATCTGTAGCGCGGCTACCCACACTACTGATAGGCCAGAAAAACAATGCTACTGCTAGGCTTTTCCCTAGTAGTGCCGTGAGGATAAATTCGACACCATACATTCCGAAGAAGATGCGGCGAAGTGTATGGAAATAGCTCCAACTGGCACGGATACGATACTGGAGCCATCTACACTCACAACCATTAACCAATTAGAAATAACAATAAATCAATTGCATCCAATGCAGCATCCAGACATAAACACTACCGACACTCAATTAGCAAGCTAGCTAACGTTCAACTTAACGTGTCGGGGTCTAGCGTGTCCTACAGTCAGCACAACTCTGATACCAAGCATTGTGGCACCCCGGCTCAGAGCAACCGGTTTACCTTGCATTGCCGACCCGAAGATCATGTCTTCTGGCAATACACAACATGTTGGTACAGAAAACAACCACTTTATTGATACTAGCAGAAGCATAGTGCGATATTACATCAAGTAGCGAGGCCAAGAAGCACACTCGGTTCGGATGAACAATATGTGCATTATTTAGTGAACATAAAGGTACCTCGATCACGACAACTAAGCGGGAGAGGAACAATGATGAAGCGGGACTCCATAGCACAGGGACACGAATGTGGACACGATCTAGACACGGCAGCACACCGATCCAGTTAGACTTTCCTGAAATCTAGCATAACATGCCAGGTCAGTACGTTGAATGTACTTGCAAGCTCACAACAAGCATAAACATAATGACAAACAATATCATGACATTTAATCAAGTTAAGTGCAAATAACAACATGCTTCTCATGACATGCATCCAAACTTGTGCATCAAGTCCCTCGGACTCTCTTACCAATGGGTTGCCTCGTAAGCCAACAATGATCATTCATGAATCATAAATGGAACCACACTCGGTTCAAGCCATGGCCAGTCTCACTAACGTCATCATAATTTAACCAGTGCCATGCAAATAACTTAGTGTGCAAGATTACTTTATAGAAGTTGATGGTGTGACTTACTTACGAACTAGTCCCTTATTCGCGGGCGCGGCTACCGATAGATTAAATACACTCTGCAGAGGTAGCACACTGTACCCACACCACGGAACACATGGCCTCGCATTCCCATTCGGTTGGACCAATGGCATTCTGACGGAACTCTCCCATTGTCATGACACACTCTCGGCCACTCCGACTAACTCCCCACTGGGCTAAGTCATGGGTGGCCCCGTGCCTACCAAAGGCATCACGGCCACTGTCGTGGCAAAATGGCCATCGTCGTGGCAAAACAAAAACAGTCCCAAGCGGGGACAAGGTACCATCTCAACAACAATGGGCACAGAAGGTTATAGCTGCCTACCGGGCCAGGGTAACGCATGCCCATAACCTTCCCTCATTGCAGGCACCGACAAGAGGCATGACAACGGACCGACTAACGACCTTCCCATAAAAGGCAAATATAGTTGCACTGGTCAGCCTGATTCAGTGGCACCATGACCCGATCAACTTTATGTTCAAGTTCAATTAACATCAGGTTTAACTTGAAATAAAATGCTCGAGTCACCATATTCCATGCTCATGCAACCATAGGACTTACATCTCATATCGCTTAGAAATAGCAGATCAACCTCATCAAAAGTTCTACTTTCACAAATCATCAGTAGTCTCTACTGATTCTTTTTCACTGGTTAATTTGCACTCATCATTTTTGGTTTATCATTTACCATATGAAACTCATCATGCACATACGAAATATAATACCGATGCTAGTCATACCATAGTCATAACAAAATCACATAGTCCAACTACTCATGCTAGATCTCACTAGTTCAAGTACTCACTTCTATAAACTAAGCATCTTGTTCATGACAAAATAACTAACACAAGTATTATTCATTTAATAACTATATGCAATAAATAACATATATTGAAGTTGGAAAATCATGCATATTGCAAAGACACCATGAAAATGTTCTTGTGGCTTGCCTTAGTTTAGAGGAGCTTCACACTCCTCCTGGATATCTTCAAGACAAGCTTCTCCTTCTGAAAATAATTAAAATGACAAAAAGAAAACATCAAGAACACTTCTGAAAATTACCAGAAAATCTAGACAGCAGAGAAAAATCTCATCTTTGGTGTGCTGCTAGAGATTTCTAGTAAGAACACAATGCAAAAATAATCAACTCATTTGGACTTGTGGTTTAGGAGTTATAGCTAGTCAAAGTTCTTGTCCAAATTTGATTTAAATTTGAAATAAAAGAATACCAGGGGGTGACGTTGATGGCACACTTATTAAAAGCGCCACCACCCATACTGCTTCGCGCGCGACTGAGAGACTGACAGCGGACCCACTGGTCAGGTCGGAGGGAGAGGGAGAGAGAAACAGAGGTGGGCGGCGCGCTGGCGACGCGTTCTCTGGCAAGGAGTGTCCGGCGGCTAGATCTAGAGGGATAGAAAGATAGAGGGGGTCGAGGCGCACCTGCCCGTACCCGTAGTGTGGCTAGGGGTGGCCGGACGGGGTTGGAACGGACCTCTCCAGCGGTGGCAAAAAGCAGAGGTCGCCAGAGTTGAAGACGACGGCGCCGTGTGGCTTCACCAGGGGCTCCAACATGGTCAGACGGCACCAGTGGGCCACCAGCAAGCCGCCTGAGGAGTGGGTTGAGCTCGGGAGGTAGTGGAGTGAGGTGGAGGGGCTGCGGGGAATCGCCAGCGAGCTCGGGTCGAGACGGCGGCCAGAGGCCTGCCCGGTCGGGCTTCGGCTTTCCTACGAGCTCGTGGAGGTTGTGGAGGTGTGCGGCGATGCTCAAGGAGTTGGGAGGGGGGCGTATTTATAGGTGAGCGAGAGGAGGGGATCAGGCTCCGCCATGAAGCTTCTGGACACGGTGCCCAGCCATGAACGACGTCAGCGAGAGGGGGAGAAGGCGACATACCTCACGCGGGCACTGTGGGAGGGCGGAGACGAGCACATGAGCCAGGAAGGCGACGAGCATAGTGGCATGGGTGCATTGTTGGCTTGGCCGTGCCGTGCCCCTGCTCGCTGCGGCAAGCTCCAGCATTGGCGAGCGCCAGGGAGGAGTTAAGGGGGTCGAGACGATGATGGTGGCAAGGTTTGGCAAGGTGTGGTGGTCGGGGAAGCAAGCTCGCACTCAACGAAAGCACGAGCGCATCGCAGAGCGCGCCGGCTGCATGCCAGCACCCTTGGACAAACGTGGTCACTGCATGAACTATGACATAAGGCTGTTCTAAGTGCAAAATTCATGTCTGGATGTAGTCCTTGGTGGTTTGAGTGGTTCCAACGATTTGAGTTGAACCCAGGAGCCGTGAGCGCGTGGTTTACTTCCTGGTAAGTTTCTGGATAGTAACTTGTGAGGTTAACTGAGAGTGATCTAGTAAGAGTTAAGAGCTGGGCTTTGGGGTTTAGCATTCTCTTAGGAAGGTAATGAAGCTCAGAAAAGATTAGCCTCATTGGATCAAGGAAAAACATACTTGCTGAGTAAAGTGGCTATTCTGTCTAGAAAAGAAATAATTTTTTGTAGCAAAAATATTCCAAAAAGTTATGCAATATTTTTGCCCAGGGAGGTGCCCTAGGGTTCAAAGAATATTTGAGAATTTTCTCAGGATTCTAGGAGCAATAAAAGTGAGGGTTGCTTTGGAGCATACTTCTCTGAAGTCAGTTTTAGAGAAGAAAATGAATATTTTCTTTTACGAAAAATATTCCTTGGGTCATTTTGGGAATTTTTCAGAGAAAGAAAGTTGAGTTAGGGGTGGATGGGTCACTTGGGTGAAACTCAAGGGTAGGCCCAAGTGCTTAAGTCCATTTGAATTTATTCAAAACTCCAAATCCAAAGAAAAAGAAAGTCCGAAAAAAGAGAGAAGGCAAATCCAGGCTGTCACATAGCACTATCTAATTTTGCAACTGAAATTAAGTAATCATAGATTGCATTCATAGATTAAGTAGTCGTTTGTTATACAAACAGTTTAACTCAGTAGCTGAGCCCAACAAACTTTTCCCCAATTGTTTCCAATCACGTACTGAAATAGCTAGTTCGACCATATATGCTAGCTAATTTTAAGTACATAGTACTATTAAACCATATCTATAGTCATATGAACTGTACAAATAGCTCCTAAATACTACTACTATGGAGGGTCTTTGTACTACTTCCAACAACCTCTCCTCTACCAAGCATGCTCAGTAAGAGGGAGAGGAGGAGGAGCCTACCGATGAGCTGGATAATTGGAATCCGGCGCCTTCCTCTACTGTACCTTTAGCGACGCCCACCTCGAACGCCCTCTGTCGCTCTAGAAGTTCCCTCTCGAAGCAGCGGGACACCTTGTAGATATCTACATTCCGCTCCTCTATGGCGCATGTGGTGCGGCCACAACTGTTGTAAGACTCTTTGCGTGCTCGACCAGGCACTCCTCCTCCTCCTCTCGCAGGAACTTAATGTGGCGCGCAAGGTCGTTGACGCACATGCGGGGCTCCACCACCACCTCCAGCCTTCGGGCGGCAGTGCCAGAGCGGGTGATGAACCTGGTGGTTGACAGTGGGGTGGCGGCCA
Source organism: Triticum aestivum (assembly GCF_018294505.1). Classification (NCBI taxonomy): domain Eukaryota; kingdom Viridiplantae; phylum Streptophyta; class Magnoliopsida; order Poales; family Poaceae; genus Triticum; species Triticum aestivum. The sequence continues at coordinate 349,235,715 of NC_057798.1, forward strand.
CGAGGGCCACAATGGCGGAGCGAGTGATGTCCACGGTGGCGGAGCGTGTGGTGTGTGTTGTGCGCTCACCCAACAGGGACGCCACATGCAGTATATGACACGGGGGACTACGCCGCTGCAGTGGTGTAGCCTCTAAGCTGGAGCTGTCTTCTGATGACGGTGGAGTGGCTGAGCGACAATGACGGACTGGTGCCATTGGTGATTGTGGGATAAGGAGACGAGATAAGCTACAGGGAAGGAGGCGAAGATCCGACGCAGGACTCGCCGGCCGTGACGGTTTATATAGCAGTCCGGTAAGCATTGGGGTTTTGGGGGATTTTGCTGAGCCAGGAGGGAAGCTTGCCCGGATGTGCATGGGAACCTGCGGGGTTACGTGGGAATGGGCTCACCGATGATTCATTGGCACCTCTTTGAGCAAATGTTTGGCCAAAATAACACTTGTGCGGTGCTCAAGCTTGCGCTCGAAGTCTTCTACTGCAACATGGTGACAAGACATGTGAGAGGTTGACAAAGTGACACGTACACATACAGTTAATAAAAAAACGTTTGTGATTTAATTACCTAGCACACGTCCGCTCTCTACACAGTGTCACAAACGATTGTTCATCCACCGTGTGATGTGGAATGCGATGTAGTTTCGCATCATGCCACAGGCTCGCAACTGCCGGTCGGCTTGTCGATGAACATTCCTTGCATGTTCAATTGCTCTATGCATGTGGTTGCTTGCGGTTGAGGCAGCCATAACATGCTCTGCTCGCATCCCGCCACACGCGCTCTGCTTGAGTCCCAGCGCGTGCGCTCTGCTCGTGTCCCTCCGCATGCTCTGCCCGCGTCCCTCCACGCGCGTTGCCGGCGTTTAGGGCCGGTGCACGATCACGTACGTTCGTGCTGCCATTATGCATGCGGTTGCGCTGGGCACGGAGCCATGATGCAGTTACCCACTGACAAAACTCTAGGCAGACGTGCCGAGAATCTACGCCGCCCACCCCCCATTTTTTCTCGCGGCCATTTACCTTAATCTGTCGCCCCCCATGACACAATAAGCACACCCACAACAAGACATACAGAGAGGATATCCAGCGGCTCCAATGGTGTTCTCAGCGGCTGACAATGACAACGGGTGGTAGCTCACCACGCGTCACGTAGTGGACACCCACGTGAGGCAGAAGGACCTCTTGATGGTGTACACAAATGAGCCGGTCTCGGTGGAGAGCTCCATCCACACTATGGATCAGTTGCTTGCTAAGGAAAAATACCAAGTGGTCAGCTTTGACCTCGAGTTCAACGGCAGTCATGCCAGTTATGATCAGAAGGTTGCTGTCGCCTAGTTATGCGTGCACCATGATTTCCTCATCTACAACTACCACCTGGCCACAAAGTCTTGCGAGCATTTTGCCAGGTTTATCAACAACCTCAACTATAGTTTCACTACGGTGGACACCAACAATGATATAAAAGCGCTGAGATTTCGGGATTGGCCTGCCAGAATGTTGTCGACATCCGTGACCACTACAAGGTCTGGGGAAACATGAAGAATAGGGAGGACTCACTGGTTGACCACACCTCGGCCACCATTGACCCCTACTACATGAAGATGAAGGATGAGAGCAAGAAGGACAAGATTGCCTAACAGAGTGCCTTGGAGCAGAGACTGGATGAAGAATATGTCAAGTACATGGCCAAGGATGCGTACACAAGCCACGAGATGTATAGGCAGATCGTTGTCACGAGGAAGTGCCTTTGTCCTGCCCCAGACAAGGGATTGAGCCACAGAGCAGTGGCGACAACGTCACAAGAAGTAGATGACTAGATGATCATTTCTACTAGTTTATAATGCATGTAATTGTTTACTGAGGTGTCTGCAAATATTTTGTTTAGTCACTTATGTAATTGTATGTTTATTTTGGTTATATATGTTGTTCTTCTGTAGACAGAGCATATCACATAGCACACAGACTAAACTAGGGAACTCGTAGGTGACGATTTCATCAATCGCTAACAATTTTATACCAGCAAGCATTTGCCCCACAACACACACGACTTATTAGAAGCAATCATCTGTGTTATTATCGGTTATCGCACACATTTCTGATTACGGACCTGTTTGCTGTGGATCGCAAATAGTTCATCTGAGTGAATTGTATGCCATCTACCGCAGACACCTTTACCTGGCCAACCATTTTTGTTGTGTTGCCTAATTGAAAAAAGTTCATCCGAGTGAGTTGTATGCCGTATATCACACACACCTTGATCTAGCTGATCGTTTCTATTGTTCTGGTCATCATAAACAGTTCATATGGATCAACTGTATGTTGATACGTCTCCAACGTATCTATAATTTATGAAGCATTCATGCTATTTTATTATCTGTTTTGAATGATTATGGGCTTTATTATACACTTTTATATTACTTTTGGGACTAACCTATTAACCGGAGGCCCAGCCCATATTGCTGTCTTATTGCCTGTTTCAGTATTTCGAGGAAAAGGAATATCAAACGGAGTCCAAATGGAATGAAACCTTCGGCAGCGTGATTTTTTGGAAGAATATGATCCTGGAGACTTGGAGTTCACGTCAGAAGATCCTCGAGGCAGCCACGGGATAGGAGGGTGCGCCCCCTGTCTCGTGGGCCCCTCGAGCACCTCCCAACCGACTTCTTTCGCCTATATAAGCCTAGGTACCCTAAAACCATCGAATATCAAGATAGATCGGGAGTTCCTCTGCCGCAAGCCTTGTAGCCACCAAAAACCTCTTGGGAGCCCATTCTGGCACCCTGCCGGAGGGGGAATCCATCACCGGTGGCCATCTTCATCATCCCGGCGCTCTCCATGATGAGAAGGGAGTAGTTCACCCTCGGGGCTGAGGGTATGTACCAGTAGCTATGTGTTTGATCTCTCTCTCTCTCTCTCTCTCTCTCGTGTTCTCTCTATGGCACGATCTTGATGTATCGCGAGCTTTGTTATTATAGTTGGATCTTATGATGTTTCTGCCCCTCTACTCTCTTGTGATGAATTGAGTTTCCCTCTTGAAGTTATCTTATCGGATTGAGTCTTTACTTTGAGAACACTTGATGTATGTCTTGCCGTGTTTATCTGTGGTGACAATGGGATTTCACGTGCCACTTGATGTATGTTTTGGTGACCAACTTGCGGGTCCCGCCCATGAACCTATGCATAGGGGTTGGCACACGTTTTCTTGACTCTCCGATAGAAACTTTGGGGCACTCTTTGAAGTACTTTGTGTTGGTTGGATGAATCTGAGATTGTGTGATGCATATCGTATAATCATGCCCACGGATACTTGAGGTGACAATGGAGTATCTAGGTGACATTAGGGTTTTGGTTGATTTGTGTCTTAAGGTGTTATTCTAGTACGAACTCTTGAATAGATTGATCCGAAAGAATAACTTTGAGGTGGTTTCGTACCCTACCATAATCTCTTCGTTTGTTCTCCGCTATTAGTGGCTTTGGAGTGACTCTTTGTTGCATGTTGAGGGATTGTTATATGATCTATCTATGTTATTATTGTTGAGAGAACTTGCACTAGTGAAAGTATGAACCCTAGGCCTTGTTTCCTATCATTGCAATACCGTTTACGCTCACTTTTATCATTAGTTACCTTGCTGTTTTTATATTTCAGATTACAAAAACCTATATCTACTATCCATATTGCACTTGTATCACCATCTCTTCGCCGAACTAGTGCACCTATACAATTTACCATTGTATTGGGTGTGTTGGGGACACAAGAGACTCTTTGTTATTTGGTTGCAGGGTTGTTTGAGAGAGACCATCTTCATCCTACGCCTCCCACGGATTGATAAACCTTAGGTCATCCACTTGAGGGAAATTTGCTACTGTCCTACAAACCTGTGCACTTGCAGGCCCAACAACGTCTACAAGAAGAAGGTTGTGTAGTAGACATCAAGCTCTTTTCTGGCGCCGTTGCCGGGGAGGTGAGTGCTTGAAGGTATATCTTTAGATCTTGCAATCGAATCTTTTTGTTTCTTGTTTTATCACTAGTTTAGTTTATAAAAGAAAACTACAAAAAAATGGAGTTAAGTTTGTCTCATACGCTTCGTCTTTTTAATATCTTTCGTGAGTTTGATGGAAAGGAAAATTGTGCTCAAGTGCTAGAAGAAGAGTGCATTAAAATGCTTGGTACTGAATCTTTGAATGATGAGCATGATTGCAATGTTGTTAGTATGAACTCCTTGAATATCCATAGTACTAATGATGATTGCTCTAGTCATGATGAAAATATCTCTTATAAGCATGTCAACTTTTGTGGAGTGCATGTTTGCATGAACACACCAAATAGAGAAGATATATATTGCAAGAGGTATAAGCATTTAGAAACTAAATGGTTGCAAGAAAGGCTAAATGTGAGTGCTGAAAATTTGAATTTCCTTTGCTGTACTTGTGAACTTTGCAATGAGCGTGGTCATTTACATCTCCTATGCAAATTGTTTCATGATCGAATCGTGTCCAAAAATTGTGATGATTTGATCTCCCTTGCTCATTACAATGAACTTAGTTTGCTTTTGGGTTGTGAAGAATTGAAACGTTTACTTAAGGACCTTCCAGAATTTGCCCATAAGAAATTCCTTGATATTGATCTAGAGAAGATTTATTTGTATTGTGCGGAGAATTGCATTGAAAATCCTTATATTGCCAATTACATAAAGAAAAGAAAGCAAATAGAAGATGATGAGAATACTAATGAAAGGGAAGAGACTTCCCAATATCCTCCTATTATTTCTTATGATGAATCGGGTAATGAGGAGGAGCTTTCTATTCAACCAATCTCGTCAATAAGGAGCTCAAAGAGGAAGGTTGAACCCACACATAATGTGAAGAAGAAAAAGAAAAGAAGGAGCAACAAAGGTAGAAAGGTATCCCTCCCAAATGATGTTGCTCCTACTACTCATTGTGATGATGATAATTGCTATACTATTGGTGCTATCCATATTTTTAATGATGAGAGTGATTATGCTTATGATATGAAAGGCCCAAGCTTGGGGAAGCTATGTTTGATGAGGATGAAATATTTGAGAATATATTTGCTGAAATTAATGTTTGTCCCAAGCTTGGGGATGCTATGTTTAATGAAGATGATATTTTTAGCATCCCAAGTTTTGATATGCAAAGTTGTTATGATGATAGCATGCCTCCTACCTATGATGATTATATTGATGAAAGTGGGTTCGGAAGAGTGTCAACTTTAGGAAGTAGTGATCCCACTATTTTGGAGGATATTGAATTTTATTGTGATGCATACGAAAGTGGATTTGGAAGAGTGTCAACTTTATTTAGTGATTCCACTATCTTGGGAGAGGTTTCAATCGATTATGATGAGAACGAAGTTGCTACTTATGATGATTATTGTGATGAAACTTATGCTATAAAAAGTAGTGATGATTATATTTATAAATCTTGTCATGATTATGATTACCCTTTTTCTGAACATTACTCTTTTAATGTGGAAACAATTTTTAGTATTCAAGTCTCTTATGATACCCCCACTATTCCGAATGCGAAGAATTTCGCTTATGTGGAGAGTAGTAAATTTTCTATGCTTGTAGATCATGAAAAGAATGCTTTAGGTGCTGGTTATATTGTTGAATTCATTCATGATGCTACTGAAAATTATTATGAGGGAGGAATTATGCTTGTAGGAATTGCAATAATGTCAAGTTTCCTCTCTATGTGTTGAAAATCTTGAAGCTATGCTTGTTTTACTTTCCTATGCTAGTTGATTATTGTTCCCATAAGTTGTTTGCTCACAAAATCCCTATGCATAGGAAGTGGGTTAGACTTAAATGTGCTAGTCATGTGCTTTATGATGCTCCCGTTATGTTTCAATTCTTATCTTTTATGTGAGCATCATTGTCATTATCATGCCTAGCTAGAAAGGCATTAAAGAAAAGCGCTTGTTGGGAGACAACCCAATATTTATCCTTACTGTTTTTGTGTGTCACATGATTATGCTAATGTATTAATCATGTTTTATAGCTTTTGTTTCAATAAAGTGCCAAGTAGGACCTTTAGGATAGCTTACGGTGATAGTTGTGTTGATCCTGCTGAAAATCAGAAACTTTCGCACCTAGTAAACTAGTTTTGTTAATTCACAAAAACATGCTATTGATCTTATTCTTTTTGCTATGAATTGGTACACAAATTTCTTAGGACTTCCTAATTTGGTAGTATTTTTGGAGTTCCATAAGTATACATTTGATACAGATTACTTCAGACTGTTCTGTTTTTGACAGATTCTGTTTTCTATGTGTTGTTTGCTTATTTTGATGCATCTATGGCTAGTATTAAGTGGTATGAACCATATAGAAGTTGGAGTACAGTAGATATTACACCAATATGAATTTAGAATGAGTTCATTACAGTACCTAAGTGGTTGTTTTATTTTCTTATACTAATGGAGCTTACGAGTTTTCTGTTGAGTTTTGTGATGTGGAGTTTTCAAGTTTTGGGTAAAGATTCGATGGACTATGGAATAAGGAGTGGAAAGAGCCTAAGCTTGGGGATTCCCAAGGAACCCCAAGGTAATATTCAAGGACAACCAAGAGCCTAAGCTTGGGGATGCCCCGGATGGCATCCCCTCTTTCGTCTTCGTTCATCGGTAAACTTTACTTGGAGCTATATTTTTATTCACCACATGATATGTGTTTTGCTTGGAGCATCATTTTCTTTTGTTAGTATTTGCTTTCTGTTATTTATAATAATGTTTTGCATCTTTAGTTTCAATAAAAAAGTCAAGGATAGCCTTTGCCATACTTATTTTGCTAATATACATGTTGCTGTTTGAAAACAGAAAGTTTACCGCTGTTGCAAAAAATTCCCTAGAAAAGTTAGAGCATGATATAATGTTGAATCTTTTTGCATAATGAGATCTGATAAATTTACTACATTGGTAATTTTATTTCATAATTTTGGGAGTTAGGGAAGTATTGATACTCTTGCATTATTTACAGACTATATTGTTCTGGCAGATTGCTGTTATGTTTGCATTGTTTGCATATGTTTGCTTGTTTAATGATTCTATTTGAGTATAGGAGTATTAAATAGGCAGAGAAATTTAGTATGCAATGTGGAATAATAATTTTAGTGATTTTTTACAGTAGAAAATGATAAGGTTTTGCATTGGTTTATACTAACCTATCTCACGAGTTCTTGTTGAGTTTGTGTGGATGAAGCTTTTGATAAAAAGAGAAACCATGATATGAGAGGAATTAAGGAGACACAAAAGTTCAAGCTTGGGGATGCCCAAGGCACCCCAAGATAATATTTCAAGAAGTCTCAAGCATCTAAGCTTGGGGATGCCCCGGTAGGCATCCCACCTTTCTTCTTCAACAACTATCGGTTAGTATCGGTTGAGCCTAAGTTTTTGCTTCTTCACATGAGTTGTGCTATCCTCGTAATGTCATTTTATTTTGCTTTGCTTTCTGTTTGAATACAATACCAAGATCTGAAATTCTTTAATGAGAGAGAGTCTTCCATAGTTACATAATTATTTAGCTACTCATTGATCTTCACTTATATCTTTTTGGAGTAGTTTGTCATTTACTCGTGTGCTTCACTTATATCCTATGAGTAAATTGTTGAATGAGTTGATTGTCATAAATCTGAAATTATATATGTCTCATTTGCTTATCCCATGGGGAGTAATGACTTCACATCTAAGAAGTAGAGGTTGTAAATTTATTGAAGGTTAGCAAGCATTGTATTGGTCATTTGAACAATTCATGAAAGAATATTGAAGGAAGAGAGATTTCACATATAAATATACTATCCTAGACATCTTTTATAATTGGGAGCACTCATTAAGTATGACAGGCTAAATAGTTGATGTTGGACAAGGAAGACAACATAATGGGTTATGTTTTTCCGACATCTCAGTTAAAGTATATTGTCATGGATCATTCAAACATGTTGAGCTTGCCTTTCCCCCTCATGCTAGCCAAAATTCCTTGCACCAAGTAGAGATACTACTTGTGCTTCCAAATATCCTTAAACCCAGTTTTGCCATGAGAGTCCACCATACCTACCTATGGATTGAGTAAGATCCTTCAAGTAAGTTGTCATCGGTGCAAGCAATAAAAATTGCTCTCTAAATATGTATGATCTTTTGGTGTGAAGAAAATAGCTTTATACGATCTATTGTGATGGAAGCAATAAAAGCGATGGACTGCATAATAAAGGTCCATATACAAGTGGCAATGTAAAGTGATGTTCATTCACATTAAGATTTTGTGCATCCAACCCTAAAAGCGCATGACAACCTCTGCTTCCCTCTGCGAAGGGCCTATCTTTTACTTTATGTCTTTTACTTTTATGCAAGAGTCAAGGTGATCTTCACCTTTCCCTTTTTCATTTTATCCTTTGGCAAGCACCTCGTGTTGGGAAGATCCTGATATATATATCCAATTGGATGTAAGTTAGCATGAACTATTATTGTTGACATCACCCAAAGGTGAATACGTTGGGAGGCAACACTATAAGCCCCTATATTTCTCAGTGTCCGATTGAAACTCCATAACCATTAGTATTGCGTGAGTGTTAGCAATTGTAGAAGACTATATGATAGTTGAGTATGTGGAGTTTGCTATTCCTGAAAATAAGATGAATTGCAATTGTTTGATGACTGAGAATGAAGTTTGCTAGTTTTCAAGAAAGTTTATGGTTTATGCTTTGACATGTGAATTGCTTGTTGCTTTATCGTGAGAAGTTTTATGAGATGAACTACTGTTATGACATATTATCATGCTAGAAAAGGTGATTGAAATTATCATTGATCAAACTTGTGCACCTTCTAGCATTCACACTTCATAAATTCTTTCTTTTATCATTTACCTACTCGAGGACGAGTAGGAATTAAGCTTGGGGATGCTGATACGTCTCCAACGTATCTATAATTTATGAAGCATTCATGCTATTTTATTATCTGTTTTGAATGATTATGGGCTTTATTATACACTTTTATATTACTTTTGGGACTAACCTATTAACCGGAGGCCCATCCCATATTGCTGTTTTATTGCCTGTTTCAGTATTTCGAGGAAAAGGAATATCAAAAGGAGTCCAAACGGAATGAAACCTTCGGCAACGTGATTTTTTTGGAAGAATATGATCCTCGAGACTTGGAGTTCACGTCAGAAGATCCTCGAGGCAGCCACGAGATAGGAGGGTGCGCCCCCTATCTCGTGGGCCCCTCGAGCACCTCCCGACCGACTTCTTTCGCCTATATAAGCCTACGTACCCTAAACCCATCGAAAATCAAGATAGATCGAGAGTTCCACCGCCGCAAGCCTCTGTAGCCACCAAAAACCTCTCAGGAGCCCGTTTTGGCACCCTGCCGGAGGGGGAATCCATCACCGGTGGCCATCTTCATCATCCTGACGCTCTCCATAACGGGGAGGGAGTAGTTCACCCTCGGGGCTGAGGATATGTACCAGTAGCTATGTGTTTGATCTCTCTCTCTCATGTTCTCTCTATGGAACGATCTTGATGTATCGCGAGTTTTGTTATTATAGTTGGATCTTATGATGTTTCTCCCCCTCTACTCTCTTGTGATGAATTGAGTTTCCCTCTTGAAGTTATCTTATAGGATTGAGTCTTTACTTTGTAACACTTGATGTATGTCTTGCCGTGTTTATCTGTGGTGACAATGGGATTTCACGTGCCACTTGATGTATGTTTTGGTGGCCAACTTGCGGGTTCCGCCCATGAACCTATGCATAGGGGTTGGCACACGTTTTCTTGACTCTCTGGTTGAAACTTTGGGGCACTCTTTGAAGTACTTTGTGTTGGTTGGATGAATTTGAGATTGTGTGACGCATATCGTATAATCATGCCCATGGATACTTGAGGTGACAATGGAGTATCTAGGTGACATTAGGGTTTTGGTTGATTTGTGTCTTAAGGTGTTATTCTAGTATGAACTCTTTAATAGATCGATCCGAAAGAATAACTTTGAGGTGGTTTCGTACCCTACCATAATCTCTTTGTTTGTTCTCTGCTATTAGTGGCTTTGGAGTGACTCTTTGTTGCATGTTGAGGGGATTGTTATATGGTCTATCTATGTTGTTATTGTTGAGAGAACTTGCACTAGTGAAAGTATGAACCCTATGCCTTGTTTCCTACCATGGCAATACCGTTTACACTCACTTTTATCATTAGTTGCCTTGCTGTTTTTATTATTTCAGATTACAAAAACCTATATCTACTATCCATATTGCACGTGTATCACCATCTCTTTGCCGAACTAGTGCACCTATACAATTTACCATTGTATTGGGTGTGGTTGGGACACAAGAGACTCTTTGTTATTTGGTTGCAAGGTTGCTTGAGAGAGACCATCTTCATCCTACGCCTCCCACGGATTGATAAACCTTAGGTCATACACTTGAGGGAAATTTGCTACTGTCCTACAAACCTGTGCACTTGCAGGCCCAAGAACGTCTACAAGAAGAAGGTTGTGTAGTAGACATCATATGCCAAGTATCACACACATAACTCTAATCTAAATAATGCTTGATGTGTCAGCCATCGCACACAGTTCGTCTTATTGGCGACAATTTTATTATGAGACCATTTGTGATGCATGTATCGCACACAGTTTGGTCGAAGGGTCTCTGATTCATGTGTCACATTAGCAGGTCACTGCACCCATCTTTTCTTATGGTTCTCCTCTGCCTTAATATTTATCTTATGTGGCACTGCTAAGATAGCACCATTGTACATGCCGCAAGGGCATCTCCAATGTCGTCCACCAAATTGGAGTCACTATCGTGTTGGCAATATGCCCTAGAGGCAATAATAAACTGGTTATTATCATATTTCCTTGTTCATGATAAATGTTTATTATTCATGCTAGAATTGTATTGACTGGAAACTTAAATACATGTGTTAATGCATAAACTATACCGTGTACCTAGTAAGCCTCTACTAGACTAGCTTGTTGATCAAAGGTGGTTAAGGTTTCCTAACCATAGACATGGGTTGTCATTGGATAACGGGATCACATGTGTCGGTGTAAAATCCGGATGACCTCGGGGTAGGGGGTCCCAAGCTCTGGATCTCGGATCAGTGCCACAAACAAAGGAGATCACTTTTACCATGTTCGGGCCCTCTTGATGGAGGTAAAACCCTACGTCCTGCTCTTTTTTATATTGATGGAGATGTATCAAGTACAAGCTTGATCTACCTCGAGGTCGTAAGTTGTGTTCTAACCCTAGGGATATGTGAATGTAATTGTGATTCAGTCCCCTCTAAAGGCTAAACCCCTTGGCTTATATATATGTCAGGTCGGGCATCTAGGGTTACATGGTCGGTATCTAGGGGGATCGCATGGGGCGGAAGGAGATGTCTTTGAGTATACGTCAAGTCTTCGGTAGAGGCAGTCCTGATAACGCCTGGGTATGTGGCTTCTGGAGTCCACCTCAAAGTGAACGACGGCCCACTAGCCCATTCGAGGACTGCGGGCCAGCTGGGTTAGTCCCCCTATATCCAGGACACTTTCAGTAGCCCCCCGAACTGGTCTTCGATGCCGAGGATGATATTCTCGAACTTCGGTTCTGGAGTCTTGGCTCATTAGGCGAGTTCCTTCTTAGTTCCTTCTTTAGCTTGGCTTTGAGGTCTTCGGTCTTATAGACGGTTTTGCTCGAGGCCTGGTCCCACTACATGTGGTGCAAACTCCCTAACCTCGATCGTCGTGCATTTTTGGGAAACTGAGTCACTTTATGGTGGGACATCGAAGATGTCGGCGTTCTAGGAATGAGGGTCCCCAGACTTGCCTGCCTGCGGCCTGTAGCGTGGCTCAACCAGTGGCCCAGTGCGGCCCGTCTTCATCAACCCAACACTCAAGACCCTCACGAGGGGCCAAGCCTCGCGGGGCGGACGATGCAAGGCCACCTCAGGAGTGGCCTCACCTGGCAGGCTTGCGAGGAGGCGGAGAGATCAAGGCAAGGGGTACCTCGCAAGGTGCCCATGATGCAAGCCATGGCGATCAAGACCAGGCGGGCGCTGGCCCGCGCAGTGTCCTAGTTTCGTCTTTGGTGCAAAGGGGGCAAGCGCAGGCGTAGAGTACCGAGGCATCAGGCAAAGGTTTCCATATCAGTGCAACGATACCAAGACCAGCAGGACGGCAGGACGGAGGTCACAATGGAGCCCAAGACGGCGTCACCACCAGTGCCTTTGGCAGGCAAAGACCACCTTTAGTCAGGATAGCTTGTACTAGCTGTCCCCTTTCGAAATGGCCGTTGTTGGATCCCTTCCCGCTCAATATTTGGGAAGAGGACCAGGGCCTCTATAAATAGGGCTAGCTACCACAGTAGAAGGGAAGAAGTGAAGTTCATCCGCACACCACCAAGCACAAGAACACCTCTCCTCGCGAGGCTGTTCTTCCTCTATACTATTCATCATCAACCCAAGAGGCAATCCACCATACCACACACTGGATTAAGGTATTACACCACAACGATGGCCCGAACCAGTATAAATCTCGTGTCTCTTGTGTTCTTCATCGATCTAGCTTAGAAATCACGGCGAGGCTAAGGGCGTGTTTCGGTAGGGAGAGATCTTCGTGCGCACCCCAGTGTTCGAACCTTAAGGGTTTTGCCGGAACCTGATAACTGACATTTGGCGCGCCAGGTAGGGGTGCGCCAAAATCTTCTTCCCGCTGATCTGCGTCCCATCGCTTCGTCGCATCCGTGGCAGACGCTCGCCGATTCCGCGCGGAGCGCCGGGCTGCTCTCGCCGCACGCGTCGCCCAGACGGCCCCTGTCGGCGGGCCTCCTCGTTGTTCTCCGTCGCCCGCCGCCAACGCCGCCACCAGCCCGGCGGGGAATGAGCAGCAAGCATCTTTGCTACATCCCTCGATGCGGCAGGAAGGCCGTACCACCACTCCATCGCTGACTCCAGCTGGTTCATCGTCTCATGCTCATCACGCCCCCACGGACGCGCAGGCCGCGTTTCTCCTAGCACGTGAGCTCCTGCATTACCGCCCCGTCGACGACCTCTACGAAGAGTGGCTCGCTCGGATCACCGAGCTCGTCGGCGCCGCAGGGGGATCTCTCGCACCGTCCCTCTCGCTGCATCGTCCTCCGTCATGCATGGGCGACGCAGCTTAGGGAGCACCTCCGCCACCTCTCCCCCAAGACGGCGCCCTGGCTCCAAGGCACGCGGCCCCTGGACGTGACCCACCGCATCCAGCGCCTGCGCGACAAGAAAGAAGCTGCCAAGAAATCCCTTGACCTCAAGAAGACGCTCACATGCTCCCTGCACGAGCGCGACAAGACCGCGTCCCTGCATCAGCGCGCCAAGACCCCATGCTGCCCCTGGCGGTGGTGCGCGGGCACCACCAAGAGCAAGCCCCGCGTCAGCAAAGGGCTCCAGTGGCCATGGCAGGTTGCCGCGCCTTCACCACAGAGCTGTGCAGCGTTGCCTGGCCAGTCAAGTTCAAGCCGGACCTGCCTCCTCGCTACGACAGTACTGCAGACCCCACGGAGTTCTTGCAACTCTACGAGCTGGGCATCGAGGCGGCCAACGGAGACGAAAAGGTCATGGCGAACTAGTTTCCCATGGCGCTCAAGGACGGAGCCCACACCTGGCTCCTAAATCTGCCTCCCGGCTCGATCTCCTCCTGGGATGAGATGCGTAGGCATTTCATCGCCAACTTCCAGGGCACTCGCGACCACACTCCAACCGCGGGTGACCCGCGCCGCATCAAGCAACTGCCTGGGGAGACCCTGTAGATATACATCTAGCGCATCAACAGCGCCCACCTCAAGATCCCCAAGGTGACGGACGAGGCCATCATCTCAGTGTTCTCTGATGGCGTCCGCGATGTCAAGATGAAGGAGGAGCTCACCATCAACGAGGAGTTGTGCACGTCTCTGGAGCTGTTCAACCTGGCGACCAAGTGCGCAAGAGCTGAGGAGGGACGCCTCTCCCTCTTCGAGCTTCCAGCTGCTGGCCCAGAAGAGAAGAAGGCCAAGGCCAAGGACATGAAGTGCAAAGGAGCAGCCGTGCTCGCAGCAAAGCCTGACACGAAGCATGGCAGGGACCAGCCGGAGTCATCCAAGGACAGCCGATCGTTCTGCGCCGACCACAACCTCCACACCCACAACACCAACGACTGCCAAGAGCTCAGGGCCGTTCGAGAAGGATGCTTCGGTCGACGCCCCGAGCGCAACGACCGGGGCTGCGGCCGAGGAGGAGGATGAGGAGGAGGACGATGGGACGACCGAGGCCCTCACCAAAAGTGGCGTGACCGACCTCGTGAGGATCGCTGGCAGGACCAGCCTCGCGAGGGAGCCTAGAGGGATCAGCCTCGCGAGGATCGCCCGCAGGGCAATGCAGGCCTTCCTCCTCTGCCGCCACCGCCAAGAAGGAATGACGACCACCACCAGGACGAGGGGGCTGGGGGCTTCTAGGAGCCACGTGCTATCGCTTGCATCTTGGGCGGAGCTCAGGCCCCAGCCTCTCAGCGCAGCTTCAAGCAGTTTGCTCGCGAGGTAAATGGAGTCCTCCCAAGCTCGAGGCCACACGCCTGCTCAGGTGGTCCAAGTGCGCCATCACCTTCAGCTCAGCAGATCAACTCAAGTGTGCGGCTACCGCTGGTGCTCTCCTGATGCTTTGTTCCCCAGTCATCAACAACATGCAAGTCACCAGGACCCTCATTGATGGCGGCGCAGGGCTCAATGTCCTATCCATCAAGATGTTCGACAACCTTCAAGTGCCATATGATCAACTTCAGCCTACCAAGCCTTTCTCAGGAGTTACTGACAGCTCCACCACCCCGATAGGGCAGGTCTGCCTCCCTGTCACCTTCGGGCAGTGCAACAACTACCACACCGAGATCATTGACTTCGACGTCGCCCACATCCGCCTGCCATACAATGCCATCCTTAGATATCTAGCCCTGGCCAAGTTCATGGCAGTAACCCACCACGGCTACAACGTCCTCAAGATGCCAGGAAGCGGTGGAATCATCACTGTCCCCTGCGAGGAAAGAGATGTGGTGTGCTCCCTCGAGCGCGCCTTCCAAGCTGCATCAATCGAGGACCCAGATAGCAAGAGCGAGAACCCTCCTGAGGCAGTCCCCAAGAAGAAGAAGACATCACCCAGCTCAAGGCCTCAGGAGGTTGGCATCTTAGGAGGTGCCGCATCAAGATCCGCGCCCGTGCAAGGGGCGCCTCCTTCCATCGCATAGGAAGACGCGCCCGGCTCCCACCTCAGGCAGGGATCAAGGGCTCTCTTCTGGAAGGCATCTGACTTTGCCAAAATCACGAGGGAGGCGCTCGGGCACCACTTGGAGAAGTGCTTCGTAGCACGTTTCCCTCAGGAAGGCACGGGGCAAGGAAAGCCCAACCCTCAGAAGTTCATCACCAAGGCCACTCAGGAGCTTCAGGAAGCAAGAGTCATACGCGGCGACCGCCATTTACCTGGCGTAGCTCCCCATCTAGGCGAGGATGGTGGGATGCGCGTCTGCACCGATGTCCCAGGGCTCAACCGAGCCGCATCTCAGGAGCGCCTCTGGCCTTCGCATGTGGGATGTTGCGAGGGTCCACCGCGCAGCTATGTTCGCATGCCTTTGGGCCTGCCGAACGCAACTGCCACCCACCAGCGCCATCTGCGGAGCATGCTGGCAGCTTAGGCGGCTAGGCATCACGCGATCCTGGCGGAGATGGAGATGGTCCTCGAGGAACCGCCTGGATCCCCAGAGCCTCCCAAGGCTCAGGGTTCCGGTGGCTTGTGAGGGTCGGCCTCTTCACCGCGCATCTTCAGGTACTCTAACCCCCCCACCCCGCTCTACAATGGTACTAGGTGACATCTTCCGAGTTCATTTGAGCTGGGAGTGCCCTCAGGGCTGCATCATTCCCAGGCCGCGTGGGTTTGTCCCTGCGGCGTGTATCCCTTTTGCTTATGTCTTTAGTTTATCTTGATGGGGGCGCCCCTCGGGATGCATCATCCCCAAGCTGCTCGGTCCTGACCTAGTGGCATGTATCCATCCTGCATTCACCTAAGCTGATTTGCCTTCGTGCTTAACTTGCTTGTGATTATCACCTGCCACCTACTACGGGCCTCCTCTCTCTCCTATGCAAATCGCTTGCGCATTAAAAGGCAGGATCCTAAGCACAGCGACTCAGGAGCTCTTACTGGCTCTCCAGCCCTCACCCCTGGCCTTGTCCATGGCATCGCGACCTGGCATACCAGCGGCGGCTGAGCTTGCTCGAGGGCCGGGACCTGAGGACGTAGAGCATTTGTATCTAACCATCTCGGAGGAACACAAAGTTGTCAAAGATCCAAGACCAGGCGCAACCCGCCTTGAGGTAGGGCCTCGTGAGTCCCACGCTGGCTCACGAGTGCCCAGATACACCTCATCTAGCCCTGCCGTGCAAGCCACGTGTCAGGGCGGGGCTGTACATGCCCCGGGGGCTCCTCCCGGATGGGGCCCCCCTCCCACGCACGAGTGGAAGCACCATGCTCCGTGCTGGCTGATGACACTGCCGAGGAGCGGCTATGCCCGTACACATACGAAATCGCTATGCTCCGTGCTGGTGATAAACAACTGAGGGCGGTCCATGACCGTATCAACCTCAGGGAGCCCAGAGCTCAGTGTCTGGCCTCATCGCAACACCTCCCCTCGGGAGCGTCATGCGAGGGGGCTAGACACGGGGGCGCGCATGGGTCACGCCTGAGCGCACGCCACCCAGCCAGGTCCCTCGGACCTAGTCATCGCGCGCCCCTCCTTGAGCGGAGCCAAGATATGAAGATTGTTTGAACGTCAAGGGGGACTCCTGAGCATCGTGACTCAGGAGCCTAACTGGTCACGTAGCCCCTCACTCATTAGCCCGGTCCTGGTGATCCGGTCGGAGTTAATGGCGGTTGAGGTATGCGCGGGGCCGGGCTCTGCCGACGTAGAATGATAGATCTACTCCTATGTTCCCTCCCTATTTGCTGTTTGTGCGTCAAGGGGGACTCTTGAGCATCGCGATTCAGGAGCCTCACTTGTCACGTAGCCCCTCACTCCTTGGTCCTGTCCTGGTGATCCGGTCGGGGCCAACGCCGGTTGAGGTATGCGCGGGGCCGGGCTCTGCCGATGTAAAACATAAAGCAAATCTGTAGGAAACCGCAAAATCTCGAAACAAATCCTAGAGTGAATATTACAAACCATAATTGTCTTCATGATATCAAACGCAAGTTTAAACGCCTCCACAAGGCACGGTGCACAGCAGGAGTTAAAATAGGAAAGAGGCTGCGAGAAGATCACCCTTGGACAACACCATCATTTGCCAGGGGCTCCGCCTCTGTGGTGGTGTTGCCCCCACCAGCTCCACCTCCCGAGGCCGCGGGATAAGCAGCACCTGCCGTAGGCGTAATAGCAAAGGTGCGGAACTTTGCCAGCAAGGCTTCCACCTTACCCTTCACAGCTTCAGTAGCAGCATCACAATGCTCGCTGTCCATGGGCTCCAGCAGCTCGTCAGGATTGGCGCCAGGGTCGCGAAGGTGGATGTGGCTGAAGACGCGTGTTAGCACCGCAAAAGAAAGGACGCGAGCTTCTACCTCGGCCATGGGGCCGACATCGGTCACAACTTCCTCGAGCGCCTCGACCAAGAAGGGAAGCAGCTAGGCGGGGCCATCCTCGGCGCCAGCCAGCGGCTTCTCCAAGCCGTTCTTGTAGAGCGTCTTCAATGCCTTGCAAGATCTCTCCTCAAGGCGCGCGAAGGCCATGCGGTCCTCGGCCAGGACCTTCGCCTTGGCGTCCAGCTCAGCCCTCTCCGCCCTCAACTTCTGCTCCAGCGTCCCTAGACGGCCGCGCTAAGTGGTCAGCTCGGCATCGCGGTCCCTGATGGCGTCCTCCCGAGCCTTCATCTTCTCCTCCTTCGCCTGGCGGTCGCGAGCTTCTTTGGCGAGCTCATTGCACAAACCCTACAGCTTGGCCTCCAGCACCTTGCAGCGGTCCTGGGCAACGGCGGCATCCTTCAATGCCGCATCGCGAGCAGCTGCAGCCTGCTTCTCCTCCTCAGAAGCTGCCGCGGCTAGCCTCAGCGCCGCTTGGACGGAGGCATCAGAATGAATCCAGCCAGAGATCAGCTCCAGGCGCCCGGCTACCAGGTGGGAGTCGGTGCCTTGAAGGTCTTCTCGCAGCTGGCCCAACTCGAAAAGGGCATGATCCAAGACAGACAGCAGAGGAGGCAGGAGAACTCGGAACCAATAGCGCAGGAGGAGGAGGCGGCAGCATAATCACGGCTCGGGAGACCGGGGGCTCCCGAGCCTTGGGTACCTCAGCAGCAGCATCGGGCACTGGCACCTCCGGAGCCAGCAGGGCCACGGGGGCTGGCACCCCGCCAGGGCACTCCTCCAGGCCTCGCGAGGATGATCGGGCAGGGGAGGTGCGAGCATCGTCACCTCCCCTTCCCATGGATGAAGGAGCGGCCATGGCAGATGAGTCTGCCCCAGATGGAGTCGCCGTGTCCCCCTTCTTCTTCTTCACCACAACCGGCAGCCTAGCCAAGTGATGGAGAATGTCAATCGCCGAGAGCAAAAACAAGAACAAGATGGAGTTCGAGCACTTACTAGTCAATCGCGGCATAGGTCACCGACCTATTGCTGAGCTTGAAGCCCGAGAGCCTCGTGGTCCGGGGTGCAGCTTCAAGAAGTCCAGGAGTGGAAGAGGGCGCAACAGAAGGGCTGGAGGCGGCTTCGGGCAGGGCCTGTGCAGAAGCATCCCCTTGGAAGATCAGTGCCGACCTGTCCTTCTTCGGGATCGTGGGTGGATCCTCTTCCTCCCGCGTGGCATCGGCCTCGTCATCGTCCGGAAAGGTGCGGAGGATGCTGGCCCTGTGCTGGGGAGAGGTCTCCCCCATCCCCTCAATGGTCGCCCTCAAGTCGCGCTCCTCTTATTCTTCGTCTTCCTCTCCTCCCCCGCGGGAGTCACCTGAAGACACTTCCACCGGCGCCGTCGTCCCCTGGGCCACAGGAGGCACCGCCGGCACCAGGCCACACCCATCAAAGGTGGGCATGGCATCCACCACCTGTTTCCAGTCCTCATGGAGGAACAGGGGGGCAGGGGCACCCTCCAGACCTTCGTGGTCGTCCCCAACCAAGAGGCGAAGAGCTGCGGCCAGATCCTCGTCGGCCAAGGCCGCTGGGTTCAGACGAAGCTCGTTGTCTGCACCCCCAAGTGTCCATAGCGTGCGCGAGTGTGCCTGTAGCGGAGCCACCTGTTGTGTCAGGAACTCCCTTAGGAGCGTGGCCCCTGTCAGCTTCGCCGCCTTCGTGTTGCCCGGCTTCAAGTCGGAGTTCATCTTCTCCAGCACCAACTTAGCCCAGTCATCGATAAGCTTCGCGTGAGACCACCCTTCGTCAGACTAGGGCGCCTCCATTGGTAGCGCCCACCGGGAGTGGACACATCTGGCATCCATCATGACCCACTTGCTCCGGAAGTTGTCGACCCTCTTCCCGGTCTTCGAGATTGTGTTGGCCTTGGAGTACGCAACAAAGTTGGCGCACGCCAAGGTGTGATCGCCGTTGATTCGGAGGGAGAAGAAGTGGTGCACCAGAGCCATGAACGACATCACCCCAACATGCGCCTTGCAGTAGTAGGCGAAAATCAACAGAAGGAGGACGGAGTTGGGATGAAGATGAAGGGCCTGCAACCTATAATGGCGGAGGACGGTGTAGAAGAAGTCGGAGAAGGGATGAACCAGGCCGGCGACGACGGCGTTCATGATGAAGGAGTAGAAGGCGCTCCCCTTAGCCTCCGGCTTGGCGGAGCTAGCCCAGAGTTCGGTCTCCCCTATCTCGCTGCCCTCCACCACCGTCGGCGTTCTGGGAACGGGGGTCCCCAGACTTGCCTGCCTGCAGCCTACAGCGTGGCTCAACCAGTGGCTCAGTGCAGCCCATCTTCATCAACCCAACACTCAAGACCCTCGCGAGGGGCCAAGCCTCGCGGGGCGGATGATGCAAGGCCACCTCAGGAGTGGCCTCACCAGGCAGGCTCGTGAGGAGGCGGAGAGATCAAGGCAAGGGGTACCTCACGAGGTGCCCATGACGCAAGCCATGGCGATCAAGACCAGGCGGGCGCCGGCCTGTGCAGTGCCCTCGTTTCCTCTTTCGTGCAAAGGGGGCAAGCGCAGGTGCAGAGTACCGAGGCATCAGGTAAAGGTTTCCATATCAGTGCAATGAGACCAAGACCAGCAGGATGGCAGGATGGATGTCACCGTGGAGCCCAAGACAGCGTCACCACCAGTGCCTTTGGCACGCGAAGACCACCTTTAGTCAGGATAGCTTGTACTAGCTGTCCCCTTTCAAAATGACTGTTGTTGGATCCCTTCCAACTCAATATTTGGTAAGAGGACCAAGGCCTCTATAAATAGGGCTAGCCACCATAGTAGAAGGGAAGAAGTGAAGTTCATCCGCACAGCACCAAACACAAGAACACCTCTCCTCATGAGGCTGTTTTCCTCTATACTGTTCATCATCAGCCCAAGAGGTAATCCACCACACCACACACTGGATTAGGGTATTACACCACAACGGTGGCCCGAACGAGTATAAATCTCGTGTCTCTTGTGTTGTTCATCGATCTAGCTTAGAAATCGCGGCGAGGCTAAGGGCGTGTTTCGGTAGGGAGAGATCTTCGTGCGCACCTCAGTGTTTGAACCTTAAGGGTTTTGCTGGAACCCGATATCTGACAGAAGCGTCAGCCCTTTCCCCCTTATTGATAACCACATAATCTAGGGTTAGAACAGACCGCATCTTGACCCCATTCACAGCAATCCTCGCATACTTTCTCCTCCTCTCCCAGGCCCAACCCTGAGAGTCTCAACAATGGCGAGCGACACTGCTTCCTCGTGGCGACCTCATGGTCTCGTCAAGGGTGATTTGGGGAGCTGCTCCGTCCCTCGTCACCAACTAGAGCGCCTAGCCACCCAGGGCTATTTGCTAGATTCAGTTCTAGCCTGAACACTCTCGGGATTGACATCCATGAATGGGAAAGCACACGTAGAAAGACATCCATCCCCATGCGAGGGTGAATGGGTACGCTTCGTTTCCTTACTTCTTCGAGGCCCGGGATTTCCAATTCACCCCTTCCTCCGGGGTTTGCTTGAGTTCTATGGGCTACAACTCCACCACCTCACTCCCAACTCAATCTTACATATCGCTAGGTTCTCCTCCGGGGTTCGCTTGAGTTCTATTGAGGGGACCGACTACCCTCTAGGTACTCCTCAGGAGGATACCAACTTCTGGTAGCCCGAGTGGTTTTATATAGATGACGTCCCACTATATGAACCACTTCGACCTGGGATCCCCGCTTTCTCCTCGGAACCCCCGAAGAAGTGCTACAACTGTAGATCGTGAACTGCTGCTCAGGAGGATGACACCAACATAATCATCCTAGAAGCCCAAGTAAAGGTGCTGACAAATGCTAGACTCACCATTATAGATGTAATGGCCATGGCAATCAGCCGAAGAGTCCAACCACTTCAGCAAAGCCCACACTTGTTGTGCATGTACAATGGAACTGATGAGACCTCCCAATCCGACCGAGCAAACCTTGATGAGCCGATGGTCTTCGGGACCGCTCTAGCCGACATTTATCAGGGATTGGCAGAGGAGTTCGCAAGATGGCAGTTTCGAGATGTGCTATCTTATTACAATCTTGTAGAGATAGTAAGTTTCCTTGTCCCTTCTTATTCATCCGAGTTGCTTTATTTTTAATTCCCCTGACCGGCCCTTTACTAAACCTGAACAGAGATGGATGCACTGGGTCGAGACACTAAGCAGCCCTGTGCCCGATCCGAAGACACATCGTCAGGCGGATGACCCTCTCTTCAACAAGGATGAAGAACTGTCCCTCATATATGAAGAGGGGAAATTCTATCTGGAGAGCCTTGACGGCTCAAGGGTTGCCATCACTCGGGATGTGCTAGGAACATGGACAGCCTCCTTGGTATTGTCCCCCTCCTCTACTCAAAAGAGAGACTCTTGTCCCAAAGCCCCTTGTCCTCTGACTTCTACTCCAAAGGGTCGACGCGCAAAGCATCCGCATGGAGAACCGGTCCCTCAAAGGAGCGCACTAGAAGAGATGCTGGGAGCTTGGGAGTGCATGACGGCCATGGAGGTGGGCCAAAATACTTCCTCAGCTTAAAGTTAATGTCACTACGTTTCCGAGAATAACTTATCATGGATCTTAATTCTTCCAATCCTATTGCAGGCAACCATTCCTCCTCCGATAAAGGAGGGCACAATAATCAACAAGACGCCGGCTCCGAATAGTGGCGTGAGACCCCTTCCTACCTCGGGAGCCGCTCCCTAGGTACCTCAGCCAGTGGATTCTGGGACCTGTTTGGCCACCACCTCCAAGGTCTAGAGCGCCATGGGCCATCAACGACGGAAAGCCTCTTTGAGGGATTCTGCCTTTACTAGTGAATAGTTTAATGCAATTATCTCGATGGATGCCTACCTTGGAGCGACCCACTCTGTGTTTGAGAAGGCAGTGGGCGTTTTATCACAGGGCTTGCATGTATGATTTTATCCGAAGCCACATTATTTCGGTCATATCTTGTGCTGGTCGTAATTTGTTTGCTTAAAGGCAGACTTAAACTGCTGAGCCTGGCAGCAACCCCTAAGGCTTGGTATGGGCACTTGTGACCATATCCAGGCTTGATAGTAAGCAAAGATGATGTCTTTTATAGGGAGCTTGGGAGAAAAATAATCAACTCACCAAGGTACTCAACCAGAAAAAGGGGAAGCTGAACACTGCTCTAGTTGAAGTAGAGCATGTAAAGGAATTTGCCCGAGAAGCACATGGTAAGTTTCTTTGTTTCACCTTTATGTGCTTGTAGTGCAATCATCCCAAAGTCGTATTACATGGTGTATTTTAGCAGCTCAAGCGCATGGTCACCTCGAAAGGGATCTTAAATAGGCCAGCAAAGAGTTTCATTATGTGGAATTGCAATGGCAAGCTAGCCAGCATTTGTTAACCCGAAGAAGGGAAGACATAAGCGTGCTTAGAGCTAAAAATGCTCGACAAGCGCAAGAGATTTAGAATCTAAAAGCTCAATTGGCCGCCGCCCAAGCGAAAGAGCGACAAATGATTTTTGGTAACCTTCTATATCCATTATAAGATGGTTTCTCAGTTGCGGTATCACAAAATATAATCGATGGACTAACATGTGTTTTCCTGATAGTTTCCCTAGCTAGTCAGCCCCTTGAGGGTAATGAACCATTTCCTGAGGATGCCATGACTCATCTGGCCATGGTGCATGAGGATGCTCGGAAGGCAATGAAGGGAGTATTCAAGGCTTTATGGCCCGAGGAACAGCCTGTGCCCGACGACATGGCGGTCCTTGCCAGGCGCCTTAAAAGATCTTGACACTGGATTCGAGCCTGGAAGATATCGGTCTGCCACGAGGGAGCGAGGGAGGCCTAGGCCATGGTCAAAACTCGGTACACCTGCATGGACACCACACATCTGGCCGAGGTAGGGCCCATGGGGCCCGATGGGGAAGAAATACCCACAAGCCTTGTGTACGAAAATGTCATGCTTGCCGCTCACTTTTTGCAGAAAGACTGTGCCTTAGATGTTTTAATAGATGGCCTAGAGTAGGTATAACTGATTGTTTCTGTATCACTCTATATATTAAAGTACTTCACGTCATTAATCAATCTGCTCATCCGAACTCTGTCAACTAGCCCTCGGCTTCTACCTCTCTGTCAAGTCACCGTTGAGTGTCAGGGACAAGGCAATCCGGCTATATGGTTCGAAAGACAAGAGTGGGTCAGAAAGTTATGTTATATTACTTTTTAACGTAAGAAACATCTTCCAAGCAATATAGTTCTTCCAACAGTTCCTTTCCTTGGGTCATTGTGCCAAGCACTTTTGTTCGAAGACAGGTGACCTCGGGGGTAATGCCCCTGTGCGGGTTCAAAAGACCCCCTCTATTCTATTGCTATGTCATGGTCGACCAATTTGAAAACTTAAGAATGATAGCTTTCAACTTTATCCGTCTGAGGTACTGCTCTGGATTACCCGAGGGTAACAATCACAATAGTGCTCCCTTTTCCCCTTAGCCAAATAATTGGTAACAAAAGGGGCAAGCACAGGAGCCAGGCAACCCAGCTTGGCCAAATCTTAAGTCAAATTGATGCATATTTTGGCTTTAGTGACAATATGGTATAAGAGATGGGAGCAATGCACGTTTTGAAACGAACATTCTTTATTTCGTTATGGCCCTCAAGGGAAGACATATGAAAGATGCCCTGGAGGTGGCCGAAAACACAAAGTAATGCTAAATACAAAAAAGGAAAGAAATAGGTATGTACATAGGAAGAGGGTGCTCGGGGTTAGACGTAGAAATGTCAGAGCTGTGCGACATTCCAAGTGTTGGGTTCTAGGCATGTAGCCCTCGAATCCGATGCGCCAAGTGTCTTCTAGTTATTCGCCATCGTTGTCATGTCATTTTCTTGCATGTTGCACTTTGACATGTCATCATCTGCATTTCATCTGCATGTTTTTCCCAAAACTTGCATCCGTTCGGGTTCCCTCGGTTCTCTCCGTTGTCCGTTCTGACCCCGACCACACTCACACGGACCCACGGCACCCCTCTTACCTTGTTTTGTGAGCCACTAAAAAACGTTCTCGGAATGGGCTGAGATTTGCTGAGTGGCCTTGGTATATCACCAGTAGACCACCCGTAAAATTTCGTTCCATTTACAGGTCATTTGATGCCCCAACGGTTAACCGAGTTAACTGAAACCCCTCTCTCTTTGCAGCCCAGCACCCCTTCACCACAGCTCGCTAGCCCATCTAACTCCCCTCCATGCTCTCCGCCATTGGATCACGATCATGTGGGTGAAAACTGCACCTCTTTTGGACACTCCTAGCTCCCTCTGCCTATATAAAGGCCCTCCCCTTCCAATTTTCGCAGTCCAAACCCTAGCTCCTCTCTCCCCGCGCCATCGGATGTGTCCGGCGGCGGCGACCCGGTGGGAGGCGTGGCGCACCGGCGGAAGGCGGCGGAGGGCACGCCGGCGGCGAGGCGGAGGAGCGGGATCGGGCGCGAGTGCGCGGGCTGCTCGGGCCCGGCGGCGGCGGGGATCCGGGCCCGAGCGGGCCCCAGATGGGCTCGGCGGGCCTCGGCGGCGCGTGCGGACGGCGCGCGGTGGGGCAAGCTGGCGGGGACACTTGGCAGGCGCAGAGTGGCTGGAGCGGCGGCTGGACGCATCCGGCAGCGGCGCGGACACGTCCGGTGGCGCGGGGAGAGAGGAGCTAGGGTTCAGACTGCGAAAATTGGAAGGGGAGGGCCTTTATATAGGTAGAGGGAGCTAGGAGTTTCCAAAAGAGGTGCGGTTTTTGCCCACACGATCGTGATCCAACGACGGAGAGCGTGGAGGGGAGTTAGATGGGCTAGCGGGCTATGGTGAAGGGGTGCTGGGCTGCAAAGAGAGAGGGGTTTCGGTTAACTCGGTTAACCGTTGGGGCATCAAACAACCTCCAAATGGAACGAAATTTGACAGGCGGTCTACCGTTGATATACCAAGGCCAGTCGGCAAATCTCGGCCCATTCCGAGAACATTTTCTGGTGGCTCACAAAACAAGGTAAGAGGGGTGCCGTGGGTGCGTGCGAGTGTGGTCGGGCTCAAAACGGACAACGGAGAGAACCGGGGGAACCCGAACAGATGCAAGTTTTGAAAAAACATGCATATGAAATGCAGATGATGACTTGTCAAAGTGCAACATGCAAGCAAATGACATGGCAACGATGGCGAATAACTGGAAGACACCTGGCACATCGGATTCGGGGCGTTACAAGGCGCTTGTCTGTGGGATCTTGGATTCGATAGGTGCCCAATGAGAACCTTGTCTTTGATGAATGGCCCATCCCATTAGGTGAGAGCTTGTTACTCTGCTTCTCAGGAGGTAATCTCATGACTAGATCTCCTATGCCGAATTCCTTTGTGTGGACCTCCCTGCTATGATAACGTCTTGCTTGCTGCTGATAAATTGTTGAACGAGCCCAGGCTATGTTAAGTTCCTCCTCCAAGTTATCCAAGGCATCCTGCCGATCTAGCTTGGCCTCCCATTCTTCTTACATACTTACCCGAGGTGTGTCATGGATTATATCGCAAGGGAGTACAGCCTCCGCGCCGTATATCATAAAGAATGGAGTATATCTAGTGGATCGATTCGACATGGTTGAGAGCCCCCATAGGATGGAATCGAGTTCCTCTACCCATTTGCAGTCTGCCTCTATAAGGGAGCGTACTAGCCTTGGTTTGATACTGCTGAGTATTAGACTATGGGCGTGTTCTACCTGTCCATTTGACTACAGATGATAGACAGACACGTAGTCGAGCTTTATACCCATCTTGGTGCTTGTTTGACTCTGATGTTTGTTTGTCCTCCTGCCAGACTACGGATGGCTTAAAGAGTCGTTCGAGGAAGGTGTTTTCAGGGACTTTATCCCATTTTGCACCCATTCGGGCAAGGATATTGGCGGCCTGGTTGCTATCTCGGGGTATATGTTGAAATTCAAGCCCCTCAAACCTGGCCGAGATTTTTAGGATGACATTCCTATAAGTTGTCATCTTCGGGTCCTTTGAGTCGAACTTGCCATTTACCTGGGAGATGGTGAGGTTGGAATCTCCTCATACCTTGAGCCATTTGACGCCCATTGAGACCGCTATCTGGAGTCCATGTAAAGGGCTACATATTCGACCGCATTGTTGGAATCCGTGTACATGATTGTAACACATATCAATTGCTATTGCCAGTTGGCGATATAAGCACCACTCCAGCCCCTAGCCCAGCAAGCATTTTTGAACCGTCAAAATATATGGTCCAATGTGAGTATGTGATGTATTCTCTAGCGAGTTCGACCTCTGTCCATTCGGCTATGAAGTCTGCCAGCACCTAAGAATTAATAGCTCGGTGTGGCTGGTAGGTTATTTCAAAGGGTAGGAGATCTATGGCCCACTTGGCTATATGACCCATCGCATCCCGATTATTAATTATGTTGCTTAAGGGGATGTCTGATGCCATGGTTACCGAGCACTCTTGTAAGTAGTCTCGAAGTTTTCATGATGCCATGAAAATGGCGTAGGATATCTTTTGATAGTGAGGGTAGCGTATCTTGCACAGGGTTAAGACATTGGAGACGTAGTAACCGATCTTTTGCACTTGGAACTTGTGTCCCTCCATGTCTCATTCGACCATGAGTATTGTGCTGACCACCTGGTCCATGGCTGAGAGGTGCAATATCATCGGCTCACACATGCCTGATGTTGCAAACATGGTGTTTGTGGCAAGCAGGGCTTTAATGTCTTCTCAGGCCGCCGCTTCCTCCTCGGTCCATTTGAAAGTATTTGTTTGTTTCAGCAGCCTATATAGAGGTAAGGCTTTTTCCTGGAGTCTTGAGATGAAGCGACTTAGTGCTGCCATGCAGCCTACTAGTTTCTGAACATGCTTGAGCTTGGTTGGCACCTCTAATTTGTCCAAGGCTCATATTTTTGCCGGGTTGGCTTTGATTCCTCAGCTAGATATGATGAAGCTGAGGAGCTTGCCCGCTGGTACTCTGAAGACACATTTCTCCGGGTTGAGTTTAACGTATTCCCGTAGGCTAGCAAATATATCATGGAGGTTTTCAACCAATTGTTCTACGTGTTTGGTTTTGACAACCACATCGTCGATGTAGGCTTCGATGGTTTTTTCAATGTGTTTTTCCAAGCATGATTGAATCATGCGCTGGTATGTAGCACCAGCGTTCTTCAGCCACAAAGGCATTGTGTTGAAGCAAAACAGATCGTAGGGCGTGATGAATGCTGTGGCAGCCTGGTTGGAGTCCTTCATCTTTATTTGATGGTATCCCGAGTAGGCATCTAGAAAGCACAGTGAATCATGTCAGGCTGTGGCATCCACGATCTGCTCAATGCGTGGTAATGGGAAGGGGGCAAGCTGTAGGATCGAAAGTATGTCTCGAGGGGGGTGATTAGACTACTTGACCAAATAAAAATCTAGCATTTTCCCAATTTTAAGTCTTTGCAGATTTTAGCAACTTAACACAAGTCAAGCAATCAACCTACACATGCAATTCTAAGAGTATAGCAGCGGAATGTAAATCATTGCATATGAAGGTAAAAGGGAGGAGTTTGGAACGAGCAAACACAATGTTGACACGAAGATTTTTGGCGTGGTTCTGATATGTGGTGCTGTTGTACATCCATGTTGATGGAGACTTCAACCCACAAAGGTTAATGGTTGCGCGAGTCCATGGAGGGATCCACCCATGAAGAAGCAACCTTGTCTATCCCACCATGGCCATCTCCCACAAAGTACTTGCCTCACTTGGGTAGATCTTCATGAAGTAGGCGATCTCCTTGCCCTTACAAACTCCTTGGTTCAACTCCACAATCTTGACAGAGGCTCCCAAGTGACACCTAACAAATCTAGGAGACACCACTCTCCAAAAGGTAATAGATGGTCTGTTGATGATGAACTCCTTCCTCTTGTGATTCAACTGATAGTCTTCCCAACACCCAACTCTCTCTCACAGATTTCGATAGGGTGGACAGATGATTTGAGTGGAAAGCAACTTGGGGAAGGCTAGAGATCAAGATTCTCATGGTAGGATTGGATTTTTCTTGGTCTCAACACATGAGTAGGTGGTTCTCTCTCAGAAAATGAGTAGTGGAAGTGTAGGCACGATCTTATGGCTCTCTGTCAAATGGAGAAGGGGGGGGGGTGGAGGGGTATATATAGCCTCCACACGAAATCTAACCATTACACACAATTTACCAAACTTGGTGGGAACGAATAGTGAAACTCAGTCAGACCGATATGGTTCAAAATGTGAACATTAGGATTTTCGGTGGGACCGATAATATCAACTTGGTGGGACCGATGTGCTAGGGTTAGAGAAAAACCTCATCTTAGTGAGACAGATCACATGAACTTGGTGAGATCGATTTTAGTGATAAGCAAATAGAGACTTGGTCAGGCAAACTCGGTGGGACCGATTTCTCATTTCGGTGAGATCGAAACATTACAAAAAGGAAACAGAGAGTTTGCATTTCAAACTTGGTGGGACTGATCGCTCATCTCGGTGAGACCGAAAGGTTATGAAGGGAAATAGAGAGATTGCAATCCCATGTCAATGAGACCGAGATCCCTATCGGTGAGACCTAACTGATTAGGGTTTCTGACTATGGCTATGTCAAGTGAACTCGGTGGCGCCGGATCGATCAAATTGGTGGGGCCGAGTTTGACTTTAGGTTTAGGACATATGTGGAAATGTGAATGTGGTTCAGGGCTTTTGGAGCATATCACTAAGCATTTTGAGCAAGCAAGCCATTAAGCAACACCTCATCCCCTTTTAATAGTATTAGCTTTTCCTATGGACTAAATGTGATCTTTGATCACTAAAATGAAAATGAAGAGTCTTGAGCTTTTGCCAATATGTGTCCTTAGCGTTTTTAGGGGCCACATTCTAGTCCATGCCATACCAAGCATTGAACTTTCTGAAACATTATTCTTGAATGGATATTAATTCAGTGAGCTATATGTTGTTATGTATTACCAAAACCACCCAGGGATTAGTTGCACTTTCAATCTCCCCCTTTTTGGTAATTCATGACAACATATAGATCAAAGCTTCGACACATGATAATATAAATGAAGTACATTGTCGCTTTGAGAAGTATGTGATAAGCAAGAGCTCCCCCTAAATTTGTGCATTATTTAAAATTTGCTTTTGAATGCAAATACAGAATCGATTAGGATCATGGGCTACTCTTCCATGTCACATACATCTTGGTGGAGCGCTCAAAATGATAAAATATAAAATATGCACTCATCACCAAGGCAAGATATGAATGGCCATACATAAGAGATAGAATATCATCATTCAAGCACACACATTAAAGGATAATATGATCAAACATACGATCATAGGAGTATCTCACACACAAGCACAAATAGAGTATCAACCAAACAAGCAAGCAAACAAGTAGCAAGAGAGGCAAAAGAAGCAAAACACACTCTATCTCGAAGCCTATGATCTATACACTTTCTCCCCCTTTGGCAACAAGTTACCAAAAAGCTTGAAAATGCTTAGTGATGTGTGGCTCTCTAAGACCTATCTCCGGGAGCTCCGGTGTGCGAAGGTGGCATGGAGAAGAGTCCTACAACAAACACATCTGAAGAGGTCTGTGGAGCTGGTGGAGTTGCAACTGGAGGAGCAACTAAGGCTGTAGATACTGGTGCTGAAGTAGCAGCCCTAGTGTCACTGGCTGGCATAGCTGCAGACCTTTGTGCCCTTGGCACTCTCTGAAAAACTTCAGTGGTAGTTCTTCCTCTTCTCCCTTCAGCTTCTTCCTGGAGTTGCTCAACTGTAGTTTGGATCTCTGTGACCTTCAAGTCTAGATCATAAAACTTTGTCTTCATGATCCTCTCAAGACTCTCTGGATTTTGAGTTAGGGTTGCCAATCCTTTCCCGATTCTCACAGTGGCCTCAAGCAGATAGCTGAGCTGATCCTGCTTGGTCTTGAGGTGTACAACATAAGCATCTAGAGCTTGTGAAGTTTATGCTACCTTCTCTGCCTTTGCTTTTTCCCTCTTCTCCTGAGCCTCTACCGATGTTGTATGTGAAGCATCCATGACAACCTCATTGTCCTCAAACTTAGGCAACAGGGGAGGTGCTCCTTGTCCAAAAGATATATGCCTTTGCCCATCTTAGAGTTGATGAGCATCTGAATATGTGGAGCATAGCCACATGATATCTTCTGATCAGCAACAGTCCTCTTAACTATCTCAACTATCATGGTCATCACCTTGAACTTCTCTGGCACATCAAACATATGCAGCAAATTAATTGAATGCTCTCTGATCATCCAGTCATCTCCAGACTTGGGCAACAATGTGTGCCTTATAATAGTGTTGACGGTGGGCAGCCCAGATAGCAAATAATATACTAAGACATATTTGTGAGTCTCCAAGGCAGCATCAGGAATCTCCTTGTACATGTGTGCCATGGAGTTGTGTCCTTTCCTGGGCTTGGGATATACATCTATGCCATCTTCTTGTTCTTCAAGAGCATTGATAAGCTGGGCCCACTCAGCAACAGAAGATTGGTACCTTGTACCCTCAGTCATCCAGACAAGTTTACCATCTGGGTAGAAATGTGCAGTGGAGTAGAACTGCATCACCATCTCATCATTCCATTTAGTGAGATTCCGACCAACAAACATACCAACTCCACTCAGTCTGAAGCTATCACGAAATCTTGGGAAATAGTCAGCATTGTTGTCAATGTACTCCCAATCAACCCATCTCATGTCACTAACAATGGGCTTCTTGTCCAAGAGCACTGTCTCATAGAAGTCCAACTGTTCCTTGGTGTGGAACCTGTAATCTACAGCAGTCCTCCTGCTGATGGCATATGGGAATGTTTGTCTCCATAGCCTGAGACCTGCATCTTTCCTCAACTTCATGTTTTCAGCCACTGGATGTGTATCATCATGATCTGGTATCATGGGTTTTAACTTTCTGAGCACTTGGGCATCTTCTTCTTCAACTTCAAGCACCGGGGCCTTGTTTTTATCAGCAGCTGGGATGTTTCTTATTGATCTTTTGGATGCTGCTTCCTTAGAAGCTTGTGCAGCAGCAACAGCCTTGGGGCCAGTCTTGGGCTTTGATGGAGCAGCCACTGACTTGATGGCATCCCCCATGAGCTTCTGGGTCTTGGGAGGAGGTGCAGCTGGCTCTTCCTCCTCCTCTTCATCTGATGACATGATCATGGATGGCTTTCCAGTCACTCTAGCCATGGTCTTCTTGACTCTTTCCTTTCTCTTCTTGCCCTCAGCAGCCTCCTTTGGCTCAAGAGTGAGCTCAATTGCTTCCCATGTTGAGGCTCTAGCTTTGGATATAGGAATCCTTCTGCCAGGTGCCTTCTTCTTCAGACCTGGATTGATTGAAGCTTCAGTGCCAAACTCCTTCCTCACAACTTTCTTCTTTGAGTTGACCTCCTCATCAGCCACAAAGTCTTCATCTCCTGAGTTAGAGGTTTTGTTCTTCCTCTGCCTGGTCGCAGCCTTAGGCAGGTTGCTAGGAGTGCTTCTGCTCCCATCATCATAGCTGCTGTTAGAGGGACTAGTGCCCTCACTCAAGTGTACATGCTCCTCTCACCTGTTCTGGCTGTCACTGTTGTCTAACATGGCTGACACTGAAAGCTGACCCTGTGAATAGATAGGTTGAGATAGAGTGGATGAGCATCACAAAGTGCAGCCATTTTGCAAAAAAATGAGTCAAAAACTTAGTCAGTTTTCTACAGAAATCATTTTGGAGCTACCGATATGTCAAACTTGGTGACACCGAAGAAAGTTTTAGAGTCTAAACATGTGAAATCGGTCAGACCGAGCCACAGTTCGGTGACTCCTAGATTTCTAGGGTTTCACAGAAAAATGAACTCGGTCACACTAATTTGTATGTTTCAGTCAGACCGAGCCACAGTTCGGTGACTCCTAGATTTCTAGGGTTTCACAGAGAAATGAACTCGGTCACACTGATTTGTATGTTTCGGTCAGACCAAAAAATACAAGTGCAATGGCCTGCGCCAAATCGGTGAGACCGAATTCTCCAAATCGGTCGGTCCAAGATGAGTTCGGCGGAAACCTAACCCTAAGTTTTTGGATCAAAACTAATCTAGAGGAAGTTTTGGTTGGATAGAAGTATCTCAAACATGCAAGAATCATGGCATTGACCTTAGTGCAAGAATCAGAAGTAAAGATTGCACAAGGGATCGAGTTCATACCCTAACTTGGTGGGAAATCGCTACAGCGACAATGGCGGCGAAGATTCCCATTAACAGCGGCGGAGACCAACGGCAGGAGGTCGCTGGCGATGACGGATATGATCCGGAGACCTCGAGTCGGCAGAGCTGGACCGGCATGGGCGAAAGGTTTGGAGAAATTTCCAAAATTTGGCCCATGGGTATATATATCCAGACCCTGGCGGTCTGACTGAGTGGAACAACTCAATGGCACCGAGATGCAGAATCGCAAGCGGTTACTGCAACTCGGTGAGACCAAAAAGTTCAAATTGGTTGCAGCGAGATTGAAACCTAGATCAACTCATTGAACTCGGTATGACCGAATGGGATGAATTGGTCAGACCGAAATGCATTAAGAGATTTTGGAAGATTAAGTCTATGAAAAATCGGTGACTCCGAGTGCTCCTCACCCAGAGGGTTCGAATATGACTCGATCAAACTTTGTGATGTAGCATGAATAGATTTTAGACAAGAAAAACATAGATAGCTAGAGAGAGTTCTTAGGCATTCTTGTCCATCCATTTAGCAAAAAGAAAAAGGGAAACAATCAAAGCAACAAATGGATGTCCTCAAATGAAGAAAACTATGCAACCAAAATGCTCACACAATAAGATAGCAAATAAAATATGTGGCAAAGCACGTACAAACACTGTAGCATCTATCAAGCAATTGGCGATGACTAGGTCATCTATATATGAGTGTATTGACTTAGGAGTCAAATGAGAACATTTGATGATAGGTCATACTCATCGTTTAAGCACAAGTGGAGTTACCACTTTTACATAAAGCATTGTTGTGTTCACACCATTAGAGTTGCTTTAGCTCAATTCTTAGAGTAAAGCTCCCCCTAGATGTGATATCCCCTTTTAGAGGGATGAACTAACCTTGGGTTTTGTCGATGATTACTTCATGTAGATGTTGAAGATGTGGATGCTCAATGTTCATGTAGATCATTTGGAGCAATCCATTGGAGTGAGTTGCACTTTCAATACCTACGTGGGTTAGTCCCACAAGGAACAAACAAGGATATCCATAGACATAGTGTGAAGTACACTTTTGATGATGTCCATGGAAGCATTAGGTTACCTTGTCCCTTGACTTACTAACAAGCGGGTTTGTGACTCCTTGAACTAGTGCAAGATGTGGAAGTTGATTGCACTTGTCCTTGTCAGTATGAATATGAGTGAAGTATGTTGGCGGAGTCACCCTCAAGAACTCTCTAGTTCTTCTTCTTAGGGATCCACATCATCTCGATGGGAATCCTTGGGGTTGTAGATGAACTTGATGAAGTAGAACTTGAAGTAGTCTTGGGAACCCACTTGACCAAGGCCTTTGGAGCTTCTTCAAATGCATCAATCTCCTCTTGAAGCTTGTCCTTGCCTTTTAGATTGTGGTCTTGTGGTGGAAAATTATCTTGAGCTTGTGTTCCCTTGAAGGAAGTAGGATCATACATCTCTTGTTGAGGAACATACTTGGTCTTGGGGTATTGATCTTCTTCCCACTCAACTCCATTGGCATTGAACTTTCGTTCAAACCCAACACCTTAATTCTTCCAGTGCCTTCCTTGCTTGTGTACAATTTCCTCAAATTGCTTACTTCCGGCAAGGCTCTTGTAAACACCTTTCTCTATAATCCCCTTCAATAAGCTATTTTCTTGCTCAAGTGTAACTTGGCCAAGAGAATCATTAGTGGAATCGGGAGAACTACTAGAAGCAACAATATTGGATTTAGCATGATTATTGTTACTACTAGAAGAAGAATCTTTCTTACTCTTGTTGCTAGATTTTACTTGTGGCTTGTAATTAGACAAGACTAAACGCTTGGCAATGTAAGAAGAACTTTTCTTCCGAAGATCATCATTGATAGCTTTTAAGAAACCATGCTCTTGCTCTTGGTTGAGCTTCTCAAAGCGTAGCTTCTCATGATTTTTTAAAAGTTCTCGATGATCTTCAAAAGTAGTTTCATGGGCTAACTTAAGAGTGTTTAATTCTTTAGTTAGACGCTCAATCTCCTTCTTATTATTGTCATTCGTTTCATCTTGATCAGCATGATTAATAGCAATTTCATCATAGTTTTCATCACTAGCATTGTCAACAAGTAACTCATCATCACCTAGCAAATCATTTTCAACACTATTGAAATCAATATACTTGGGGTGTGATGCTTTGGGGCCTTTAGCCATGAAGCATCTTCCAATTCCTTCATTTGGTGAGTCAAATATGTCATAGGAGTTGGTTGACACAAGTGAAAGAAGGGCAACACCTTCATCTTGAGTATATTCGGAGTCAGAGTGATAACTTCTCTTGGAGTGGTGGTTGGAGTCAGAACCGGATACCCATTCGCCAACATGAGCTTGATGTCTTTGTTCTGTGTAGCTCCTTGATGACTTGTCCTTCCTTTCCGAATCCTTACTTCTACGAGAGGTTCTTCGTTCATAATGATCATCTCTACTCCTTCTCTCCCTTGGAGGTGATTCTTCTCTTCTACTTCTCCTTTTAGGTGAGTCTTCTTTTCTTTTGTAGGGAGTCGTACACTCATTGGAGTAGTGTTCGGGTCTTCCACAGTTGTAGCAATTATGATCATGAATAGAAGATCTTTTGTCATGGTAGGATCTTTATTTGGAACTTCTCTCTTTGCTTCTACTCTTGTAGAATTTGTTGAAGTTCTTCACCATTAAGCTCATTTCTTCATTGAAGAGTTGTTTTTCACTTGATGTGGGAGGAGCATCATATGAGGCTTTATAAGCACCACTAGAATTGTTGTGAAGATCTTCCTTATCCTTGAGTGACATCTCATGAGCAACAATTCTTCCAATGACTTCTATTGGCTTGAGATCTTTGTAATTGGGCATCATTTGGATAAATGTGCACATGGTATCATATTTTCCATCCAAGGCTCTTAGGATCTTCTTGATGATGAATCTATCAGTCATCTCTTCACTTCCTAAGTCGACAATCTCATTTGCGATGAGAGCAAGCCTAGAGTACATTTCAGCGACACCTTCACCATCCTATATTTTGAACTTGTCAAGCTGGCTTTGACGCACATCCAACTTGGATTCCTTGACGGACTCAGTACATTCGTGCATATCAATCAAAGTATCCCAAATTTCCTTTGCATTCTCAAGACAGCTGATTTTGTTGCATTCTTCGGGGCACAATCCATTGAAGAGGATATCGCAATCTTGAGTGTTGTATTGCAGCATCTTCAATTCTTCCGCAGTTGCTTCATGATTTGGTTCTCTCCCATCAAAGAATTCACCTTGCAAACCAATACACACAATAGCCCAAACAGCGGGGTTATGTGTGAGAATATGCATTTTCATCTTATGCTTCCAACTAGCAAAATTAGTATCATCAAAGTAAGGACCTCTACGGTGGTAATTTCCCTCGCTAGACATCATACTCTCCTAGGTTGTGAAACCAAGGCTATGATCACCAAAGCTACGGAAATCAAGGTAAATGGAGACCGAAGCTCTGATACCACTTGTAGGATCGAAAGTATGTATAGAGAGAGGGGGGGTGATTAGAGTACTTGACCAAATAAAAATCTAGCCTTTTCCCAATTTTAAGTCTTGGCAGATTTTAGCAACTTAACACAAGTCAAGCAATCAACCTATAGATGCAATTCTAAGAGTATAGTAGCGGAATGTAAATCATTGCATATGAAGGTAAAAGGGAGGAGTTTGGAGGGAGCAAACACAATCTAGACACGGAGATTTTTGGCGTGGTTCTGATTGGTGGTGCTATCGTACATCCACGTTGATGGAGACTGCAACCCACGAAGGGTAACGGTTGCGTGAGTCCACGTAGGGCTCCACCCATGAAGGGTTCACGAAGAAGCAACCTTGTCTATCCCACCATGGCCATCGCCCATGAAGTACTTGCCTCACTTGGGTAGATATTCACGAAGTAGGCAATCTCCTTGCCCTTACAAAATCCTTGGTTCAACTCCACAATCTTGATGGAGGCTCCCAGGTGACACCTAACCAATCTAGGAGACACCACTCTCCAAAAGGTAATAGATGGCGTGTTGATGATGAACTCCTTGCTCTTGTGCTTAAAATGATAGTCTCCCCAACACTCAACACTCTCTCACATATTTGGATATGGTGGAAAGATGATTTGAGTGGAAAGCAACTTGGGGAAGTCTAGAGATCAAGATTCTTCTGGTAGGATTGGAATGTCTTGGTCTCAACACATGCGTAGGTGGTTCTCTCTCAGAAAATGAGTAGTGGAAGCGTAGGCACGTTTTGGCTCTCTCTCAAATGGAGAAGGGGGGGGGGTGGAGGGGGTATATATAGCCTCCACACGAAATATAACCGTTACACACAATTTACCAAACTCGGTGGGACCGAATAGTGGAACTCGGTCAGACCGATATGCTTCAAAATGTGAATGTTAGGCTTTTCAGTGGGACCGACAATATCAACTCGGTGGGACCGATATGCTAGGGTTAGGGTAAAACCTCATCTCGGTGAGACCGATCACATGAACTCGGTGAGAACGATTTCAGTGATAAGCAAATAGAGACTTGGTCAGGCAAATTTGTGGGACCGATCGCTCATCTCGGTGAGACCAAAATGTTACGAAGGGACACAAA
This sequence comes from Triticum aestivum, assembly GCF_018294505.1. Taxonomy (NCBI): domain Eukaryota; kingdom Viridiplantae; phylum Streptophyta; class Magnoliopsida; order Poales; family Poaceae; genus Triticum; species Triticum aestivum. The sequence goes on from NC_057798.1 coordinate 349,273,168, forward strand.
GAGTTTGCAATCCCATCTCTGTGAGACCGAGATCCCTATCAGCGAGACTGAACTGATTAGGGTATCTGGCTATCGCTATGTCAAGTGAACTCGGTGGCGTCGGATAGATCAAATCAGTGGGGCCGAGGTCAAATTTAGGTTTAGGACATATGTGGAAATGTGAAAGTGGTTGAGGGATTTTGGAGCATATCAGTAAGCATTTGAGCAAGCAAGCCATTAAGCAACACCTGACCCCCTTTTAATAGTATTGGCTTTTCCTATGGACTCAATGTGATCTTGGATCACTAAAATGAAAATGAAAAGTCTTGAGCTTTTGCCAATATGTGTCCTTAGCATTTTGAGGGGTCCACATCTCTTGTCCATGCCATACCAATCATTAAACTTTCTGAAACATTAATCTTGAATGGATATTAGTTCAATGAGCTATATGTTGTTATGTATTACCAAAACCGCCCAGGGATTAGTTGCACTTTCACAAGCCTTATTGAGGTCTTTGAAATTGAGGCACGGGCACCAATACCTATCCTTCTTTGGTACCATGACCAGATTGGCGAGCCAGTTGGGGTGTTTGATGTCTCGTATGAATCCGGCCTCAAGGAGTGTGGCTAGTTCCTCACCCATTGCTTGATGTTTGGGTTCAGAGAAACGCTGAAGTGCTTGCTTGACAGGCTTATAGCACTTTAAGATATTCAAGGTGTGCTCGGCGAGCCTGCGGGGTATTCCTGGCACATATGAAGGATGCCAGACGAATATATCCCAATTCCCTAAGGAAATTGTGTAGGGCCTCGTCAATCTCTGGCTCGAGGTTTGTCCCAATTGACACTATTTTATTTGGGTCCGTGGGGTGTACTTGTAATTTGACTATGTCGTTGGCCGGCTTGAATGAGGTCGACTTCAGCCGTTCGTCAAGGATGACATCGTCCTAATCGACTTCGGCTCGTAGTGACGTAAGTTCCTCGGCCGCAAGGGATTCAGGTAGAGTTTCTAGGGTGTGTGAAGCCGTTTTGTTTTTGGCCTTGAGTACTCTTTTGGGGTCGCTGGGGATGGTGATGATCCCATTAGGGCCCAACATTTTGAGCATCATATAGCCGTAGTGTGGGACTACTTAGAACCTTGAAAAGGCATCCCACCCGAGCATGGCGTGATATTCACTTTTGAACAAGGCAATATGGAACATTATTTCTTTGGATCGGTAATTATTGGGAGTCCCGAAGACCACATCCAAGGTGATTTTTCTACTACAACGTGCTCCTCATCCTGGTATTATACCTTTAAAGGTGGTATGCCTCTGATCCATGCGCGATTTATTGACTTCCATCTTCTCTAGAGTATTCACATATATTAGGTTTAGGGTTCTGCCTCCGTCCATGAGAACTTTCCAGAGGTGGCAACTGCTCACAATTGGGTCAAGGACCAGTGTAGCAGGGCACCTATTCGGGTAGACCTCGACTGATCTTTATGATCAAAGGTGATTGGCATGTCTATCCACGTGCCCCGAGCTGGTACTTGCCGGATATAATTTACTTTGCGGAGAGCCTAATTGCGTTGGTTATTGGATGTAAAGGTTTCATAGATCATCAGGACATCGTTGTCACCCAAGGACTCTTGTACATGCCGCGGCGGGCTAGTGAGGAGGGTTAGGCCTCGTTTAGCCACTTGCCTCACCAGCCAGCAGTCGCAGGTTGTGAGTGGGGCAGGAGTTTAGCAAGACGGAGTGTATCCGGCATGGCTTATCCAAGAAGCCATCGAGGGTGTTCCTAGAGGGCCATCGATTTTCTCCTTTTTCCAAGGTCGATCAACTAATGTACGCCGTGCGCGGGGCTCGTGCCGAGGTGCGAGCCTGTCGCGCTTCAACAGATCAAATCCCTCCTTTTCCGTGCCAGCCAGGCATCTTTGACGTTACATAATTTCGACACCAGATCAGATAGATCTGGAGGTGTTTGAAAAAGACGGTGGGTGAGGGCGTTCCAAACACTTTTATCCTTGCATCCGCACTAAAAGGCTATTATTATATCCAAGTCGTGGTAGTCCGGTATGTCGTCTTTGACAGAAGAAAACCTGTCCCAGGATTGCTTGATCGATACGCTAGGTGGTTGCTGCATGTGGGCGAGATGCCAGCCATTGGGAGGGCCCAAATTATTGGGATGATACTCGATGCGGGAGCTGGGTGGGAGAGGATTTCGATCTCCATGGACCGTGGGCTTGATGCGCTGACGTTTCCAGCCCATGAAGGGCATGCAGCCGCCTAATCGGCCAAGCTGATTTGAAGATCAGACTCACCAACTGTTTCTGGCCGGCTGCTGTCAGAATCACTTTCCAGGAGGTACCTCGGCCCTTCACCCTCTATGGGGAGTTCGGCCGGGGCAGGAAAGATGTCGTGGATCGCTTCTTCTCGTGAAGGAGAAAGTGCGTCTCCGGGATGGGGGTTCCGAACACGGGAACCGTGCCTTGGAGGTTGAGGTCCTTGACCAACGAACCCATGGATCCTTTGTTAATCTTCACAGTGGAACTCTCAATGAAAGCACCAGTGTCGGTGTAAAATCTGACAGACCTCGGGGTAGGGGGTGATGAGCTGTTGATCTCGGATCAGTGGTAACAGGAATAAAGGAGATGACGTTTACCCAGGTTCGGGCCCTCTTGATGGAGGTAAAACCCTACATCCTACTCTTGTTCATATTGATGGATATGTATCAAGTAGACACTTGATCTACCTCAAGGTCGTAAGTTGTGTTCTAACCCTATGGCTAGGTGAATGTAAATTCTAATTCAGTCCCCTCTACAGGCTAAACCCTTGGCTTGTATACATGCCAGGTAGTTCATATAGGGTTACATGGTCGGTATCCAGGGGGATTGCATGGAGGCGACATGAGATGTCTTGGAGTATACGTCAAGTCTTTGGCAGAGACAGTCCTGGTCACACCTAGATACAAAGCTTCTGGAGTCCACCTCGAAGAGAACAAGGGTGCACAGGCCCATCTGAGGGCTACGGGCGGGATGGGTTAGTCCCGCTATATCGAGGACACGCCAATTAGAAGAATGATGTGATGGACAAACCCAACCGTAAGCTCAGCATATGATTGTGTCACTAAGTTCACTTTGTCGTAGCTTTCATAATGTCAAGTATCTGTTCCTTAGACCAAGATATCATGCCGCTCCTGGACACCGGAGGAATACTTTATGTGTTATCAAATGTCACTCTGTAACTGGGTGATCATAAAGTTGCTCTACAACTATCTCCAAAGGTATTTGTTGGGTTGCATGGATCGAGACATGGATTTATCACTCCGTGTGATGAAGAGATATATCTGGGCACTCTCGGTAAGACAACATCACAAGAGCTTGCGAGGATGTGACTAATGAGTTTAATCACGGGATCTTGTATTACGGAATGAGCGAAGAGACTTGCCAGCAATGAGATTGAATTAGGTATGGAGATACCCACGATCGAATCTCGGGCAAGTAAAATATCGTCAGACAAAGGGAATTGCATATGTGATTAACTGAATCCTTGACATCGTGGTTCAAACGATAAAGATCTTCATTGAATATGTGGGAGTTATGGGCATCTAGGTCCTGCTATTGATTATTGATCGGAGAGGAGTCTCGGTCATGTCTGCATGTTCTCGAACCCGTAGGGACACACACTTAATGTTCGGTAGCGCTAGGGTAGTATTGAGATATTCATATTGTGAAGTCCAAAAGTAGTCCAGAGTCCAAGATGGGGTCTGGGACATCACGTGGAGCTCCAAATGGTTCAGATGTAAATATTTATATATGGTAATTCATGTTCAGGGTTTTGAAAAATGTTCAGGTTTTTTGGGTATTGTACCGAGAAGGTTTTAGATGGTTCCGGAGTGGGGCCCACTAATAACCCACAAGTATAGGGGATCACAACAGTTTGCGAGGGTAGAGTATTCAGACCCAATTTATTGACTCAACATGATGGTGGCCAAAGAATATTTGCAAGGATTAGCAGTTGAGTTGTCAATTCAACCACACCTAGAAACTAAATATTTGTAGCAGAGTGATTAGTAGCACAGTAATATGATAGTTTGATAGCGGTAGTAGCGATAGCAATAGTAATGGTATTAGTAGCAGTACTAGTTTTGTAGCAATTATTTCAGTAGCAACAACAGTATTAACTTAGCAAAGATCAATATGTGAAAAACTTGTAGGCATTGGATCGGTAATGGATAATTATGCTGGATGGCATTCATCATGTAACAGTTATAACCTAGGGCGACACAGAACTAGCTCCAATTCGTCAATGTAATGTAGGCATGTATTCCGTATATAGTCATATGTGCTTGCGATAAGAACTTGCATGCCATCTTTTGTCCTACCCTCCCGTTGTAGCGGGGTCCATAAGGAAACGAAGGGATATTAAGGCCTCCTTTTAATAGAGAACCGGCACAAAGCATTAACACACAGTGAATACATGAACTCCTCAAACGACGGTAATCACCGGAAAGAATCCCAATTATTCTCACCTTGGGGTATGAGGATCATAACACGTAGCAGGTGCATATAACTTGCAAGATAGGATCAAGAACACAAATATATTCATGAAAATATAAATGGTTCAGATCTGAAATCATGGCACTCGAGCCCTAGTGACAAGCATTAAGCATTGCAAAGTCATAGCAACATCAATCTCAGAACATAGTGATACTAGGGATCAAGCCCTACCAAAACTAACTCAATTACATGATAAATCTCATCCAACCCATCACCGTCCAGCAAGCCTATGATGGAATTACTCACTCCCGGCGGTGAGCATGGTGAAATTGGTGATGGAGGATGGTTGATGATGACGAAGACAAAGGATTCCCCTCTCTGGAGCCCCAAAAGGACTCGAGATCTAGCCTCCTGATGAAGAACAGGAGGTGGCAGCGACTTTGAAACGTAAAACGCGATGAAACTTGCTCTCTTATTTTTTTAGGAATTAGGATTTATAGTACTGAGATTAGGGTTAGCGGAGCCTCATGGGCCCCACCAGCCACCAGGGCGCGCCCAGGGTGGTGGGCGCACCCTGGTGTTTTGTGGGAAGCAGGTGGCCCCCTCCAGTGGGTCTTTGCTCCAATATTTTTTATTTATTCCATAAAAAATCTCCAAAAAGTTTTGTCCAATTCTTGGAACTTTTATTTCTGCACAAAAACAACACCTGGTAGTTCTGCTGAAAACAAGGTATGTCTGGGTTAGTTTCATTCCAATCATGCAAATTAGAGTCCAAAGCAAGAGCCAAAGTGTTTGGAAAAGTAGATACGACGGAGACGTATCAACTCCCCCAAGCTTAACTCATTGCTTGTCCTCAAGCAATTCAGTTGATAAACTAAAAGTGATAAATAAAAACTTTTACAAACTCTTTCGTTGTTGTGTATATATATATATATATGCTTAAATAATACCCAAGTTTTCAGCAAAGATCATAACTAACCATGCAAATGATAACTCTTAGAAATTATATTCACTCATATCAATGGTATAATCAACTAGCAAGCAATAATAAAATATCTCAAATGCTGAGACTTTGTCAAAACAATTATGATATAATATGACAAGATGGTATCTCTGTAGCCCTTCCTGAGACCGCAAAACATAAATGTAGAGCACCTCCAAAGTTAAAGCAGCAACTAAACATTGTAATTCATGGTAGAAAAGATCCAGTCATCATGCACACAACTATACACAATGCATTAGAATGACAATAGTGCTCTCAGGATTGGTGCTTGTTTGAGAAGGGGATGACTCAACAATAAAAGTAAAATAACATAAAAGGAATTAGATAGACCCTTCGCAGAGGGAAGCAGGTATTTGCAGAGGTGCCAGAGCTCAAAGCTTAAATCGGAGATAAATATAATTTTGGAAGGTATGCCTTTCCTGTCAACGTCACGACCGAGAGTTTTCAATATCTTCCATGCTAAACAAATTAGCGGCAGTCCCCAAGCGGAAATGTAAAGTTTAGTCCCCCTCCACCAACAAATACAAGCTATGGCTAGCCGAATCCTCGAGTGCCCTCCATACCAACAACTTTCAGGGGTAGTTTGTTTTATTATTGCAATTTTAAACATGGGACTGGGCATCCTGATTACCAGCCCCTCTCATGCAAGGGCAAGAGAATAAACACTCATCATTAGAATAACCCGCTTACCATGGAATATACTGGCCGCCCCCTATCACTCCATGAGCGGTACTGGCACACAAAACATATGTTCATTTGAATATTTAGAGGTGGCACATGCAAATTTGCTTGGCACGACAAAGTAATACCGCACATAGGTAGATATAATGGACTCATGTGGAACAACTTTGGTTTAAAGGTTTGGATGCGCAAGCAGTATTCCTGCTTAGTATAGGCAAAGGCTAGCAAATATATTGAGAAGCGACCAGCTAGAGAGCGAAAACGGTCATAATCATGCATTGTGAATAATTAACATTGAATACTAGCATGAGTAGGATATAGGCACCATGCACATAAATATCATGGAGGCTATGTTGGTTTTGAATCAACTACATGCATGAACATGTGCAAAGTCTAGCCACTAGAAACATTCGTAGGAGGATACCATATCATCATACTACATCAAAATCATTTTAATGCATGTTGACTCCCAAGATAAATGATTATCCACTCCTAGCTACTTAAGCATGACATGAGCAACTATAATCTCTAATTGTCATCATAAACATGTTTAATCATAATATGCTAAATCATGGATACCGAGTTAAACATATTTACAGAACCAAAAACAAGTTGAGTTCATACCCGCTTTTCCTTGCTACAGTCACTTCATCAAATTATCATCATTCTTGCCTTTCAGTTGTACGACTGAATGATATGAAAATAATAATAGTGCAAGAGTCATGGACTAAGCTAGAATCTGCATATATTTATTCAAAGGAGAAGACAAGGCAATATGGGCTCATTGTTAGATCAACAATAATGCATATGAGAGGCACTCGACATTTTCATCGTGGTCTTCTCCTTATGACAACTCAATAAAATAAAAGGATTTCAGCGAAACACACTGGAATATTTTTGGAGTTTTTGATTTTTCTTGAAGGAAGCAAATTTGAAAAAAATCTAGGAAAATGATTTACACGGGAAAGCTCCAAACAAGAAAAAGAAGAAACAAGAGGTCTTTTTGGGTTTTATTTAATACTACAAATAATTAAACTAGAGAGAAAAATAGAAAAGAAGCGAGAAATATTTTTGGATTTTCTCGAAATTTTTCAAACACATGAAAAGAAAACGAGAAAATAAATCTAACATGGATTATACAATCAAAGAGGATGAACACCGATAACTGGAATGAAATGTGTGAACATGAATGTAATGTCGGTGAGAAAACGTACTCCGCCAAGCTTAGGCTTTTTCCTAGCTTGGTAATCACCATCCATAGTAGCCTTCTGGTCCCATGTGGAAGTGTTGAGGTGACGGCACCTCAGCGTCCCACTCCTGGACCTCATCCTCTGCCGCAGCCAACGCGTTCTGGTAAGAAACGATGTCCCCGAGTAGGACAGTGTAACCATTCCTAGCATGAGAGTCAAACAAAGCATCTGTAGGCAATGGAATAATATCATGAGTGTTCTCACTAAAAACCAAGTTATAACGAATATGGTGAGGATGCTCAGGGGCATCAAGGAAGTGATGATCCTTCATAGACTGGTGATCAAAGTGAACTCTAGGTAGAAAGTAATCACGAGGGTGTATGTTAACATTAAAATGTCTCGCTAAGCGAAAATACCACCATGAATTTTACCCTTAGTCCTGTTAGTGTGCAGGCGACGTGCAACAATAGCTCCAAGGCTATAGGTGTTGTCATTATGAAGTGCACGATGTAAAATGGCAAAGTGAGGGGTGCATAGTGCGCCACCTTGCTCTCTAGCAGTCAAGCATTTCCCTTTGAATAAAGCAAAGTAGTGCACAACAAGAAATTGCAAGCTAGTGGCTCGGGTTTGCGACACACCCCTTTCCTCACCCACAGTTAGAGTGTGGAGGAAGCCCTCAAACTCCTCTGGTTGAGGATCTGTTATTTCCCCATCAAAGGGTATCAAGCATATCTCACAAAATTCAGCAAGCGGTATCTAATGATGATCAACATATAAAAAGAATGCACCATGGGAGGTTTGAGCCTATTCAGGAAATGAAAATTTTGCACAAAGGAATTCTTAAGGATGTGGTCCTGATCACACTCCTTTGCAAGGAAGTTGGTCAATCCAGCATTTGTAACAACTTGCACGAATTCTTGGTAGAATTCGGCTTCGTTCATGAAGTCATTGTGCGACCATTCGCACGGCCGGACCTCCGCCCTATGCAGAGTGTTGAGGTCGCTGTCCGAGGAGGTCCCTATGACTCCCTTAGTATTCCATTCCGAGGATCTCCTCTAGAAGAAGTTCATCTTTCCTTGTGAACTAATTTCTGAAATTTTTAGGCCACAAAATGATGTCAACAAAACTTCACAAGATTGATATCAACTATTCATTTGAATGTATAGAGGCTATATCAAGCATTAAATCTACTTGGAACTTAATTAATTCAACATGCATGTCGGATTTCGGGATCCGGCAACCCGTGAGAGGTTCAAACTCTAGGGTGCATGCGGAGATCTCAACCTGCACAGCCTGCCTACTCGCGATCCTCCCTAGCCTAGTGCGTTGAGCTCACAGAGACACAAAGACATAGAGATTTATACTGGTTCGGGCTACCGTTGTGGTGCAATATCCTAATCCAGTGTGGTGTGGTGGATTGCCTCAAGGGGCTATGGATGAACTAGTACAAAGGATGAACAAGCCTCAGGAGGTGAGGTGTTCTTGAGCTGGTGTGATGCTCGGGGTGGAATCGATCTCCCTCCACTATGGCGGTGGCTAAGTCCTATATATAGTGGCCTTGGTCCTCTTCCCAAATATGAGCGGGAAGGGATTCCACAACGTCTGGATTTGAAAGGGGACAAGTAGTACAGCCTATCCTGACAAAAGTAGTCTTCGCCTGCGAAAAGCCTCTGGTCGTGACGCTACGGTGGGCTCGGTGATGACCTCCATCCTGCCGCCCTGGCTTTCTTGGTCTTGTTGCACCAGAATGGAAACCTTTGGATGATTCGTCGGGACTCCGTGCCTGTGGTTTGCCTCGCTTGCACCAAAGAGGAAACCTGTGCTCTGTACCCGCCTGGCATTGGTCGTCACGGCCCACGTCAGCTGAGCCTCATGAGGTAGGTGCACAGAACTCTCCGCCCCTTAGGAGCCCTCCAGAGGAGTCCAACTCCTTCAGGGGTCTTGGCATCGTCCGCCTCGTGAGACTTGGCCCCTCACGAGGGTCTTGCTGTGTTGGTGTTGAAGCTCAGCCGTACCAGGCCGTCGATGGAGCCACATGGTGGGCCGCAGGTAGGACTGGATACCCCCAAGTCCAGGACACCGACAGTAGCCCCCAGGCCCAAGGCACGCTAAGACTTGGCTTCTAGGCGAAGCCAAAGGGCAAGGGCGGAGTGCCGCGGGCCCTAACCACCTGCGGCCTTGATGATGCGTGGCGACTGATTGGACATGGGCGACTCCGCTTCACCATGCTGCCTCGGCAACTGTTCGACTTGACTGGTCGACGTGGCATGTAGAGGGTCATGATGGCGCGAGGTCGTGGAGTCCGGCGGTTGGCCTCCTTTGGCTATAAACGTGAGGGAGGGGTAGAGCCCCCTATCCATCTTTCCTTCGTCTTGCTCCCGCCTGCTTCTTTCATCTCCGTCTTCCTCCCATGGCGCCGCCGAAGAGGTTCTCAGCGGCCGAGAAAGGGAAGGCCCCCAAGGAGGGCCCAGCCTCTCCTCCTCCCAAGAGGGGCCTTGGCCGTCCCCGCAAGCACCCCGCAGTCCCTCCGGCAGCATCCAGGGGGTGCGGGCGCACGCCCCTGAAGGGCTGCATTGCGCTGGGCGCCCGCAATGGCACCTCTTCCCGCGGCGGGGGCTAGCGGCCCCGGAGCAGCCCCCATGACAAAGGGAGGCACGCCGTGATCGTGCGCCCGCCTCGGCCGCACTTTTCTTTGCTGGAGGTGCTTCCCGAGTTCGTGGTGTGGTCGGAGAGCCCGACTGGCACCTCACTTCGGCTCCCTCGCTTCTTCTCCGACGAGCTTCCTTCTTTGGGGCTTGCTGGCCTCTCGCTGCAGGCTGATGAGTGCTGCAGCAGAGCCTCGTGGGTGAGCACCGAGGTTTTCGCCTGTGGCAGCGTGGTGCTGGCCCGTTGCTGGTAGACTCTCGCCCACGCGCGTGGCCTGGATGGAAGGTGCACCCTCCACTTCAAGTACGATGGCCTGGCGGCCCTCTACGTGAGGGTGTTCAAGGGGGACGGCTGCCGCGTGGAGTGCTGCCCGAAGGACAGCATCGACGATGACTGTGGCAATGGTGAACTTGGCCTTGGCGATGTGCGCTCCTCCTCTCGTGGCGGCAGCTCCTCCTCGGATGAGAGCTCGACTAGCGGTGGCTACGACCGGCTTCCACTTCGCCGTGCTCGTGTCGAGGACGCCGGTGGCTCATCCCGTCGTAGCACTCCAGTGAAGCCGGAGAGGAGCTTAGCCTGAAGCTGGGGGCCGACAAACTTGGACTCAAGGCCGGTGGCCCGAGATCTCCTGTGGGAGAACTGGTGGAGCGCTGGGCTACCTTGAGGCGCTGCTTGAGGATGCGGCGCTGGTGCCAAGCTTGCACGCCTTTGGGCCCTCTTTGTTTAGCTTTTCCTTTCTCCTGCAAATCGAAAAAAAGAAGAATGTACCCTACGAGGGCGTGTAATGAACTGCTGTTGTTATGCCTTTTTATATTATGATTTCCGTCCTTGATGCTGTGTTGCAGTGTTTGTAATTTGATCGGGTCAAGGTAGGAAGGCTTAGCTTGATACGTGCAGTCGTCCTCCCCCTCATGAGAACCTATCCTTAGGTTCTTGATAGGTCCCCCAGGGCGTACACCCTGTGCCCTCAATAGATACACCTTGTACCCTCAGGAGTCGCGGCAGGGCAGAGCTGTCCCTTGTAGGAAGAGAAAATTTGTCGTGCGACTTGCCCCCCCTTACGCGAGCCCCCTGCCATAGGTTAAGGGCCTGATGCACCGTGTCGTGCTGCCCGAGGGGCACGGACATGAGGGGTGCTGGCGCTAGCGGACTCGATCGAGGGCTCCTCATGAGGATAAAGCCAAAATAATGGGGTTTGGCGCGGTGCGTGCGCGCAAAGGCAGGCCCTGGGCGCACACACCTACCTAGCCCCACGCGCGAGGAGCGCAAGTAGAAGTGGCGGGCGACTGCCACGTCCCTCACGTACTTAGACCAAAGCAGCTTAAGAGAAAACACACTTGAGGAACGAGCGCTCGAGAATACCAAATCCATTGAAAAACTTACTAAGAAATCCACAAACAACTTCAGAAAGCAAATGAACAGCCGCGTCCAGCACCTAATCTAGTCTTCTCACCAGCGCGGAGCTAAGTGCTGCCACTAGGACGTGGGAGGGAGCCCCCATGAGGCCCCAGGGCGACTCTTAGGAGACTTCGGGGCGTGTACATCCCACTCATTATTACGTGAGAGTGTCACGAGCAGAGACCTTCACATGTCGTAGCCTTGCTTCACAGGCTAGAGCCTTTCTTCAGGGGTAGAACTTCCAGAGGTGCTGGATGTTCCAGGCGTTCTGGATGGGGACCCCGTACTGTGTCTCCAGGCGCGCGGCGCCAGGCCTAGAGACACTGGCAACCCTAAACGGGCCCTCCCACATGGGAGAGAGCTTATGCAGCCCCTCCCTGGAGAGCACCCACCTCAGGACGAGATCACCCACCTCTAACATCCTGGAGTGGATGCTGCGACAGTGGTACCGCCGCAGCGCCTGCTGGTACCTCGCTGCCCAGAGCGAGGCTTGACAGCGGCGTTCCTCCCCCAGCACGAGATCCATCCTCCGCGTGGCGCCCTGCTATGTTTCATTGAATGCCAGGACCTGCGTGGAATGATTCTTGACCTCGTGAGGGAGAACCGCTTCTGCTCTGTTGACAAGGAAGAAAAGCGGTTCTCCTGTTGGCTTGGTCGTGGTGGTGCGGATGGACCACAACACGAACTGCAGCTCATCGAGCCAGCCCCTGCCATAGGCGTCGAGCTTCTTCTTGAAGGTGCATGTCTTGAGGCCCCTCAGGACCTCTACATTGGCCCTTTCAGCCTGTCCATTGCTTCGTGGGTGTGCTACTGAGGCATAGCAGATCTGCGTTCCAAGGTTAGCACAGTATGTTTTGAAAAGATTGTTGGTGAACTACGAGCCATTGTCGGTGATGATGTGATTGGGGACCCCAAATCGGCTCATGATTCCCTTGATGAACTTGACGGCTGAGCCTGCTGGGATGGTGCGCACGGCTTCTACCTACGCCCACTTGGTGAACTTGTCGATGGTGACGTAGAGGTATCAGTAGCTCCCTGGCGCCCGAGGGAATGGTCCCAAGATGTCCAGCCCCCATACCGCGAACGACCATGTGAGCGGTATCGTCTGGAGGCCCTGCGCGGGCTGATGGTTCATCTTGGCATGAAACTGGCATGCTTCACAAGAGCACACCATCTCGGTAGCGTTGTTGAGCGTGGTGGGCCAGTAGAAGCCGTTGCGGAACGCCTTGCCCACCAGGGTGCAGGACAAGGAGTGGTGCCCGCAGTCCCCACCATGTATGTCCACCAGCATCTCGAGCCCCTGTTCCCTGGAGATGCACCACAAAGAAATGTCATTGGGCCTCCTGTGATATAACTCACCATCCTTGATGCAGTACGTGGTGGCCTAGCGGGCCAGGCATGCTCCCCCTTCTCTGGTAGGGTCCCCTAAAGCAAGTATGCCTTGAACCCTTCTGTCCAGCACCCCTCCTGAGGCTCAAGCATGAGCAGCAAGCGGGATCCTGAGGGATGACCACAGGTTGGAGCTCCCGTCTCTAGTGCCTGTGGCAGGTCCTCCTGAGGTGGTGCTGGAGTCGTGACATGCGGGACTGCAGATGGCTTGAAGAGCCGCTCCTCAAACACCCCTAGCTCCTAAGGGAGCCTGCGAGAGGCTCTTTTGGTAATGTCGTCTGCTTCCTTGTTCGTCCCGCGTGACACATGTTGCAGCTCCACACCCATGAACCGCTTCTCCATTTTGTGCACCTCTTATATGTATGCCTCCATGTGTTCGTCCTTTGGCGTGTACTCCTTGTTGGAGAAATTGACGAGAAGTTGAAAGTCGCCTTTGATGGTGAGGCACTTTACCCCCAGCGCGGCCGCGACCTTGAGCCCGGCGAGCAAGCCTTCGAATTCTGCGATGTTGTTGGAGACCTTCTTGCCCCGCTGAAAGTAGAGTTGTACTGCCTAGCAAAGCTTGTCCTTAGTAGGCGAGATGAGGATGGCCCCCGCCCCTACGCCTTGCCGAGCAAACGCCCCATCGAAGTACATGACCCATCCGTCTGGCTCTTCATCTCCTGGCAGGAGGGAGCAGTCCTTGCCTTCTCTGTGGTCTGGAGCGTCGGTACATTCTGCCACAAAGTCCGTGAGGGCCGCGCCTTGATGACCCTGGTGGTACTGAACTCGAGATCAAATGCTTGAGGCTCAATGTTCCATTCAGCAACCCGCCCAGCTGCGTTCGGTCTCCGGAGCACCCTCTCTAGTGGGTTCGCTGAGACAACTTTGATGGGGTGGCCTTGAAAGTAGTGGCGCATCTTCCTCGAGGTGACTAGTAGTGCGAGCAAGAGCTTCTGTGGCATGGGGTAGCGTGCCCGGGCCTCCCTCAATACTGTGCTGACGAAGTAGACAGGGTGCTCGACGAGGGGGAGGCATCAGCAGAATCTTGTTCTTCATGAGGGCTCATGTCCCTTACGACTTCATGAGGCCCATCCTCCGGAGCCTCGACAGTCGCGGGATAAATCGTGGCTTCAGGAGGGATGTTGACCACTATGCCGGCCAAAACTTCGGATGCCTCGCCTTGGGGGTTCTGCGCCTTGCTTGCCGGTTGTGCGTCCTGTTCTGGCTTCTTGTCAGGCGCTCCTTCCTAAGCGCGACCAGGGCAGCGCTGACTGAGTGAGGGGTTGCTGCCAGATAGAGTACCAAAGGCTCGAGAGGGCGTGGCGCCACCATTACGGGTGGACTAGTCAGGTATCTCTTGAGGTCCTGGAAGGCTGTGTCTGCCTCGGGGGTCCACTTGAATGGTTCCTTCCTTTTCATCAGCTTGAAAAACGGGAGGGCGCACTCCCCCAGCTTGGAAATGAAGCGTCCAAGTGAGGTTACGCAGCCAGCCAGCTTCTGCATCTCCTTCAGTGTCTGTTGTTGGTTCATATCTTCTATAGCCTTGACCTTCTCTGGCTTAGCCTCGATCCCTCTGTCCGACACCAAGAAGCCTAGCAGGTTGCCGGAGGGGACATTGAACACGCACTTCTCGGGGTTAAGCTGAAGATCCACCATGCGCAGGCTGGTAAATGTCTCCTCCAGATGTTTTATCAGAGTCCTAGCCTCCTCAGACTTCACCACTATATCATCAATGTAGGCCTCTACATTCCTCCCGAGCTACGAACCCAGGGCGATGTGCATCAACCGCTAGAAAGTTGCTCCGGCATTGCGCAACCCAAAGGGCATGCAGGTGTAGCAGTATACCCCGCATGGGGTGAGGAATACTGTCTTCTCCACATCCTCCACGGCCATCCTGATCTGGTGGTAGCCGGAGAAGGCGTCCAGGAAGCACAACAGGTCGCACTTGTCGGTGTAGTCGATGATCTGGTCGATGCGAAGGAGCGGAAAGGGGTCTTGAGGGAAGGCCTTGTTGAGTTTGGTGAAGTCGACACACATGCGCTCCTTCCCTCCTTTCTTGGGGACGATGACGGGGTTCGCCAGCAGCTCTGGGTACCGCACCTCTCTGATGACCCCTGCGGCTTGTAGCTTACGGGTTTCTTAGACGATGAAGGCCTGCTTCTCGGTGGACTGCCAGCGAGGCTTTTGCTTCACCGGCCGCACATTTGGGCATACCCTCAGGTGGTGCTGGATTATCCCCCTTGGGACCCTGGCCAGGTGTTTGGGTTCCCAGGCGAATACATCTTTGTTGGCTCGCATAAAGTTGATCAATGCCTCCTCTTGATCCTGTGGGAGGCCAGCCCCTATGGTGAAGGTGGCGCTGGACGTCCCATCCTCGTAGACTGGCACTTGCTTCGTCTCGGCTTGGTCTTGAGAGAACAACTGCTTCCTCTTGGCAGGCGCCGCTTCTGGGGCCTTCTGATCCTTCTTCTCGCTAGGTAGCGCGGCTGCGGCCGCCTTGAAGGCGACCTTGAGGGCATGCAGCGTGCCTTTGGTGTCCCCAGCCACCGTGAGGACACCGTTGCTCCCAGGCATCTTCATGAGGTTGTACGCGGGGTGGGTCGCAGCCATAAACTGGGCCAAGGCTGGGTACCCCAGAATGGCATTGTACGGCTGGTCGATCTTGGTGATGTCGAAGTCGATGAGCTCGGTGCGGTGGTTGTCGCGGGTCATGAAGGTGACAGGGAGACGGATCTGCCCCAAGGGGCTGGTGGAGCCGTCGCAGACTCCGGAGAAAGGCTTGGAGGGGCGAAGCCGGCAGGGGGGCACGTGGAGCAGACCGAACGCCTCCAGGGAGAGAACATTGAGGCCGGCCCCGCCGTCGATGAGGGTCCTGGTGATCGCCACGTGAAAGATGGTGGGGGTGCATAGCATCGGGAGCGCGCCTGCCCCTGTCGTGGTGGAGGGGTGATCTTTGGAGCTGAAGGTGAGGTCAGCTTGGGGTGCTGCCCAGCCCGGGGGAGCCCCTGAGCCTGCCTGAGTGTTGCCTGCCTGTCGGTAGAACTGCTTGATATGGTGGTGGGAGGGTGGCACCTGTGAGCCACCCAGGAGAGCTGTGACGACCGGGGGCCCGGCACCGCATAGTGGGCGAGGAACAGGTCACACAACTCCTCCCACGAGGCCACGGAAGATGCTGGCAGGTTGAGCAGCCAGGCACGCAGTGCATCCACGAGGGCCATGGGAAACCAGTTGGCCTTCACCTTGTCATCTCCACCAGCCGCTCAACCTGCTTCCTCATATGTCGGAAGGAAGGGGGCTGGATCCGCTGCGCAGTCGTAGCGCAGCGGCATCTTCGGTCGGAACTTGGGTGGCCACTACACTTGCCGCAGGGAGAGGGTGAAGAAGCGCAGCCCCGGCGCTTCTCCAGGAACGCACGCCGACGGGGCCGACAAAGGAGCGCCTGCCATGGGGGTCGGCGGCACGATCTAGAGGTCGAGGAAGAGGATTCCGATACACCCCTACCCGGCGCGCCAAATGTCAGATTTCGGGACCAGGCAACCCATGAAAGGTTCGAACTCTGGGGTGCATGCAGAGATCTCAACCTGCCCAGCCTGCCTACTTGCGATCCTCCCTTGCCTAGCGCGTCGAGCTCACAGAGACACAAAGACACAAAGATTTATACTGGTTCGGGCCACCATTGTGGTGTAATACACTAATCCAGTGTGGTGTGGTGGATTGCCTCGAGGGGCTATGGATGAACTAGTACAAAGGATGAACAAGCGTCAGGAGTTGAGGTGTTCTTGAGCTGGTGTGATGCTCGGGGTGTAATCGATCTCCCTCCACTATGGTGGTGGCTAAGTCCTATATATAGTGGCCTTGGTCCTCTTCCCAAATATGAGCGGGAAGGGATTCCACAACGGCAGGATTGTAAAGGGGACAAGTAGTACAGTCTATCCTGACAAAAGTAGTCTTCGCCTGCGAAAAGCCTCTGGTCGTGACGCTGCGGTGGGCTCGCTGATGACCTCCGTCCTGCCGTTCTTGCGGTCTTGGTCTTGTTGCACCAGAATGGAAACCTTTGGCTGATTCCTCGATACTCCGCGCCTGTGGCTTGCCTCGCTTGCACCGAAGAGGAAACCTGCACTCTGTACCCGCCTGGCGCCTGCCTGGCCTTGGTCGTCACGGCTCACGTCAGCTAAGCCTCATGAGGTAGATGCATAGAACTCTCCGCCCTCAGGAGCCCTCCCGAGGAGGCCAACTCCTTCAGGGGTCTTGGCATCATCCGCCTCGCGAGGCTTGGCCCCTCGCGAGGGTCTTGCTTTGTGGGTGTTGAAGCTTGGCCGTACCAGGCCATCGATGGAGCCACGTGGTGGGCCGCATGCAGGCAGAACTGGATACCCCCATGTCCAGGACACCGACAATGCAACCTCATTTTCAGTAGCACTAAGAGCAGCTAATTATGCAAAATATAATCCACTAGAGCAAAAACTAATTGGAGCAATGAAGGAGCCACATACCAAGTAGCAATCCCCCAAAACAGTTTCGGAAATGGAGCTCTGAGCAAAGAGATCAAAAATCTCATGTTTGGGAGCAAGAACATGAGAGAGAGAGCTACCAGGATTTTTTCTAGAGGTAAGAGACAAAGTGGGCTGAAGGAATAAGTGAGGGGGCCCTATGGGCCCACCAGCCACCAGGGCATGCCCAGGGGGGTGGGCGCGCCCTGGTGTCTCGTGGGCACCTGGGGCATCCCCTGGGAGGTTTTCAGTAGCAAAAATTCTTAAATATTCTATAAAAAATCATATACATTTTTAGATCATTTTGAGCACTTTTGTTTTTGGGCTACTTTTTATTGCATGATAATTTAGAAAATAGAATAATCATGGCATTTTATTGTATTTAACTAAAAATAACAGAGAGCAAAAAGTGAGTATAGAAGGTTGTGCTTACTAAATTCATCGACCACATGCCTCTCAAAAAGAATCCATTAATAAGGTTGATCAAGTCTTATTAACAAACTATTTTTGATTAACATGAAACGAACAATCTTCGTATAACACTAGGTTACCTCACCTGGGATATACATATCCCAATAATAAGAGTTTCATATTTCTTTTTTTAAGTACGAAGAGGGAGTTGGAAACTTCCAATAGTAATTGTCGGAATCTTTTCAATAACATGAATACCATTTACTTGAAATTGTTTCTTCTGAAAGTGCACCGTATGTTCATTACCATTGATATGAAAAGTGACTTTGCTTTTGTTGAAATCAATAAAAGCCCCTGCAGTATTCAAGAAGGGTCTACCAAGGATAATTGACATGTTATCGCCCTCAACATATCAAGTATAACAAAGTCTATTAAGATAGTAACATTTGCAACTACAACGGGCACATCCTCACAAACACCGATAGGTATGGCAATTGATTTGTTAGCCATTTGCAGTGATATTTTAGTGGGAGTGAGTTTATTCAAATCAAGTCTTTTATATAAAGAGAAACCAATAGCACTAACACCGACTCCTAGATCACATAAAGCGGTTTTGACATAATTTCTTTTAATGGAGCATGGTATAGTTGGTATTCCTAGATCTCCTAGTTTCTTAGGTACTCCATCCTTAAAAGAATAGTTTGCAAGCATGGTGGAGATTTCGGCTTCAAGTATTTTTCTTTTATTAGTGACAATGTCTTTCATATATTTAGCATATGGGGCCATCTTCAAAATATCAGTCAAACGAGTATGCAAAATGATTGAACTAAGCATTTCAGCAAAGCGTTCAAATTCTTCCTCATCCTTATTCTTAGATGGTTTAGGAGGAAAGGGCATGGGTTTCCGAACCTATGGTTCTCTTTCTTTACCATGTATTCTAGCAACGAAATCGCTTTTATCATAACATTTATTTTTAGGAGGTGGGTTGTCGACATCAACATCAGGTTCTATTTCAACGTCATTATCAGGTTCTTTATCATTGTCTTGTTGAGCATCTACATGAACATCATCATTGTCATTATCATTATCACTAGGTGCATGTTCAGTACCAGATTGTGTCTCAGCATTAGAAAAAGAAACATCATTATTGTCCTCAGAATGTTTTTCTACCTCAGGTTCGCTAGAAGTATGCAAAGTCCTATCATTTTTCCTTTTCTTTTTAGATAGACTAGGTGCATCAACATTAATCCTTTGAGAGTCTTGTTCAATTCTTTTAGGGTGACCTTCAGGATAAAGTGGCTACTGAGTCATTCTACCCCCTCTAGTCATTACTCTAACAGCATGATCATTCATATTTCATTTTGTTTAGAAAATCATTTTGAGATTTAGCAACTTGTTCTAACTGGGTTTAGACCATAGATGCATGTTTACCTACACCTTTGACATCATTAGAAATTCTAAACAACAAGTCACTCAAGCAATAATCATGTAGGCATTATGTTTCAATTGTTTCATAACATTTGCATTGAAATGATCTTGGTTAATAATGTAATTATCAAATTCATACAAGCATTGACTAGGAGGTTTATTATAAGGGATATCACCTCATCAAACTTTATAAGAAAATTTACCTCTACTACCTGTTCGGTATGTCAAGACCATGTATTTATTCAATAGGTGGTAAATTCTTAACATCTTTGGCTTTAATACCTTTTTCTTTCATAGACTTCTTTGCCTCTTGCATATCTTCAGGACTAAGATGTAGAATACCTCTTTTTTTTGGAGTTGGTTTAGATGGTAGTTCAGGAAGTGTCTAAGCATTATCATTCTTCAGTGTATTATTCAATAGTTCTTCAGCTTGTTCAATAGTTTGTTCCCTAAAAAACACAACTGGTACAACTATCTAGGCAATCCCTAGAAGCATCGCTTAGTCCATTATAAAAGTTATCAAGTATTTTATTTTTCTTAAGAGGATGATTAGGCAAAGCATTAAATAATTGGAGAAGCCTCCCCCAAGCTTGAGGGAGATTCTCTTCTTCAAGTTGCACAAAGTTAAATATTTCCTGTAAGGCAACTCGTTTCTTATGAGCCGGAAAATATTTTTCAGAGCAGTAATATATCATATCCTGGGGACTACACAGACAACTAGGAGCAAGAGTATTAAACCATATCTTAGCATCACCCTTTAACAAGAAAGGGCATAATTTGAGGATATAGTAATAGCGACATTTTTCCTCTGAGCAAATAGGGTGGCTATCTCATTTAATTTAGTAAGATGTGCCACAACGGTTTCAGTTTCATAACAATGAAAAGGATCAGATTAAACCAAACTAATTAACTCAGGATCGACAGAGAATTCACAATCCTTATCAGTAGCAAAGTTAGGTGAAGTAGCAAACTTAGGATTAGGAGGATAATTGGTTTGATGCCAACATTTGGCATTGCCAATACTTGGCAAGCCAACAATTGGCAATATCAAAAATTGCCAATAATTGGCAACTTTTTGTGAGGTTGGCAAGTAAACATGGTAGCCAACCAAGCACTAGCCAATATTTGGCATGTGCCAAATGTTGGCATGCCAATTTTTGGCATCAAACCAATTATCCTCTAGATTTCATTCTAGCATACAAAGATTTTTCTTTCAGTTTAATAGAAATTTCTTAAGATCATCTCTATCATTGCAAGCAAGAAATGCTCTAGCTATCACTCCATCCATAACATAACCCTCAGGTATCTTAGGAAATTCATATCTAGGAGAGCTAGGCCGAATGGGTGGTTCATATTTTCATTTTCAATAATTTCATCAGTTTCAGCATTCAAATTCTTTAGCTTTAGGAAGTTGTTCATCAAGAAATTCACCTAGTGACATAGTTTCATCAAGAAAGGTATGAGCATCAGCAATATCATCATTCATAGAAGAAGTAGCATCATCAATTACTTGCGGCATATCAGAATTAATAACAGGTGGTGTGATACGTCTCCAACAAATCTATAATTTATGAAGTATTCATGTGATGTTTACAATATTTTTACATGATTTTGGTATGATTTGATTAGAACTAACCCAGACTGACGCTGTTTTTAGCAGAACTACCGTGGTGTTGTTTTTGTGCAGAAATAGAAGTTCTCAGAATGTGCTGAAAATCAACTAAGAATATTTTAGGAAAATATAAAAAAATAGTGGAATGAAAAGCTACTGGAGGGGAGTCCTGAGGCCACCACGAGGGTGGAGGGCGCACAATACCACTCCGGAGGGTGCTCGTACCTCGTGGACTCCCCGTGGGCCCCCTTGAGGTGAAACTGACGCCAACCCTCCTATAAATCCTAAAAACCCAGAACAGAGGAGAGATCAGAAATTCCACCGCCGCAAGCCTCTGTAGCCACAAGAAATCAATCTAGGCCGTCTCTGGCAACCTACCGGAGGGGGCCATCATCACCGGAGGCGATGGAGGAGGATCTTGGAGGGGACATCATCGCCATGAAGGCCAAGGACTAGAGGGAGAACGTCTCTCTATCCAGGGGGAGGCCATGAAGGAGGAAGCACAAGGGGGAGAACCTCTCCTCCTCTCTCTCGGTTGCGCCGGAGTGCCATCAGGAGGGGAATCATCACCGCGGTGATCGTCTTCATCAACATCACCATCATCATCACCATCCTCATCTCTTTTACGAGGTCCACTCTCCCGCACCTCGCTGTAAATCCTACTTGAACATGATGCTTTATGCCACATATTATGATCCAATGATGTGTTGCCATCCTATGATGTTTTGAGTAGATATCCTTTGTCTTTGGGTTGATTGATGATCTAGATTGGTTTGAGTTGTATGTTTTATTTTGGTGCTGTCCTATTGTGTCTTCCGTGTCGTGCACACGTGAGGGATTCCCACTGTAGGGTGTTGCAATACGTTCATGATTCACTTATAGTGGGTTGCTAGAGTGACAGAAGCTTAAACCCGAGTAAGGGGGTTGTTGCGTATGGGATAAAGGGAACTTGATATGTTAATGCTATGGTTGGGTTTTACCTTAATGATCTTTAGTAGTTGTGGATGCTTGCTAGAGTTCCAATCATAAGTGCATATGATCCAAGAATAGAAAGTATGTTAGCTTATGCCTCTCCCTCATATGAAATTGCAATGACGACTACTGATCTTGTTAACAATTGCCTAGGACAATTCCACACACCTACCCATCATTATTCCACACTCGCTATTTATAATACTTAAGTAATATATTCTAACTTTGTGATAACAACACCTACTTTTATATTTTAGCTCTCTGATACCATGCAAAGTTATCCTCTTCATACCCACAACATAGTTTTATTTCTCATTTCTAGTTGGAAGCAAACGTTCGGTGTACGTAGAGTCGTATCAGTGGAAGATAGGACTTGAGAGAATACTGATCTTACCTTTAGCTCCTTGTGGGTTTGACACTCCATGATTATCACTTCCACCTTTGGAAATTGCTATGACGATTCCCTGCACTTGTGGATTATCAAGCTCTTTTCTGGCGCCGTTGCCGGGGAGAAATAGCGTGGGGTTGATATTCTTGTGTGTGCTTGTTTGCTTTCTTAAATAAGTAGTTTTTGTTTTCCCTTTTTGTTTTTCTTATTTGTGGGTGAAACATACAAAAAATAAAAAAATAAAAATACAAAAAAATTTACTTGCCTCTTATGCCTGAAAAGTTTTTTTCAATAAGAGAAGTGATTGGAAGGTTATGCATTGGAGAAGTGAGGGTCGACCTTGAACACTTGTGTTCATGCTCATGGAAACAATGTAGAATTTTTCATGGAAGTTTCTCTGAAAATAATTATCCCCTTGTATATATCCATTGTATTATAAAAATAATGTGCCAGGCTTTGGTTTTAGGATGATTAGAGTGCTTGTTTACTATGTGCAGTGCAAAAACAGAAACTTTGGCTGTAGCGCGTGAATTTACATTTTTTACTGGAAAGTCCAACGGGTCTGAAACTTTTTGCACAGTACTTTTGTTTAAATTTTCATATATTTTTTAGAATTTTTGGAGTTATAGAAGTGTACAAAGTTTCCAGATTACTACGGACTGTCCTGTTTTTGACAGATTCTGTTTTCTATGTGTTGTTCACTTATTTTGATGAATCTATGGGTAGTACCGGGGGGTATGAACGATGGTGAAGTTGGAATACAATAGATATAATGCTAATATGAAATTGGAATGAGTTTACAACAGTACCTAAAGGTAGTGATTTGCTTTATTATACTAACGGATCTCACAAAGTTTTTGTTAAGTTTTGTGTGGATGAATTGTTCAAAGAACGAGGAGTTACCGCTGTGAGAAGAATAAAGAGAGGCAAGAGTTCAAGCTTGTGGATGCCGGAGGCACCCCAAGTAAATATTTCAAGGATACTCAAGCATCTAAGCTCGGGGATGCCCCGGTTGGCATCCCATCTTTCTTCTTCAACAATTATCGGTATACCTTGGTTTTTCTTTTGTTCACATGATTTGTGCCCTTTGTCTTTTTCTTTTTCTTTAAGAACCATGCTAATATGAGATAGCCCTTCATTGATTTATAGAATGCTTCATGCACTTCACTTAAATCTTTTCAGTATGGTTTTATACAATGCTTCGTGTGCTTCACCTACATTTTTGAGCTTGTATATTGGTTAATCTATATCAATTGTACAATGCTCCATGAACTTCACTTATATCTTTTGGAGTATGAATAAGACTATCATCAAAAGTGGGTTTGGAAGAGTGTCAACTTTAGGAAGTAATGATCCCACTATTTTGGAGGGTGTTGAATCTTAGTATGATATTTATGAAGGTGGATTTGGAGAGGTCTTGACTTTAGTTAGTAATGATTCCACTATTTCGGAAGATGTTCCAATTGATTATGAGAACAAAGTTGCTATCTATGATGATTATTTTGATGACATGTATGCTATAAAGAATAATGTTAATCATGAAACTTGTGATCATGATTTTAATTTTCAATTGGATTATGCCTCACATGACAGTTATTTTGTTGAGTTTGCTCCCACTATTCCAAATGAGAAGAATTTTGCTTATTTGGAGAGTAGTAAAATTTCTATGCTTGTAGATAATGAAAAGAATGCTTTATGTGATGGTTATATTGTTGAATTCATTCATGATGCTACTGAAAATTATTATGAGGGAGGAATATATGCTTGTAGGAGATGCAACAATATCAAGTTTCCTCTCTATGTGCTTAAAGTTTTGAAGTTATAATTGTTTTGTCTGCCTATGCTAGTTGATTCTTTTTCCCATAAATTGTGTGCTCACAAAATTCCTAGGCGTAGGAAGTGAGTTATACTTAAATGTGCTAGTCATATTCTTCATGATGCTCTCTTTATGTTTCAATTCTTATCTTTTATGTGAGCATCATTGAAATCATCAAGCCTAGCTAAAAGGCATTAAAGAAAAGTGCTTGTTGGGAGACAAAACAATATTTACCCTCACTATTTTTGTGTGTTAACATGATTAAGCTACTGTAGTAATCATGTTGTATAGCTTTTGTTTCAATAAAGTGCCAAGTTAAACCTTTAGGATAGCTTACGGTGATAGTTGTGTGATCCTGCTGAAAATCAGAAAGTTTTGCGCCTAGAAATTTGTTTTGATAATTCACGAAAATGTGATTTTGATCTTATTATGTTTGCTATGGAATGGTACACAAATTGCTCAGGTTTTCCTAATTTGGATGGATTTTTGGAGTAGCAGAAGTATGGTTGTTGTTCAGATCATTACAGACTGTTCTGTTTCTGGCAGATTCTGTTTGCAATGCATAGTTCGCTTGTTTTCTAGTTTCTATGGTTTATATTGCTCAATATAAATTGTAGAAATTATATGGTACTGTACGCATTATGTGAGAACAATTATGAATCTTGTCTTTGACAGTACCAAAGCGAATGATTTACTCTTTATCATACTAACCCATCTCATGAAGTTTCGTTAAGTTTTGTGTGATTGAAGTTTTCAAGTTTTGGGTGAGATATTGATATGACGAGAATAAGGAGTGGAAAGACCCTAAGATTGGGGATGCCCAAGGTAATATTCAAGGAAGACCCAAGCGCCTAAGTTTGGGGATGCCCCGGAAGGCATCCCCTCTTTCGTCTTCAAAACCATCGGTATACCTTAGTCAGATCTATATTTTTATTCGTCACATGATATGTGTTTTTCTTGGAGCGTATTTTCATTTTACTTGCTGTTTGAATAAAATCATTGGATCTGAAATTGAAAGTGCTAGTTATCGACTAGAGGGGGGGTGAATAGGTGATTTTCGAAAGTGTTCAAAACACAACGGCTTTGAAGACAAACAGGTAAACTGAGCCTATATAGTAAGCAGCGGAATGAAAGCTACACTAGGCAAGCATAAGTCTAACATACAACATAACGAAGGCACGAAGTCTAATTTCAACTAGGTAGACAAGATCAGAAAGGGTGGAAAGTACGAAGCTAAGTAGACAATAGTCTTCACAGTGTGAAGTCAAAACAGATTAGACAGGCAAGCAATGACTTCACGAAGACAACTGTAAAGTAAGAAGAGTAGAGGATAGAACCAGTAGCTTGACGAAGACAAGGATTTGGTAGATCAGTTCCAGTTATTGTGACAACTGTACGTCTGGTTAGGGAGGCTGAGATTTAACTCAGGAGACCGAGTCTTCACCTTATTCCCCTTGAGCTAAGGACACCCAGTCCTCACCCAATCACTTTGGTAAGTCTTCGAGGTAGACTTCTAAACCTTCACAGACTTCGTTCACCGGCAATCCACAATGACTCTTGGATGCTTAGAACATGACGCCTAACCGGATGGAGGATTCATGGTCCTCAGGTTTAACAAGTCTTCAGATCACACAGACATAAAGACTTCAGTGATGCCTAACACTCTTTGGCTCTGGGTGTTTTGGGCTTTGTCCTCGCAAGGATTTCTCTCTCAAATGCTTCGGAGGTGGGTTGCTCTCAAATGACAAAAGCCATGCACTAACTTTGAGCAGCCACCAATTTATGGTTTAGGGGGTGGGCTATTGATAGGTAGGAGGCAACCCAGCTTGATATGTCCAAAATGACCCTGGGTCACTAAGGAACTGACACATGTCCAACGGTCAGATTTCAAACACACAAGACAGCTTGGCTTGTGCTACAAGCAAAGCTGACTCATCTAGCTCTGGATAAGATTTGCTCTCATTGTCTTTGCTCGAAGACATAGGATTTGGTTGAGCATCACTTCAGTCACTCTGACTTTGTTCACTTGGACCCCACTTAACAATACAGTGGTTCCTATGACTCAATAAGAAGAAAAGGAAACTACAAAACAACTATGTCTTCGCACTCCATAGTCTTCAAGTGAATAGCTTCACGCGTCATAATCTTCTTCGTGAATTTCTTCACGAACCACCATTGTCTTCAATGTCTTCACACATTTTTAGGGGTCATCTCTGGTAGGTAAACCGAATCAATGAGGGACACTACCCGTGTTATCCTGCAACTCTCACAAACACATGAGTCCCTCAACCACGTTTGTCGTCAATACATCAAAACCAACTAGGGCTGGCACTAGATGCACTTACAGTCTCCCCCTTTTTGGTGATTGATAACAAACTGGTTGAAGTTTTCAACGGGGATAAAAGTATGTGAAAGTTCGGTGTTGGAAGTATTGTCTTCATACATATGACGAGGCTCCCCCTGAAGAGGTGCATATAAATTGTTTTCTTTTGAATGCAAATGCACATGGCAGGTTTTGCTTTGTGGAGGCCATCTTCAAAGTGTGAAGACAATTCATCATGCATATAAAAAGATAATGAAGATAATGATATACATAATGGAAAATGGACGTCTGCAGAATGACTTCATGTGGAATTTATCATCACATCACAAAGTGGCAGCAAAAGTAGCAGACGACCATCAAGTTTAAGTGTTACAACTCAAAAGCCAAATGTTTCAGAATAAAGTTGTAAGAAACTTAGGAAAAAAATTAAGCAACCACCCATATGGACCCGTTTGAAGACTATCAACTCATATGCTTCTTCCCCTTTTGTTAGTAAGGACCAAAAAGGTTTGAAGACATAGAGTATCTAATCGTTGCCAGTTGGAGACGAAGTTGGGGCAGTTGGGTCGACGTTGGAGTTAGGTGGTGCAGATGGGCCTTGTGCAGCATCATCATGCTGAGCAGTGAGAGCAGGCGAAGTGGCGTCATCTTGTTCATCGACGACTTTCGCAACAACAGTTGCAGCCGAGGATGAGTACTCAGAATCATCAATGGAGGGTGTGCGACGCCAACTTGCATTTTGAGGAGGCCTGGAGTCAAACCTAAAATTTTCAGTGAAGCCATCCGCGCGAAGTTCATCTTCAGCACAGAGCAAGGTGAGACTCTTCCAGGAACGGTGACATGCTTCATGTGCACCAAATGAGTTCTTGGTGGCTAAGTTGTGAATGCGATTGACATCCACCAAGATACTCTTCATCTGACACTTTAGCTAGTCCTGATGTTTGTCCTGCTTTTGATGTAAAGCCACCAGAAGCTCACGGTCATTAAGTACACGAGGACACTTCTGAGGCCTGTGTGCAATGGTGCTTGTAGTGGTTTCGGATTCACACGGTGCGGTAGGCGTAGGTTGCTAGCCAAGGGATAGGCAGGAGTTGCAACATTGGGCACATGAACACCATCAATTGGCTGTGTGAAGCTCTGGAACTGAGCATTCTGAAGGTGGACTAGCTTCTTTGCAGGCTCGGGGTGGATGGCTTCAACAGACATATCAACATCAGGCAAGAAGACAATGTGATTGCGCGCTGGTGGCCGATAGTTAACAGTTGAATGACACTTAATCAAGCGCATCACCCATGGAGCATAAAACTTCAGACCAAACAGATCAATCCCAGAAGCAGCAAGTTGTCTGATGAAGAAATTATGGGTGTTGAATCTGATGCCATTGATGATATAGAATACCAAAGTCTTCATGGCGCCTTCAAGTTTGGCTTCAGATGAATGGCCTTTGATGGGCCAGAGAGTATGCCTCAGAATGTGATATACTATGCATGGAAGATACTCAAGGTCCTTAACAAAGAATCCCTTTGGATATTCAGCGTCTTGGCGCAAGGGCTTCATCATGCTAAGCATTTGGCTCATGTTCGGCTTAGGCTTCTGAAATATGCTCTGCAGTTCATTCTAATAAAGCAAACAC